>NC_048893.1:133426036-133437735 GCF_011077185.1 Oxyura jamaicensis
TCCTTCCTTCCTTCCTTCCTTCCTTCCTTCCTTCCTTCCTTCCTTCCTTCCTTCCTTCCTTCCTTCCTTCCTTCCTTCCTTCTTTCCTTCTTTCTTTCTCTCTCACTCTCTCTTTCTCTCTTTCTTTCTCTCTTTCTCTCTTTCTTTCTCTCTTTCTTTCTTTCTTTCTTTCTCTCTCTCTCTCTCTCTTTCTCTCTTTCTTTCCCTTTCCTTTTTCCTTTTTTTCCCCTGGAAAGTGAAGGTCTCATCCTCTTCTCTGTTGACAAAGTCAGAACTGTGCTAGAACAGCCTTCTGTCAATCGACAGATTTTAACCCAATTTCCATCCCACTTTTTTTTTTTTTTTTTTTTTTTTTTTTCCTGCCGATAACTCTCAAGCAAAACATCAATGTTTAGCCTGGAAAGTAAAGTAAAGTATCCTCCACTGGGAAACTAAAAACAAACAAATAAACAAACAAAACCACAGAAAAACTCCACCTGATCTCTAATTATATTTCAAGGCAAACAGGTTAATTTCAGAAGGCTTTCCTTACAAAACTTCCTAAAATGTAGAATAAATCTGATTTGTTGAACGTTTAGCATCATCAGGTTTCATCACAAGTAATTCCTTTTTTTATTTTTTTTATTTTTTATTTTTTTTTTCCTGTGACAAGAAACAGTGCCCACAGATAGCTCAGTATTTTGGGTGATAATGGTATTGTTTCAAAGAGCACTTAGAATGGCTGCTCAAAGCCTATGCTTGGTTGCTGAAATGCTTCTGAATTGTCATGACTAACAAATGCAGCTCTCTCATTTTCAGTGTGATTGGTGACAGTGTGCCCAGGTGGCCAAGAGGGTCAACAGCATCCTGGCTTGTATCAGGAACAGTGCAGCCAGCTGGACCAGGGAGGTGAGCTTCCCCTTGTACTCAGCTCTGGGGAGGCTGCACCTTGAGCACTGTGTTCATTTTTGGGCCCCTCACTACAAGAAGGACATCGAGGCCCTGGAACATGTCCAGAGGAGGGCTATGAAGCTGGTGAAGGGCCTGGAACACAAGTCCTGTGAGGAGCAGCTGAGGGAATGGGGGTTGTTTAATCTGGAGGAGGCTAAGGGTAGACCTTATTGCTCTCTATAGTTGCCTGAAAGGAAGGTGTGGTGATCTGGGGGTCGGCCTCTTCTCACAGGTAGCTAGTGATAGGACTAGAAGGAATGGCTTCAAGTTGCACCAGGAGAGGTTCAGGTTGGAAATTAGGAGACATTTCTTCCCAGAAAGAGTGGTCAGGCATTGAAATGGGTTGCCAAGGGAGGTGGTGGCATCACCATTGCTGGTGGTGTCCAAGGAAAGGTTGGATGTGGCACTTAGGGACATGGTTTAGTGGGTGATATTAATGGTAGGGTGATAGTTGGACCAGCTGATCTTGGAGGTCTTTTCCAACCTTAATGATTCTAAGATTCTATGATTCTTGCTCAGTGTATTCTCACTGATAGGAGACTGAAAGATCATAAGAATGTAAAAGAGTGAGCTCTAGATTAGTGTCCTGGTTTCAGTTAGGACAGTTATTTTTCCTCCTAGTAGCTGTTAGGGTGCTATGTTTTGGATTAGGATGAGAAGAGTGCTGATAACATGCTGATGTTTTAATTGCTGCAGAGCACTGCTTATACTAAGCCAAGGACTTTTCAGCTTCTCGCTCTGTCCTGCCAGTGGGCAGGCTGGGGGTGCAGCAAGAGCTGGGAGGGGACAGACCCAGGACAGCTGACCCAAACTGGCCAAAGGGGTATTCCATACCATCTGACGTCATGCTGAACAATATATAGGGGTGGCTAGCCGGGGTGGGGGGGGCGGCTGCTCGGGGTTGGGCTGGCTGTCGGTCAGCAGGTGGTGAGCAATTGCATTGTGCATCACTTGTTTGTACATATTATTATTATGATCATTATTATTTTCTATCTTAATAAACTGTCTTTATCTCAACTCACAGGCTTCACTTTCCCGTTTCTCTCCCCCATCCCAGAGAGGGAGGGGGGAGGGTGAGCGAACGGCTGTGTGGTGTTTAGCTGCCAGCCCGGTTAAACCACAACAATTAGTAATAAGGAGCTAAGAGTATGAGTAGGCACAATATCAATGTTGACCAGTATATAAAAGTGCTGTACAGGTGATATAGAAACTTATCTTTCTCTAATGGAGAATGAATTTTTTCAAAATCTGTCTAGGTGAAATCAATGCCAATGATACAGTTGGAGTGTTCAGTTGCAATGAATTTGAGTGTTTTGAAACTGGGATTAGCAAAAGTTATTTCAACAACAACAACAAAAAAAATCTGCTTGCGATTGGTGGACAAATAAGACATTTTCCCTCTGATTGTCTCGGGTGGATTTTATGTCATCAGCTTGCTTGGCAACAAGTCAATTTTCTTTCAACTGAGTGGTAAATGCTGCTCTTCACTATTGTGATCTTGGACAGCTAGGGTTTGGTGGGGGGAGGAGTGCCATGAGAGTGAGAAAGTCTTTCCAAAAATGATAGTTATAGCAAGCGGATAGCTTTTTTTGCCCTTCTAGCTTTGGCTGTGTAAAGGACACCAATACGCTTGTCTTAAGTGAGAATGTCAACTGCACATATATGTTGTCCTTCATGGCTGGGCAAAGAGCACCACAAGGTAGTAGTATATGGCTCCTCATCAAACCCTGGTTTGTAAGTTTGAAAGAATCAGGTGAAGGATACAGGAGTCAGCACTTTACAAAATCCTCAGGAATCCAAATAGGAGTATTTTAATAGCCATCTGCAAACCAATAGAAGCTTTGCCAGAGTCAGTCCTTAGTCTTAAGACTTGAAGGCTAAAGATCTTATAAAGACAAGACTGTTTTTGAGCACCTGAAGCAATTTCCGCACACTGACTGAGAAGGAAAATAGAATGAACCATTCTGAAGGACATTCTTAAATGAATTGTGTAGAGGAAGAATGGAGAAAAATTAACAGTACTTCATTAAAGCACTGCTTTTTAAAATCTGTCCATTTTTTAAAAGTTTAATCTAAACAGGGAGAGCAGGGATTGTATATTTAATAAATGTAGGGGTCTGAAATTCAATTGTAATTAGCAGAGATCTAGTCAATTCAGTTTAAAGAGTGATTTATCTGATTGACACTATGGGTTTACCTTAATGTGAGATGAGTCTCTATCTAGTTTGATTCCTCAAGTTTATAGCTGATAAAGTATATATAGTACAATTTCTGTTGTCAATGCTTGAATATCGGATCAGGAATATTTAGACAAAATAGCAATCAGATGACAATGCACAAGGAAATAAGTAATAAGCTCTTAAGCATCTACATTTTTTTTTTTTTCCTGTGTTAAGTTTTACCAGTTTCCTTGAAATAAGTATAATGGTTATGAAATATAGTTTATCTTTTATAATACAGCAAGCTTTCTTCCTAGAAATATTCAGGATACATTTATATTGTTTTCACACTAGAAGATAAATCATCTATTTCAAGCCTTGGCCTCACAGGCTGTTATTCATCACAATTACTGTGATTCATCACTGACCAGACCATTACCCCAGAAAGAAGTTAAGTCATATGTGTAATGAAACATCAGCTCCTGATCAGTATTTTGAATTTTTTCATGCAGTCCAAAAGCTTTAAAAGAAAAATCTCAGAACAGTATAAATTCCTAGATATTTCATCTATTTCTGGTATGATTTGGAAAATGTGTATAATCTTTCTATACCTCAGTTCCTCACTCAGAAAAGATTAGGTCTGGTGGTGTTTTTGTTTGTTTGTTTGTTTGTTTTTCCCTTCTCATATTTCCCTCCTTTTTCTCTCCCATCCTCTAAGTAGTGAATATTCTATATAGGAGTTAAATGGATCCATGGAGATATTGGCAATACTATCAGCACTGCCTTTTAATTGAAATCTTTCACTGCTCCTTTCTAATTAGCTGAAAACAAGCATGTCTATATAATATTACACTTTTTTAAAGGACTCATTCCCACCTTAATGCAAAGTCAGTTTATCCTAGAGCATGCCCCAAACCTGTACTTTGGTCTCTGATAAGTCTCTACATGTAGGATTTGACTGTAATTGATATTAACCTGTACAGATGTAGAAAAAAAAGGCAGACAAAAACATTGTATCAAGATTGCTTTTATGGTCAACAGATGGCTATTAGCTGTAGCTGACAATTTTTGGAAAGTAAAGAAATATCTTCTCCAAGAAATTACTTTCTCTTGCTAACCTTATATTACTATATATCTAGATATATAGATAGTACATCTATCTATTTTGAAAAGCATTACAAAAATATTTGACAACAGAAGAAATATTACATTTTGAGATCACAGATTCAGAGTAGAAGGTCTTATGGACAGTTGCCATCCCCATTATGTGAAACAGAAACATAAAATTAGCTGCAAAACAGCATTAAAAACCCAAAGAGTTGTATTTTAGTCACTGCAGTAGAAAGCTGTGATGCCAACATTCCCTTCTGCTAACAAGAACATATGCATTCAGGACACCCCCTTTATCTTACTGATATCCTTTCAGCTTGTTTCACTATTCCTTTGTAGTTTAACATTTCCTTTTCAGTGGCACAAATCTTAGAAATGTAATTTTCCCTTCAGTGCAAAGAAAAACATGAGATTTTCCCCTCTTGCTCTATTGATGTAAACAGAGCTGGAATTAAAGAGCATCTCAAATGCCCCTAGCATGATTACAAGCATTAGTTGCTCTAATAAAGCATAAAACACTTAAGGGAATGTGAGAAAGGAAAACCCATGTCCTGTAGCCACATGCATATTTTCTGGAACTATCTCAGCACAGTACTTAGATGACCACAAAACAAATGATTGTTAACTACTGACCTTTGCATAAAGCCCTGGTTTTACAGAGTTAGCAGTCATTCCTTTTAACAGGCAGCTAAATGGTGGGTGATGTACTGTTCAGTGAATTGACTTTATGGATTTTTTAGTTATATGACATGCCATTTTGACTAGCCCAAATACATATGTGGTTCCAATGAAACACTTTTATAATCTATTACTGAGTTCAGAGTAAGGGTCCGCTAAAATGGAAAATGTGTTGAATTCTCATCATTCTTACTTTTCTGAATACAGGTAAAACTGTATGATTATTAAAAATATTATGATTATTAAATATAAATAAATAAATAATCCCTGAGGTGTAGCTTTCTTCCTTTTCATCTTTAATTACTTTAAATTATGAGAAAACTCCAAAAAACATACTACTACTAGGTAATGAATGCTTTTCCCTGAAGTCAGCAATGGTATCATTTTATTGATGTAAGAAATGTGCTGCAATTACTAATGTGCAGGCATCGATCCAGTGTATAAACAACATCTAAACCAGATAAAATTTATGTTTTACTAATATGCAGAAGACACAACAGGAAAATAAGTTTGTTTTTTTTTAATTATTTTTTATTATTTTCTTTTATTTTAAAAATAAAGTACTGAGCCTGTGGCCAGGTTTGCTACTATTATAATTGGATTTGAGATTCTAAATGACACTCTTCTCATTTAAATGCAACATACCTCTAAATTTAGTTGAAGTCATCAAGAATCATTTACTTTCCTTTATGTAGTACATTTCTATAGAGGTGAGGTTTTTTTCTGTATACACCTGTCTTAAGCTTGGGTCTGATACATACCAAAACAAAGCAGCAGTAAGAGATAAAAGCTGTTTAACAAGTACATTATATAATTACATTACAACAATTAAACAATAATTGTATATTAATTTTATTTAATTGTATATTATTTTTACAAATTTATATTACAAAAACAACAATAATTGTATAAATGTTGTAATTACATTAACTAATTAAAAAAGTAAAATAACATGTGGACCTAAGCACATTATTTACTAATCTAAAGCCAAGATTAACTTACTAAAACTATGTATAAGGAAAACACGGAACAATCACAGTAATAGCAAAAAAACATTAGAAGAAAGAGATACATGGTGCATATTCAAAGTGTAAAGAACATGTTTTTGAGGCTTTAATAGTAAGAATTTCGAACACAGTATTGAGTTTTGTATGACATCTCTTTTTTTTTTTTTATGTTAATTTTTGTGTTTCTAACATGGATAACAAATTACAAAAGAAGTTTCTTACCCATTAAAACTTCTACCTCTTCAACTCTTTCTCAACCAACCTTTCAAGTGAGTTGAAAATCTTTAGGTCTCTACCACTTCACCTAACAACCTATCCAAGTGAGGGGAGGCATAGGATCCTTCCTCCATCAGCATTTTTCCACTGTGTGTCTGGAAGCTAAAAATGGAGAAAAGCAAAGCAGAAGAGCCAGTTTCTATGGTCTGGAGAGGAGCACAGCAGCTAGTAAATGAAAGAAGATATATGCTTTGATCTGTTCAGCTGTTGTGAAATGAGACTTTTAAGATTTTATTATTATTATTATTATTATTATTTATTTATTATAACAGTAAATAATTCATTCTTGACACCTTAGGCTGATTTCAGACTTTGCACCAAAACCTGAACTGTTTCAGATGTTCAGTAAATAAACTTCTTAACATGAAGAAGAGGCATATCTGTTCCAAACCACATTCCCAGAAAGACATGAGTGAGTATATCCATAATTCTCCCATCAAATTCAGCTTAAGGTGGAAAGCTGGAATACAAAATATCAGCTTGCATGAATAAAATTGTAAGTTAATATCAAAGCTATGTATCATCAAGACTTCTCCAGAACTCCACTCATAACACTTCAATATGGCAGCAATAACTTCAAATTAACCCCATTTACTAAACAAGTTAGAGACTTTCAGACGCTCAGTTGGGCAAAATTTCTCCTATGAAGAGTAAAACAAACAGTGACACTTTTCCAAAAGTTAAGATTCTTTCATTCTTTTCTTTTTCTTCCATTATTTCTGTGATTTTTATCTGTCTGGTAATTTGCTTATTTTTAGCTTTAACACATTAATTAATTTTAATTTAGTGTGCAGTGAAAGATTGATATTAGCCACCACAAAAACAGAACAGCAGCAAGGAGGTTATGATCTTTTGGGAATGTTAATCACGTAGTCACCACTTGCCCTACACAATTTAATTTCTTCTGACTTTTTCTTAAAACACCAAAGATCACTGCAATATGTAAAATGTTTGGAAATATTTCTCCTTCAAATGAACAGAGAAAAAATAGCAAAATCTCTGACCACCAGGGTTAGTCATAAAGAGGTGCGCCTTTTCAAGTTATTTTGAAGAATTTGGCTAAGGTTCCATATATTAAGAGGTGTGTTTTGGTCCCACAGGAGGAAGCAACAGTGGCAAAGGGCTTTTCTGAGGTGGCATATTGAGAAAAAGGGAAGTTTCTTGAATCAGTTTCTCACTATAGTCTTAAATCAAGACATTCTCCAGTGCTGGCCTTGTTGTTGTCTCAGCCCAAATGATGCTGCATGCATTTAACATGCATTAAAAAGGAGGTAAGTTTTTTTTTAAAATAGTAGTGCTATTTTAACTCTCTACCCAGACATTTAAAATGTAATTGATATATGTTGTTTATGTCATTATTCCTTAGTGCATCAACATTGTGTACTATCACATATAAAGACTGAAAAATATGAATTCTCAACCTTAAATTAAGTGTTTTAGATATGTCTTAATAAGACAAATGGTCCTCGTGATGCCCCTTATCTAAGATTGCTTCGTAAATTGGATTTGAGCTTAACAATGCAATAGCTTATTGCTTAATGATTGAATGTATGCTGTAAATTATGCACAATATACTTTTTTTCAAGAGCAATTGAACACTTTTGGAACTATATTACTATTTTCTCAAAATATAAAAAAAGTGACGTTTCTTCTTCTTATTATTATTACTTTTGTATTTAAGAGTAGTCAGATAATCAGGCCCACAAAGGTTTCAGAAACGCATGGCCAGTGCACATGTCTACATTTCAAGAAATTCTTTGGTCTCTTGAATTCTTAAAATTAAGCAGTTAATTTTCCCTACACTAAAAGTAACTGCTCTAAGTTTTGCTCAGATTGGTTTCACTGCTTTCATTTTCTGGCCCTGACTGTCTATTTCCCAAATTTGCCAGGTGGGTTTTGCACAATCTCTATGGTCTCTGCAGCTGTTCTGATATATGGTGGGCAGCTTCCCATTTGTTACCACCCCTTTACATTACTCCATCCACACACAGCTGCAGAGCAAAAGCATTGCTGGGCAGCAACCAGCAGGCACAATGGCTATAGTTGAAGTTCAATGATGAAAACAGGGGGACAAAAAAAACAAAACAAAAGCCAGCAAACAAACAAACAAAAGACATATAAGCACAGTGACGTTCTTTAATTATTAAGGATACTGTCATAATAAAAGTGATTTTTTTTTTTTTTGGCAGATTACTCTTTAGAAAATCTACCTTTTTTGTGATTATTTTTTAGATTATTTATATAATTTAGGTATTTTATATCCCATTAAAATCTGTCTGTAAGAACATTTGACTAGAATTTATTTTTCAGGGGACTAAAGAGTTCTTTAAAAAATAATGTCAGGCAATTAATTTTATTTGCACGTCATGGACTAAATTTTGGCACCCTACGCTAACAGAAAGACCTTTGTAACTAAAACAACACTCCAAGCACAGAGTCCTGTCTGCTTACGTCTAAGAAAAAAATGTTCTGCTACTCTGCTCATCTATGGTGGCATAAATGAAAATATGCATTCTTTGACAAGTAGTGTATCAAAAAGCCTTTTACATATGGATGGCTTTTTGTTTCCTTGTGATCACCTTGAGTGTTCTTATTTTACAGTGTTTTCCCTTTGCTGTATTCCGGGGACTAATGCATTGTGTATAAAAATAAGAGATGTCCTGGGGGTCAGTCCAGTGGTGCAGCTCCTATTCTGTCTGCAGCAATGACAATAGGAGGTACCACTGGGATATATTACACAACAATGTCCACCTCTTGCAACCCAGCATCTACAGTTGCTGTATCAAGGTGCAGGAGTTCATTATGCACTGAGTAGAGATTGCCTTCAGTGTTGTACAAAAGGTGCTCCTAGTACTCCTACAAACAAACTGCCTGTGGGAAACAGCAGTGCTCTCTCCCAAAATATCTTTTTTGACTGAAACTTCCCCCCCCCCCCAGGTTTATTCAGACTAATTTTTTTTTTTTTTTTTTTTTTTCCTCTGGCCCTGTGTTTTCTCTCTCCATTTGAATGTAGTTGGTTATATTGCCACACAGATGATCAGATGATTTCTATTTTAGTTTCTAACACCAGAAGTATTTGTTATTTTAAGACTTATTTTGTTCCCTTTCCTATTTTAAGTCCCTCCTCACATATGTTTCCCACAACTGTCATGTTACTGACAGATACAAAATATTTCATTTTTAACTTTAGTGTTTTCCACCCCTCATTTTTCCCTTTGTACTGATTTAAGTACACATGTTCCTAAGACTACTTTTGGTGGCTTCACCATGGGAATAGATGAGATCTTTATAACCACTACATGTTGGGTTATAAACCCATGAAACCTTGTTTTCATTTTACATTTTCCCTGACTTTTACTCTTGCTACAAACAATACCATTACAAGGGTATAATTAAAGAGCAGTGAGGGCAAACATAGCTTACCCTTTCCCTCTCTGGGCAATCAGAACTGTCTTATTTCCCAGAAACACCAAGCAGAGAAATATACTTTTTTATTTGCTGTGCACATGGTCGAATGCCCTGACTTGGCACATATACTGCAGCTGTTGCTGCTGCCATAGCTGAGCCAAATACCAGATAGAACTAGGTGGGGGAATCTCTAACTTAAAGCATTTTGTCATGATTTTTCATAGCACTTCATGTGGATTTAGTACTGAAAATATTCAAAGCCATGGTAATTGAGTTAGTTGTTGAGTGAAAAGCCCAGAACACAGAGGCTCATTAATTCTGTGTAGAACTGTTTGAGAAGTCATCTTACATCAAGAGAACTGCCTTTGAATGAACAGTCAACCATCAGAGAAGCATCAATGGGTATGTCTTTCTAAAAAGAACTTTGACCAGTGTGTAATCTGTTTGCTCATCCTGTCCCAAAGTTTGGGAATGTGGCATATTCTTGCTGATACTCACTTTTGAAAACGGCAGGATTCATTTCTCTTCTCCTCAAATAGTTACCGTTCATTTTATCCTAAAGTAGATACCTAAAACAGATAATGTGAATCACAACCTAGAAGTGACAGTTGCTCTACTGCCACTAGAGGCTAGAGGACTCCCACAGATACAGCTGATGTTTCTGTATCTATCTAAGGTTATCTCAAATGATTCCCACCCAAGCTGTCTGCTGCCAGGCACTATCAGTAGTGTCATTTCTGTGATCTTGCCATGCAAACTAAGCAGCATCCCAATTCAAAACCAGCTCAGTATGGCACATGCGTCATCCTTGGCCCTGGCACACAGTTAAAGACTAGGTTTAAATACAAACATCCTGATAATAGAAGACACGGATCAACAAGACCCCTTGACAATGAGTTATTTCATACTTACTTTCTATATTTTGGACATCATTTAAGTGGTTAAGTTACTGTTTCATATTATTTTACAGATGCAAAATGAATACATCATGTTCTAAGAGCTTTTCCAGCCAAACTTACAACTAAAGAGTCTCAGTTTCTGCAGACCTGTGGCCCAAAGCATTTGCTATGGCACATGTTACATTTGTTCCTGTTGTGCTGGTACTAACTTTATTACAGCATAAAACACTGTTTTCCACTAGCCTGGCAAGTGGACAACCAGACATAGTGGGTAAGTAAAATATTAAGTAACAGTTCATCTTATGTTAGCCATCCTAGATGTCAGATTAGAACTTCTTGTCAAGGTTCCCATGCCAGATGTCTGATCAGAACTTCTTTTCAAGGCTCTTTCTACAGCCATTGGATAGACACGGAGACCAAACCTATAGGAAAATTGTCTAGCATAGTTAAAATTGAATCACCTGACATTTTGGGAGCTATAGATAAGTAAACATAAATATCACTATTAAAGTCCTATTACTGAATATGACAACCTGCTCCATATGAGAACAGAGCTCTCGGGGATCTGATGAATGTGCAAGCCTTACTGGGAGCAAAATCCTTTGTCTATGCAGTTGCGGGCAGGTCTTCCACTGTGTAATGTTATTATAATTGCAGATGAGCTTGGGCTACATAATGATCTGCAGATTACCAAGTATGATTCCAGAGTTATTCTGTCCTGGAACAATAACCTGACAGAAGAAGAGACAAAGAAGTACATTGTGAAGTATATTTTGAGTTACACATTCTTCAATACTTCTTATGAAAGGAAAGTAAGTTGTTCAACAGTTACACATAGTTTAAAGTGAAATCACACATTTGGTAAGTAAATTTGCATCATTTTCCTTTCAGTACTTAGTGCTGTTTATCTTCCTCCTCTTAGGAAAGATTACAAGAAAATAAAAAGATAATACGTCTTGAGTTACATTCTGGTTTTAACGCTAAAGTTAAAACACAGCTTTTTGCAAAAGAAACTGAAGAGCTAATTAAGGAGAGTGGCTGGACAGAATATACTTACAAGGCTCCTCCAGGTCTGTTATTTCCTGCATGTTAAGACATACAAGCACTCATTATAATATTCTGTCTTGGAGACATATTGCTTCTAAAAGCTCATTTATGGCCCCCCCCCGGGGGGGGTGTTTTTTTTTTTTTTTGATATGGATATAACAAAAGACTCATAACATCGGGGGGGG
>NC_048893.1:133437835-133570335 GCF_011077185.1 Oxyura jamaicensis
TTTTTTTTTTTTTTTTTTTTTTTTTTTTTTTTTTTTTTAAGTCTTTAACTGTGTTAGTAAGGCTTTTGGTGGTAGCAGAAGTTCTTCTCAGTTATCTTGGCCTCAAAAGCTGAAAGACCCATTTGTTCTCATCCACCAGTTATCCTCCAGAAATAAGGATACCTGATAGGTTTGTAAAGGCATCCATCATGTTGTTATAAGAAACTCCATATAAAATAAACATATTTTTCCTAATTTCTTTTTTCCTGATTTCTTCGTTGCAGTATATATTCAGAATCTTTCATGCATCATATATAATATTTCTTTCTTCAATTGCACCTGGCACATTAAAGCGGAAGCTCCTGCAGATAGCCAGATTCTTTTTTCATACAGGTAAAGACCTTGTGCAAAATAAGTATAAAGCTGCTCTTCTTTGTTTATTTGCTTAACCCAAGTCTATTATACCTTGTCTAAGGTCTGCTATAACATCATCTAAAACACTCATATTTTCTTTCCACAGACAGACAGGAAAAGATTTTGAATGCCAGCAATATATAAAAAATGCAAGGAAGAAAAATATTGGATGCCACATGAAAGACATATATTTCCAGCCATCAAGAAAAATCAAATTAAATATATCTGTAACAGATCTGAAAAATAATTCAAGAGGACTTTCTTATTACAAAGCTTTTCTACCTCAGAAAATAGGTAAGTATTGTCTATTCCTGCCAGTTATGAAAAGGTCATTTATTAATTATTTTATTGGTCTTGAAGCAAAGAAATGAAAGAGGGAAGTGTGAAAAAGTCAAATATTATTTCTGACCTGCTATGCGTTTATATCCCTGAGAATTTTACAGAAAAATTAAACAAAATTAATTGTGGCTCAAAGGCTTTTATTTCCTTTTCTCTGAAGTAATACCGTTGCTTATCTATAATTGTCCTTCAAAAATGATTGGATATTGTGAGAAAATGTTTTAAAGATTTCATTCCATGCAATTTGATATATATATATATACATATATATATATATATGATCTGCTTTTCTCCAGTTTTTCTCTTTTCTATCATTATTTTTCTTTTATAGTCCTGAGGAAAGAAATAAAGAAAAAGGAATATAAACCCACGAAAGTCTCACTAATAACTGATCTGAGAATATGAGCATTCTCAAATATCAGTAACATTTCTATTTATCTAGGCATTTTTCAGTTAAAATTATTTTGCCAGTGATTTTTAACTCCTGACGGTCCTGAATGATCAGATTACTTTTTTTCCTTACTTCACTGTGATGTTTGAATTAATCCCATTAGTGAGAAATTCTCCTGAGTTATAGCACAGATTGCAGACTCAATACTTTAAATCATGAAAGTATTGATCATATTTCAGACCAGTGACATGGGAATTGGGCATAACTCAAATGAAAGCAAAAACTCATTAAAAGCTATCAAATCTATCCTGAGCTAGATCTCTTTTGTTCTTATACAGTATTCTCTTTGGTTCTCATACATTATAATTATTGGCTTTACCAAAAGAATTGTACTGCAGCCAGAACCAGCTAAAAGCAATATGTACTGTTTTAGCAAAATGACACATTTTCAAGGAAATAGTTGTGTTCCCCTCCCCCCCCCCCAGCCTCCCCCCATCTGCAGGACATTGTATTAGGTGTTTCATAGCTGAACTGGGAGGAGCTCACTTCCAAACTAGCTGCCTGGGTCTCATCCCACCCCCTAGTCTCCCCAGCAGAGAAGTACATCTGGTCACAGCATCTGATGCTTCCCTGCTTCTCTCTCTGCACTGCATTCCTATCTCCTCCCTCCTGTTTAGACCTATATCACTGCCTCCCCTTTGCTGAGGCCAGGCCACCAGCACTTCCTCCCAGCCCATCCTGTCATTTCCATTAAGTCATCAGTATGGCTGCATGCCAGCCACTGCTGGTTCAGCCAACAGCTTCCCCTCCTGTCCCAGTGTAGAGCAGAAACCTACCTTGCTCCTAAAATCCATTGCCAAACTTTTGGTAGCGTGCAGCAACCCCAAGTGTGCTTGCAGGTGATGCTTTTCCACACATTGCAAGTCATGGCTTTGCCCTTGCAAGGCTCTAGTGTTGCAAGTCAGTGCTGTCTTCTCCCCCTGAGAAGGCGGTTGCACCCTTTGTACCACACTCATCAGAAAGGCTGTTTTGTGATTGGCTTCCCTTCTTCAACAGGAGCACACCCAGCTGGGCTTCAGCCAACCTTGTCCAGGCACTCTCCTGGAGGTGCTGTGGGGTGCCAGCCCCTGCAAGCCCAGTTCTTGTCACGTACCATGACATGCTTCCTGAGTAAGCACGACTTGTGCTAACCCTGTGCTGCACTCAGTCCAAGATAATTCAGCCCTAGCTGCCCATCTGGCTGAAAAAACCTCCCTCTTCAGGGCTGCATTCCTACTCTTGGTACACTCACAGCAGGGTGAGATGCTCTGGAAATAATATCTCAGAGGTGAAAACATGTTTTTACCACTGCAGAGGCTGAACACAAAACAGCTGCTGTTTACCTTTCTCACCTTTCATGGTTGGGGTACCTCTCGACCCTCAAGGCTGGTCTGTGCCAATAGGGTTAGTTTCAGGGGAGGGTGGAAGAGAAAAACTTTACAAGCCCGAGGTTGCAAAAGAAGCTTTTGCTAACTTTGTGGAGCCTGCCAAGGGCTCATTACTCAGAGAAGAGACTTCTCAAGATGGGGAACAAAAAAGAAAAGCCAAACAGGAAACCTTAACATGACACACACTCTTATAGAGTGAGACAGGTTCATGCAGCTGCAGGAAAACACACACAGCTGCTTTATGGAGGAGCAGCGCTGCCACTCTCCCTCTCTGCTTCTCTGTCTCTATCTCTGTCTTCTCCTTAGTGCTATGATGCAGCCATGCCAGTCTCAGGCCTTACCAGCTCTTTTCTCACAGCCCTGTGGTGAATAAATGCCTCTGATGGGAGAGCTTTTTTGGAGGACTGCAGCTGTGGTTCCTCCCTTTATGGCGATGCAACAGCAACTGCAGAGGGCTCATGCTGCCTGAGGACTCCAGCACACACCTGTTCCTGACTGAGATCAATGCCCCAGCACTTGCCATGCTAGAAAGTGGTTATTTAAACCAAATGTTAAAATCCATGGAAGAGAAACATCCCTTGCTACCAACCCTGCCCATCTTCCCTGCACAAAATACATGGCTGCTGTGTGCCTTGCCATTCATGATGGGAAGTGATGGGGTGAAGAATTATTCTTTTATTGTTTATATCTCCTAAGCCTGTCTTGCTCCAAAGGAAAAAAAATTCCTCCATAGCAAATGCTCATGTGCTCGATTGAAAAAGAAATATATGTTTTAAGCATGTGCAGCAAAACTCATAAAGTGAATAATACTTGCCAGAAGCTGCTACACGTCAGAACTGAAACTTCATTTTTTCAAAGTTAAACCACTGGACTCAGACAGACATGGGGCATCCCACAAGACACAATGGAAATAATCCTAAACCGCCTAAAGCCTACTCTGGGGTCTTCTCAACACCCTCCAAAACTAAAGGAGTAACAAAGAACCTGCTCCTCCTGCCCACCCTTGTTACCTTCCCTGGAAAGTTATATAAGAAAGAAACTGCTTTCCTTTATTTTGAGGCACAAATGGATACCACTCAGTGAGCAGCGCTTTTAAAGAAATTATCTTGTTCGGTGAGAGTGCTTTCTCTGCCTGTGGGAAACGCCAGTTCAAACAGACAGTTTTCTATTGTAAAGACCGATGCACTGTGTTGTTGTTGTTTTGCATCAGCATAAATATGAGAAACAGCATGAGGTACAGAAGAACTTTCTGTGCTTATTTTCAGAGAAACTCAACCCGCCGATCAATGTCTCAGTTTCCCTTGAAAGCAGAAGTATTAAAATTCACTGGAAACCCCCGCCTACCATTGGTTCAGCAAGTAAAAACTGCTTCATGTATCAAGTGAAAATAACGGACCATAAGGTAATAATTCTGGGTGGGGGGAATGTACTTACTCATCATAGCATAAATTATATAAAAATGAGGCACACTTCAAGTTTAAAGGAATTAAAATTCAAACAAACTTTAAAGAAACCTTATGATAATTCTTAAATAGCCCAACATTTTCTGTCTTTCTTGCCACAAAGAGAAAATCAACATATTTTAGGAAGTATTTTTCAGATTATTTTTTGCATTCAAGTGGACTGCTTTTTTGTTTTGTTTTGCTTGTTTTGTTTTTTATTTTTCTTTTCATCTTGGATTTGAATTGTACATTAGTATCACTCAGATTAGTGAATTTTTGCTACTGATCAATTTGTGACATCAACTTGTGAAAACTGAGAAACAGAAGAAAGGGTAAAAACCTTTCATTCAGAAAGGTAATTTTTAGCCAGAAGAATATGTTATTGAAAGATGTTAAATATTACTGTTCCTGTATCTTTCCTGTCCAAAGATAAGAGTTGCATATTTTACCTTATTTTTTTCATACAAGGAAAAACTGGATGGCTACAGTTGCACTGTAAAGACACTGTATAGTGTGTTTTGCCATAAGGTTTTAGTTAATATGTATTGGTCAGGCTCCAGCTTTATCTCATTTTTTATTTTATTTTATTTTTTTCTGGAACTGCAGCTATCTTCTTTTCTACAGAAATAGTATACAGATTTATTCACTCTTAGCAGCTCTTTTCCTTGAATAAATATTCACAGTTATTTTCATAGTTTTTCTGAAGGATGTTAAACATTTTTAAATGTTATTTAAAAACACTGAAACACTTTATATCCTTTGGTGTTTGTTGAGATATTCCTAGTGAAACAAATTAAGTTTTTGAATCTAAAGTATGCATTGCTTTAAAAAAAAAAAAAAAAAAAAAAAAGACGTTAAATATGAAAAGTAGGAAAACACTTAGAAATTTAAGATGATGATTATGAAGATGATGAAGGGACTGGAGCATGTCTCCTATGAAGAAAGGCTGCTGAGAGATCTGGGAATCTTCTGCATAGGGAAGAGGAAGCTAAGGGAGGATCTCTTCAATATCTACAAACACCTGAAGGAAGGGTGCAAAGAAGACAGAGCCAGGCTTGTCAGTAGTGCCAGGGCCAGGACCAGAGGCCCTGGGAACAAATAGGCCCCCAAGAGGCTCCCCCTGAGCCCCAGGCAGCACTTCTGTGCTGTGCGGGTGAGGAGCCCTGGCACAGGCTGCCCAGAGAGGCCGTGGGGTCTCCTCCTTGGGGATCTCCAAAAGCCACCTGGAGATGGGCCTGGGCAGCCTGCGCTGGGTGGCACTGTTGGAACAGGTCTTGGGCCTGATGGCCTCCAGAGGTCAGACATTTTCACTTGTTCTGTGACTTTTTGAAATTACTTTTTTTTTTTTTTTTTAAATAAGCTGAGTGTAAATAAGATTCTATCACACACCAAGAATTTTGAATCGATTTCTGCCTGGATAACATCTATGTCTTCTCAGTGTTCCACCTGAATCTTAATATGTATAAGTATTTTGTTTGAAAAACACCTGTAGATATTTCATAACACTCCTCCACCTAGACAGAAACTGAATAAGTGTTTGTTTTGAAGTGTAGCTGCATAATGTTACATTTTAACGGGAAACTAATTACTTGTAGAAAGACATTATTCATAGAATGATAGAATCATAGAATCACAGAACAGTTTGGGTTTGAGGGGACCTTAAAGATCACCGAGTTCCTTCCCCCTGCCCTGGACAGAGATACCTCCCACCAGACCAGGCTGCCCAAAGCCCCATTGAGCCTGGCCTTGAACACCTCCAGAGATGGTGCATCCACAGCTTCTCTGGGCAATCTGTTCCAGTGTCTCACCACCCTCTGAGTAAAGAATTTCTTCCTAATATCTAATATATACCTACCCTCTTTTAGTTTAAAGCTAGTACCCCTTGTCCTATCACTCCACCCCCTGACAGAGTCCCTCCCCAGATTTCCTGTAGGCCCCCTTTATGTACTGGAAGGCCACTGTAAGGTCTCCCCAGAGCTTTCTCTTCTCCAGGATGAACAATCCCAACTCCCTCAGCCTACCTTCAAATGAGAGGTTCTACAGCCTCTTGATCATCTTTGGAGCTCTCCTCTGGACTTATTCTAATACTTCCATGTTCTTCTTTTGCTGGGTGCCTCAAAGCTGAATGCAGTACTCCAGGTGTGGTCTTATGAGAGCAGAGGGGGAGAATCACCTCCCTCAACCTGCTGGCCACACTTCTTTTGATACAGCCCAGGATACGTTTGGCTTTCTGGGCTGCAAGCACACATTGCTGGCTCATGTTGAGCTCGTTAAGCAACACCCCCAGGTGCTTCTCCTCAGAGCTGCTTTCAACCCATTTTCTGCCCAGCCTGTATATGTGCTTGGCATTGCTTTTACCCAGGTGTAGGGCTTTTGATTAACCTTTTGATTAGCCTTGATGAACTGTGTAGAGTTCTCACAGGCCCACCTCTCAAGCATCAGAACCTCACAGGTTCCTCTGGATGGCATCCCTTCCCTCCAGCGCACTGAAGCTGTTGATTAAAAGCATATGATTTCCTGCCATCAGAATAAAACTATGTTGGCTATCAATGTACTCCTCAAAACTAAGACATCTTTGCTCATTTAAATTACAATATAAATTTGTTGCTAAAATTTGTAATTAGGTGTCAGCCTTACAAAGTTTTTTCTCTCATACTTAATTCATGTTATATTTGGTGAATTATTCACGTGAAATACATGTGAATCCTTGCAGGACAGTGCTCACAATTTACATGTCAATGTTATTATTTCTAGATACATCACTAAAATAATCAATTCTGTTGTTTACATGCTTTATTATATATTTAATGATCATTCATGTTGTATCAGCACCTTCTCTTAGTTTTAACAGTAAAACATAGAATAGTCTTATAGTTTTGCTAATGGAGTATGGTGGCAGTAGGGTGGCATTGCCAGCTGGTGGTTTAAAATTACATAGCAGTAAGAGCTGAAATGTTTTCATGCAGATTCTCATTTGCACTCACAAAGAGCTGAAATCCAAGCACTTAACTCACCATATGATACTAAAAAACTCAGATATGTGTTTGAATGTGAATTTTCTGAATCTTTGGTGTTTTCATTCGAGGTCTCTTTTAAGCTGTGTTTTTTTCAAGAACCTAAATCTTAGCTAAGATGCCTGAATGCACAGTACTGTAGTGATAAAAGGCTTATCTAAGCTAAAGAGACTATTAAAGTCTGAAAGAACATATGACTAAATTAATATATATCCCTTCTTTGTTAGACACTGTAGAAAGGAAAAGTACGATAAGGTTGACACATTACTGGACACATAAAATTATTTTCATATATTACATCAGGGTTTATTCAGATGTCTAGTTTATTAGCTAAATTAGCTAATCCTGATAAACAGCTTCCAGAGCTCCTAGTCCCAGTCCTTTTTAGTCTTTTTTTTTTTTTTTTTTTTTTTTTTTTCCCCAGAAGAAAGACAGGTAGTCTCCTTCTAGGCCACCTCCGCACATAGTTATCATCTCCTTAACCATTCCCAAGTATAACACTTCAAAACTTATGCTAGATACATCTGGGGACAATGCAAGCAGATTACTTTGCCATTTCAAGATCCAGAGCAAGTGAAGTAGAAGAAGGGAGGGCCAGGAGCAAGAGGTCCTTTGCCAGCCCAGGGCTAGGATGTGCCTGAGTTAAGGAGCAGGGTTCTGCTGTATGCAGTTTGCTGCTGCCGCCCCCTTCCAGCTTCCTAACACTTCTCACTCTCTGGAAGGAAATGTCAAATGGATTAATTTTCCCAGCATCTTTATTTACATGGAGTAAACCTCTTCTGTTTTTCTTGTCTTACACAGTTGTTCCTCTGTTTTGTACACACATGCAGGATATAAACAAAGCAAAGGAAACAAAAGGAAAATTGGGGTGCTGGTGGAAGAGAATAAACACCTACATCAGTGGAAAACTGTTGGGCTTTTTTCACAGATTAGATGGTTGGCGAGATAGGAGAGAGTCAACCAAAAATAAAGTGCAGCATATAAGGCATCAGCTAAGTGAGGAAGCTTTAAGGCAAATTTGAGGAGAATCAGCATCAAAGGTAGTAATGATTGAAAGGTAGTTAGCTAGCAAAGTAGATCAAAATTGAGACACAAAGGTAAGGAAAAAACCTGCAGCAGTGTTACAGGAGACATGGGAGAGAGATGAGTGAGCAAGACTCAGGTTCTGTTTCCTGGTCAAAGCCGGGTATTAATTGTTGTCAGATAGACTTAATTACTTGAGGTATTAGGGTATTCCATAGACAGCGTTGTAGATATTTCTTTGGTATTTATCCACATAAGAAGATAATGATTAAAATATGTAAGTCTATATTTATTTATTCTGAATACCAGAAGATGTGACTTGCTGAATACTCATGTACAGATAATATTATTGTGATACCAACAGATAAACCTTAAAAGTAGAGAGTTAAGTCTACAGGTGACTGAAAGCTAGGAAGGGTTAGCAAGCAGTATGGGGAATAAAATCTGAATTTGAAATTTTGGGTAAGTTTGAAATCAACAAGACAAAACTGAGTAATAAGGAAAATCCTATGAGTAGGATGTATAGGTCAAATCTGCAAAAACCAAAATAAGGAATTAATGTATAGGCAGCAAAGCTGAAGAGAAAAGGTCTGTGAATTACATTGAGCCACAAACTGAGTCAATAATTCTATGTTATTACACAAAGGTCAAAAGTTATTAAAGTATATATGATAGGCATGTCACGCGTAAGTCATGACTAATTCTCGCTTCTAGCTGCTAAGTTTCACCTAGAATTTCAAATTGTGTTTTGGGTGCCACCACAAAATATATACATTGTAAAAAAAGTCAGAGAACATTTACCCTAAACCTGCCCTTTAGCCTCCACCACCTGGAACATGTTTTCAAAACTTCTGCTCATTTTGTCAACATTTTATGAGCGGAAGCTTTGAAGACATGCTCTAGGAGGACACAGTCTAGAGTAAAGGAGTGTAAGTAACTTGTGTGAACCTTCCTCTGGTACATAAAAGGACATTAATGAGACATAAGTATCATACTTACTCATGACTACTTGTGAGTAGGATAAAAAGTAATTAGCTAAATTTGAAGCAAGAAAAATGTAAGCTAAAAGTTAGGAGAAGTGTTCTAAATCCAAAGAAACTTTAGCAAGGCAACAGGTTTGTGAGGCTGCTTGGAGTGACTTTGCATTGAGTTACTGATGATAGATTAGACAAATATCCTCCAAGAATGGTCTGGGTAGACCAAAAGTTACTGCACATCATAACTGATGGTCTACATAATTTTACAAGATGTCTTTCATTCTTGCACCTTGGTAATTTCTTACAATTACATGACCTTATTACTGGCTCCTTAGGAACAAATTTTCAGGCACAGAATGCAGTGAGCACTTAACATCATACTTACTTGTAGTTTGCTGTTGAAAGCCCTCATATCACACATTTTTACTTATTTTGAAAAACTTAATGTGTACTTTTGGATCTGTTTCTGGCAACAGATCTGGAGAGAGGGTCACAAAGAGTGAAGGAAGAGAAAGAAGTTGTGTGGTACACAATCAAATCCATACTGTGACCAGTATAAGGAAAACAGGAGGTCACCTTTTCTTAAAGTTGCCCTCATTATGATTTCCTAACTCCAAAGATGCAAAGAGTCTGAGCCCATTTATTTCTGAGGTGCATATTCAGAAATACTGAGTATTCTTCTTTGCAAATTCCTAACATTAATGCTGATTTTTCTGAGCAGAAGCTTCCTGCCTTTTTGCCTTCTCTCTCTCTCTCTCTCTCTCTTTTTTTTTTTTTTCTCCTTTCTTAATTTTTTAGCACTGTTTGTGTATTTCACCTAGCACCAGTTTTCAAAGTTGGTGAATGATTTTGAGAACCTTCTGTTATAGACTGTGGTGAACCTTGCATATGTTTAATCTTTTGAAGGGACATGCTTTCATTTATAGACAGAATTAAAGACGTTTCAAAATAGTCACGAAAATAATGGACAACCCTCACGATTAGACAGTTGAAAACTGAAAGCTTTTTTCTAGCAGAAAACTAAAGACAGCACACTACCCACAACAAAACCTTTAAAAATTGTGGATTCATTATTACTGTATTCATCCTATATTTGTGTGAGAGAGAAAAAAAAAAAAAGGGAATAAGTGCTTTCAGATTCTGACCATTTAAACACAGATGATACTTCCTTCCATCTTTTCAGTTTTAACCTCTTAATTTTTAAACCTGAGTTAAGTTTTAAGACATGCCAGCTAAAAGACAGATTGTGTCTGATATAAACACTTTTTTTTTTTTTTTTTCTGAAAATCTCTTTTTACTATGCTTGATATATAAAGAACATTGTAGTTAAGTAGTATTTGACATCCATAGACTTTTATCTGTTTCAATTGCAATGTGAAATCACCTAAAATAACCCCTTAAACCTGTCTTGATAGATTGTAGATGTTGCTGCAGAGAAATATGAGTATCCACTTCATAGGCCAGCAAATAAATATACAGCACAAGTGAGGGCAAAGAAAGAAGTATGCATAAGAAACAAGATATGGAGTGACTGGAGTGAACCAGTGATTATTCAAGATGGTAAGTTATCATATATTTATCATTCATAACTCTTATCATTATATGTTAGTATCATTTAACATATTTACTTTCTGTTCTCTTTGCTGTACTGTATTATTATTACTGTACTGTAGCAGTGTGTGGAAATCCATGCCATGCACCAGGTCACACAGCTCTAGATGCTGTGGAGAAATGTACTCTTTGATCTAATGGGTTAGATCTAATGGGTTAATAGCACAGGACTGTTCTCCCTGTATGATTTTTGGCAGCCTTTAGAAAACAAAAATGGTCAGCAGATGCATGGCTCACAACATCCCCCTGCCTGTTCTGCAATGGACATCTTTACGGATGCTTTCAGCTGAAGACAGCTGACATGAGTGTCATAAAGCTCATCAAATCATGTAGTCCTTAAGGACTAAATTTAACATATTTCTATTACTGTATCAGGAGAGTAATTTTTCATCTGACAGAGAAAGGAAGTAGTTACGCTCACATTCAAATATATGTGCTCTGACTCTCACAGTTTGCTTTAGTACAAATTAAACAAGAACCATGTTTTTTTCTTCACCTCCTATGACTAGTTTTTAACATTCTTATGCTAACAAGTGACTCTTGTGTTTTCCATGATTAGAAAAATGCCTCCATGTATAGTAGCTTCATAATGTCAGGTTGGGTAAAGGGGAAGTTAGATAATGGAATGAGTGACACTCAATATTTACGTGGAGTAATGTATATAGACTTGTCTCTGCATGTTGACATGAAAAACTATTGAATGCTATTGTTAATAAAATGATACAAGATAAATACTTAATGCAACAGAGTGTATTTTTGGCATATGTCTTTTTGATTCATTGAGTTTCAAATACATGCTTATCAGAAGAGACAGGAAACAAAAAGCCAGACACTGATATTTTTGCAATGGATTGAATGTAAATTCAGTTATAGGGTTTATATGATTCAGCCTGTCTACTCCACCAAATGCCTTACCACATCCCACTGTTCTGTTGGCACCTCTCAGCTACAATCTCTGCAGTCCGGATTTATTCACTTCCTTTCAGAAGTATTTCACTTCTGAAATACTCAGAGAGAGGAGCTTCATGTACTCACTATGGTGAAGGAGAGGACACATTTCACCCCATCAGAGACTGGAATTATGCTTTGGAAATGCTTCTTTCTTCTCATGGAAGAGAGTGTGAGCTTTGGACATTAGCATGCAAAGAGGTCTTCCTGGTGCCTCATGTCAGGCTGATGTGTAAACAGAGGAGGGAGGGGAAATTAGAAGGGCTTTTCCTAGTAGGGAAATATAGGTTTACTCTCTGCCAGCCCCTCACCAGAAGAAGGAAATGGAGTTGAGCAGTCATCCACCCTGATTCCAGCCTACCAAACCTTTCTTTCAGCAGCTGCAGCAGTCCGACTGTTTTCAACACCACTGGTTTCCCGTCTTCCTCTACAGCTGTTGTTGGAGCTTAACAATCATGGCTTGTTTCCTTTCCTTCAGAAAAGTTTGTGGAAGACAAGACTGCCATTGCATATAATATGTCATATCTCTATGTGTTCAGTGCAGCAAGTTGATTTACCTCTGGAGCATACTGAACATATTTCCCTTCTTCCTTCCTGTATTCAGAGAGGATTAGTAGCTTTTGTAAAATGAATCAATGGAATATATTACACTGAAAGATCACATGTTCAGGCAAACTTCTTTAAGCATCTGTTTAGTGAAATGATTGTGGCTGCTTTTAATTGGGAATACATATAATAAGTAGACTTTATGTAGTGTATTTTAATGCTGCCTAAATTTACTTATTTATTTAAAAAACTGTTATTATTAGTATCATTCATGGTAATTTCATGCAAGTCACATACCTAACTTCACAGACACAGTTATTTTTAAAATATTGAGACTTCCCGTGTAGTAACTTGAAAGGAAAAACATCCATTCAGTATTTTATTTTGGAATGTGTCAGTTTTTCTGCTGAAAGTTTTTAAGCAATGTGGATTGACCTGCTTTTTGTTTACTTCCACATGTCATTCTGATACTTCATCTGGAAATTATGTTACATTTCTTTAAGAATGCATTTTTAAGAGACATTTCATCCTCCACTTTAAAAAAGCTGAAACATCAAAATGAGATAACATAATTCAAGACATAACTAAAATATTTGTTCTGAAATGTTCATTTGACATGAAAAGAATTTGTTAATTTTCTCATGGGAAACACATTCATTTTCCATCAAAATTAGCATATGCCCTTGAAAAATAAAACAATTTAAACTGAACTGTTCAGTACAGAAACTTTCTGCTGAAAGAGAAATGTTTGATCAGCTTTATTCATATATAGAAACTTGAAATAATTGGTCTAATTTTTAGAGCTTCTGAGCATTCATAGATCACTTTGAAGTTAATAGAAATTCAGAGGTGTTCTGAATTTTGCAGGCCAAGCCACTGTTGTATGTGACTAAGTTTATACATTTGCATTTGAAAAAAAAATGACAAAAAACAAAATAGAAAAATAGAAAAACAAAATCAATCTATCAATAAAAAAGTAAAATAACAACAACAAACTTTAAAAGGTCTATCTAAAAGAATAAGTGTTTCTTTTTCTTTCACCTTTTCATAATGTATGAGTTAAAGCAAGAAGGCCGAACATCTTTGTGGTTTGGTTTATGTAAAGACCACTGCTTCCTCTTCTCTTGAGTGTGTACGTGATACAGGGTTAGCAACAGAAGGTTGCAGAACAATCACCTCAAAACAAAGAATTAATGTTACACAGTCCAGAAATTGTTCAGAACATATTTCCTGAGCACTCAAAAGACAAGGGGAAAGCTCTATTTTCAGCTTAAAATGAATAAAGATTAGGTTAGCATTTTAGTAGAACATAAAGGTCGTTCTTATACTTAGTTCTACACAGAGGTTTGAGAGCTTTATCTTGGTTTTACAACAAATTTGTGGAAATTAATTTCCTTGGCTTTAACTGCAGGTGGATTCAAACCAGGAACCTTTATTCAGATCTTTTGTTCTTTGAATTTGATCTAGATTGGTCCTAAAATCTTTAACTGGCCTAGGACCACTAACGTTTTAAGAGCTGTCCCTACCTGTTTTTCGTCAAAGTACTTAGTTCAAAGGAATCCAAAATAGTAACGGTTCTAAAGCTAGGTATCAAACAAAAATAAAGTTTGCCAAAAAATGCATTTTTGAGTCTATCAAAGACTTTGGTATTTTGGTATTTGGGTTATTTTAGAGGAATGAATGCAAGGTAAAAAACATTTTATGAACAGTATAAATATGTATTTCAAAATGTTTATTTGCATTTCTTTAGGACTTTGCCTAACATGGTTTAAAAAGGTAAGTATAATGAAAAACAAATGTTGCTTCTTGAGTCAGAGAAAATATTTTGTTTGACAAAAAGCTTTTATTTTCATTTTACCTTAAACCAGTTACAGCTGTGAAGGGGTGAGGAGGCAGCAGCATGGGTCTTATGGTGTGTGGAGATGGGAGGTGGCAACAGCAGGAATCCAGGAGCAGCTGGGGCAGCAGGAGCATCAATGACAGATGAACAAATGGAGCCTGATATCCAGAGAAATCAGGGCTCAATGGAAACATCCAGTGAAAGGACAGGCCATGCACAGCGTGAGAGAAATCCAGGAAAAGGAAAGAATGCAGTGTATTTATGCAGAGGAACATGGGGATTGAGACAGCAGCAAAAGCTGAGGGCTAAAAGGAGAAGAAAAGAACAATGCTGAAGGCAGAAGCCCTTGTTCCATCTAAAAAGCTTGGTGAAATATTTCTTTAAATTTTTAGCTGTTCATTAATGGTGCAATGAGTCATTAATATATAATTTTATTTATGAAATATGCTTTCCCACATTATTAACATTATCTTTCTTCTTTCTAGAAAAGACAGTGGACATCATGCTGTTAAGCCTCACATTGCTTTGCCTTCTAATTTTCCTTGGAGGTTTGCTGATATGTGCATGTAGAAGGTAATATACATTTCTGGAATGTAATATAAACTGCTGGTATGAGAGAGGTCAGGGAAAAATGAAGGTAAGGGTTAGCAAACCATACACAATGGATTAAAGTCAAACGCCAGTCTTCCCAGATGAATTATTTTTTACACGAAACAGATAATTGTGCATTACCAGCTGTGGTTTTAACAAAAGTGTGCTAAATGTAAGACTACTGAGCAGTACATTACAGATCACATCACAGTCCCTGGAGCTCCAGTCTCACACCCAGATCTCAGCCATATCTCTGCCACTGTAGATGAAATTTTTCCACCTTAGTCTGACTGCTTTCTCTCACTGTGATTTTGCCCCATGCTCTTGTGGGTTCTGCTTTCAGGCCACCAGCACTAATCACACCAAAAACTGAATCACAGAATCACAGAATAGTCTAGGTTGGAAGAGACTTCCAAGATCACCGAGTCCAACTTCTGACCTAATGCTAACAAGTCCTCCACTAAACCATATCCCTAAGCTCTACATCTAAACGTCTTTTAAAGACCTCCAGGGATGGGGACTCAACCACTTCCCTGGGCAGCCTATTCCAGTGACTAACAACCTGTTCAGTAAAGAAGTTCTTCCTAATAGCCAACCTAAACCTCCCCTAGGGCAACTTTAGCCCATTCCCCCTTGTCCTGTCACCAGGCACATGGGAGAACAGACCAACCCCCACCTCGCTACAGCCTCCCTTCAGGTACCTGTAGAGTGCAATAAGGTCGCCCCTGAGCCTCCTCTTCTCCAGGCTAAACAGTCCCAGCTCCCTCAGCCGCTCCTCGTAAGACTTGTTCTCCAGACCCTTCACCAGCTTCGTTGCCCTTCTCTGGACTCGCTCGAGCACCTCCATGTCCTTCTTGTAGTGAGGGGCCCAAAACTGAACGCAGTACTCAATGTGCATCCTCACCAGAGCCGAGTACAGGGGGACAATCACTTCCCTGGACCTGCTGTCCACACTGTTTCTTATACAAGCCAGGGTGTTGTTGGCCTTCTTGGCCACCTGAGCACACTGCTGGCTCATATTCAGCCGACTGTCAACCACTACTCCCAGGTCCTTCTCTGACAGGCAGCTTTCTAACCACACATCTCCCAGCCTGTAGCGCTGTTTGGGGTTGTTGTGCCCCAGGTGCAGGACCCGGCACTTGGCCTTGTTGAACTTCATACAGTTGGCCTCGGCCCATCGGTCCAGCCTATCCAGATCTTCCTGCAGAGCCTTCCTACCCTCAAGCAGATCGACTCACACCCCTAACTTGGTGTCGTCTGCAAACTTGCTGAGGGTGCATTCAATCCCCTCGTCCAGATCATCGATAAAGATATTAAAGAGGACTGGCCCCCGTACCGAGCCCTGGGGGACTCCACTAGTGACCGGCCTCCAACTGGATTTGACTCCATTCACCACAACTCTCTGGGCCCGGCCATCCAGCCGGCTCTTAACCCAACAAAGCGTACGCCAGTCCAAGCCATGAGCAGCCAGTTTCCTGAGGAGAATGCTGTGGGGAACGGTGTCAAAAGCCTTACTGAAGTCAAGGTAGACCACATCCACAGCCTTTCCCTCATCCACTAAGCGTGTCATCTTGTCATAGAAGGAGATCAGGTTCATCAAGCAGGACCTGCCCTTCATAAACCCATGCCGACTGGGCCTGATCGCCTGCTTGTCCTGCAAGTGCTGCATGATGATGCTCAAGACAATCTGCTCCATGAGCTTCCCTGGCACTGAGGTCAAAATAACAGGCTTATAGTTCCCTGGGTCTACCCTCTGGCCCTTGTAGATGGGCGTCACGTGAACATCTGGAAAATGAATTGCATTTCCTGTGTTGCCCAAGTTCATTTCATAATTCATGGGTATTGCCTACAACATTCTTTTCCTCTAAGCTGATCAGATTACCAAAAAAAAAAAAAAAAAAAGTAATGAAAGTCATGCTGACAGAAGGAATTTGCATTGCTGTACCATTAGTGATCCTCCACCCATCACTAATAAATGCAGCCAACTGACATGACACTACTACTTTTCTCTTCAGTTACACATCATTTTTCCTATTGGCATAACAGAGAAGGCTTTTTGAGGGAAAAAAAAAAAAAAAAAGAAAAAAAGAAAATAATTCAGGATAGCAAGGATAGTAAGATAAATCAAGATTTGGAACATGTAATATTTAAATGGAACCAGTGTTAAAAGTAAACTAATTAGTTAATGACTAAAATAACTGCTGATTAGGATAAAAGAGGTTACCATAAACTCTACCTTCTTCTAATAAACAAAAACTCAAGAAACTATGGCTATGAGAGAGTTAACATTAAAATACAATATAAAATGTTTCCCTACATGCAAGTAAAACATGTAATTGAAAGCCATCTGCATCTAAACATAAAGCAATATTCTGGTCAAATAATGAGGATTGCTTCTGGTCTCAAGAGAGAAATTCAGCTGATAGATCTCTTCTGTGGTAAATTTACATAGCATTGAAAACCATCAGATAATCCTTTGTGTTGGCAAAAAATGTGTTAATGGTTCTATGCAAACACCAGTCACACTCAACTTGAATTGTGCTAGACTTCAAATAAGTTAAAAGACATCTCTGATGTAATGCCTGTCCCTGTTCTTTATGTTTCTTCCTTTGATTACAATATTTTACAGGTAATATTTAAAATTATTAAAATAGGAGTATTTTTTATACTTGTCATAGTAGTATGCCATAAGCTCTTGCTTTTCTTGGAATTTGAATGTGTGTGCATATCTATAGAGTCTGTTTAAATCTCTAGATATTTAAAACCAGTGAGGCAGAATAATGCTGAGCAAAATGTCAGTAATGAAACAAACAAACAAACAAACAAACCAAAAAAAATGTAGTATAGCTTTAGAAATGGTTAACGTCTGTTTAATTTAAATGTCTAAATCATGAATAATTTTTTGGCACCTATGGAAACAATCTCCCCCAAATTAATCAAGTTCCCTTTATAGTCAGTGTAAAGAGTTCAATATCTCTGAAAGATGTTATGTTGTTCCTGACCACCTACATTTAGATGTGATCCTTAGATTAATAGTTTCTTTCACACAGGTCACAGACCATGCTCCACTTGAGTGGTTATCTCCTCTCTGTGTTTAAGTTTCTTACTCAGTTAAATTGTCACCCAGTGTCCATTGCAGGTGCACCTATTGCAAAATATTATTTAATTCCTGCAGACATTTTAGAATTGTGTGTCTGTATCACTCTCTTGTAGGTATAGATGCCTGGAAGTTTTAACCATGCCTGTTCCACATCCTACAGATAATATCACAACTTGGTTAGCTGCAGATGATACTCATCACCAGGTAGAGTGCGTCTGTACTTTTTCTCTCACTACACTGACACACATGATATTACTTGCAAACAGCGTGGCACAACTTTGCATTAGGAACAGCAGGTCAGTATTAAGAAAATCTGGGAAAACAGTATGCAGAGTTCTTGTAATGAAGCCAAAAACAAAACAAAACAAAACAAAACAAAACAAATAAAACAACAACCAACCAACCAAAAAAAAACAACCAACCAACCAACCAAACAAAAAACACCAAAAACAAACCCATAGAGTGCTTGTGCAGATTACAGGACAATGGTTTCCATACAAAGGATGGAGAAAGTCCTCAAGAAAATATTATGTCAAGTATGTCTTAGAGAGAAAGGGTTTCAGCATAGCCACACTCAATGGACCAATGTTTTAAGGAGCAATCACCATGACTCCCTGCAGAATAGACAGTTCGAGGTATTACATGTATAAGCATGTGGGCAAGTTATCAAAGGAAAAGGTTTTGTGGCAAAGTGCAAATCATTGGCTGTTTCATAATAAGAGTGTACATACAGCAAGTAAGAGGAAGCTCAGCAATGCACGCAATATAAACTACCTCAAGAGTGTACCTGCTCCAAGATAAATCATGTCCAGAGATATTTACTCTGGAAAGGATGATATGCTAATGGAAGTTCACTTGCTAGCTTATCTCACAGCAAGTTAAAAATTTTCAGTCAACTGGACAAAACAGAAAATAAATATTTTCAATATTTGAGTGGCTGTAATTATGGAGCTCCTTGGCTGGCACATTCAATTCTTTTTATTACTGCCTGTGGTTGTGTGAGTTAGAGGAAAAAATGTTTTAGTCAGACAGTAGTCTAGATCTCTATAACTCTGGTGAAGCTACACAGTAAGCTGTGTTCTAGGAAGCACAGTAAGATTGTCTCTTACCTGATTCTTCTGCAACGTGATGGAAAGGTGCAGGTGTGCCTTAACTGTGTGTTTTGGGGACATATCATTGAAATAGAAAACTGTTATGAGGAATTTCTCCATCCTGTGTATTCAAAACATTTGTTTCAGTGCCTTTTTTTGATGTGTTTCATTCATTTTACTCTTCCTACTCAACTCTATTGCTATACTTATACTACAATATCTTAAAGTTTTCTATTAGTGCATTCAGGAATGTAACTGACAATTGCCAATGTAAGCTCATATGCCACTTTCTCTTCTCCCAGGGGAAAAAAAAAAAAAAAAAAAAGTGTTCCTTTCAATGCTGTTTTTCTTTTTTCTTTTTCTTTCTTTTTTTTTTTTTTTTATTCCCTTTATAAAACAAAAAAATAGAACAATTAGTGACCACCACAAAAAAATATATCAAATATTACTAATTGAGAAAGAAGACATCTCTGTCCCCAAATGATTACAAAACACCACACACACTTTTGACAGGAAGACCTCAGCATATCTATGTAATTATTGTCTAGATGATTACTACAAGTGGCTGAGATGAGTGTTGATGGCACATCTAAGAAAGAGAAATTGAATAAAACATATGGAACAGATCAGTACCTCAGATATGCTGACACCTGAAATAGCAGTGACATTGGCTTTGGACATAATGTAAGAGTTAAGAAGATTGCAAAGAATGGTGTTGAGATAATCTGTTTTACCAAAACATAAATACAACCACTGAAAGCTAGTGTGACTTTGACATAAACTCTAGGTACACAGTTATATTATCCTTCAAAGCAACAAGCAACAGAATAAGGGCTCAGAACAGTGAAGCAAATTTATGATCACCTATTATAGGGAGAGGGTAACTAATGTGATCTCTGTATCTCGGTTATCATGACAGAGGAAGTAATCTCTACTAATCCCAGATAAATCAAATAGGTATCATGCTTGTAATAGAATTCAAGCAGAATTTGTAATACCATTGAATGCAGATATTGTACATAACTTTTTTTTTTTTTTTTTTTTATCCAATAGAAACAAATTTCAATGCAAATGGAAATGCATTCAGAGGTTATTCTGGGAATACTAGAAGAGAATGGAGGCAACATTCAACAACAGGGACATGTGAAGGAGTTTGAATTAGAAGACCTGTACGGGTGATATGCTTTCTTTATTTACGTGCAAGAGTTAACTTTCTGTTAGCTGGACAATATTCTGATCTAAGAAAGGCTGATAGTGGAGTTTGTCTGATCCAAATAGTCTCTTACATTGTGCAGCTCTTAAAATGAACTCAAAAAGGCACAAACACTGCCTTGCAGTTTGTCTCTAACTACTACTGATCTTCAGCCCAGTAAAATTACAGCAGACCAAACAGTATGATTGAATATTGGAGTCCACTTGGGTCAAGACAGAATTAGAGTTTCTCTCCTATAATGCTGCAATAGCTTCCAAATAATGTCCAATAAACCACTGTCTTCGAACTGGTTCTTCATACAAATCCCATGCCAACTATTCAATATCTGATTACAGAAATAAGTAGTGATGGAAGAAACAAATGTTTCTGGAAACAGCAGCAGAAGCTCACAAGAGTTCTTTAAAGTTAAAAAATAATTTTCTGAGGTACTACATTGTGTAAGTAGACATTAACTAGAAACAGTCATGTGTGAAGACATTAGGTCTTTTAATGTGATGGGCTTATTCCTTTGTAGTTAGCAAAAGCAGAAAACCTTAGACAAGGTAAAGAAAACAATATTGTTGATGTATCATAATTGTTTGAATAAATATAACTCAGAAAATTAAAAGTCCAGAACTGACTAACTATTGCTATTTATTTTTCCCTATCTTTTTTAAGAAATTGTTCTCTCTAATTCCATGAAGCAGTATCCATGCAAGTTAATTTTGAGGTACTTAACCAGGGCAGACTATTTGAATTGTTAGCTAAGAGAGTGTTTTTTTGACTACAAAAGAAGGAATATATGGCCTTGATCTTGCAAGGAAGACATGTTTCTGTAGGAGGGCAATACAAGTAAATGTATGGACTTAGGTTAATGACGGACTTAATTCTCTGGAGGGCTAGGAATCAACCTGAAAAATCCTTGCTTTCCTTTCTGGAAAATTTCTTCATGTTCAAAACAATTTTGGTTGAAGGCAATATTTAATTTCTTTCGATATAACATCTTTAGTATTATTTTAGGGATGAATATAAAAATTTTGTTTGTGAAATTTTTTGAAACATTCAGTAACTAAGGTGTTGTACTCGATCCTTATGGGTCCCTTCCAACTCAGGATATTCTATGATTCTAAATTAGATAAACATCTGTGCATAGTAGTGATTTATTGATTCAAATGAATATATATATATATTTGGCAAGATGTCTCTCTCATCACAGTGGGGAAGACTGCACTCTTTCTCCTTTCTTTCCAAGGGTGATCTCAAGAGCCCAAGCTGCAAAAACCTGAGCAATGAATACACTTAAATTGACTGTGTTTGCCATAAGACTAGGCTCATAAATTCAGGAAAACAAACAAACAAACAAGCAAATAAAAACTTTACCAGGTACTGTTACCTTTCTTGACACAGTGTTGTGTTTTTGTTTGTTTGTTTTTTTTTTTTTTTTTTTTGTTTTGTTTTGCTTTTCACAGAAGGTAAGGGTCACCTTACCTGTGAACATCAACGCTCTTCCCCTGGTAAATGTTAGTATGATAACTAGGCGAATCAGCAGGGAGAAGATGAACGGTAGATAGGAGGTACTGAATCAGGTTTCAGTAATGTCTGCTCCTGTAATGACAACTCCTTCTCTGACTTGAGTGCAAAGGGAAAAACAGCAATCAGCATACTTATTTTTCTCCTGGATGGTCAGACACCTTCTCTGTGAGTAGGCAAGGCACTTCATCCCATCAGTTATGGTCCATACCCATTTTCACAAAAAGGACAGGAAGAATTACTACTTCAGCTAAAAGTCATTACAGAAGGCATTTAGGAAACAAGTATCGTGAATGTACAAATTCCATTCTTGGTGAGGATATAGAACTGGTATAATGAAAGAATCAGAACATATGTTTGCTGAGTGAGGTGGAGAAGTACCACACATTAGCCAAACACATCTGGAATCCAGATTTCATATAGTGAAATCAGACCTCAGTGAACATTACATTGTTCCTTAAAATAAATTTTATATATACGTATTTTATATAGTTTTGGCTTGCAGTGCTTCAAGCCCAAAACCAGTGCAAGGATGCAAGGATTTTAAGTAAAATAGGGAACTTCTAGATTAAAGTAACTTTATCCAAAAATAGAATAATTCTTTTAAATCAAAATTGCTTTGCTTACAAGAGACCTCAGTTTTGGTAAGTACACACTGTTCACCCACACACACGTGGCAAATTCCAGAGACAGACCACATAAAATACAAAAATTATAAAATGAGTTACATGGAATCCTAAAGTGCAAATTTTGAAATGAAAAATAATAACAAAATCAGTATCTGGACCTTTATGGGAAACACTTGACCAATACATCTACAAAGCAACATAAATATTCCTTAAAATGAGAACATTATTCTAAACCTAACCCAGACCTATTAATCCAATGGTGGATTAATTTGCAATACTTACACAATGAGATATAATTAACTGAAACCAAAACTGTACAATCCTTAGTTTGGTGATGAACATTTAAGTATTTACAAAATCTCACTCATCTTAATCTTACCTGGATTGCTCCTGTGAATGAAGTGGTTACCTTCACAACACTGCACCTTCTGGTATTCACGTGGCACAACCTGATGAGTCACTGAACAATACATTGCACAGAGAGAGATTTCTTTTCCTCTCCACTTTGTATGTGCATAGGTTTCTGGAATCAAAATCTTTTTTTTTTTTTCTTTTTTCTTTTTTTTTTTCTTTTTTCTTTTATTTTCTTTTTCTATCTGATTCATAAAGCCCTATCACGAGTAGCTGTTATCATGCTTTCAACTCCAACTGTGTACTTCTGCCATATACATATAGCACATAAGGATTTAGAGCTAAAAGTATTACTATACATTTATGTTCCTTCCTGAACATTAGTTGACTATGTAGATGTGGTTGACAAGAAGCTTGATGTGAGCTAGCAATGTGCTCTTGCAGCCCAGAAGGCCAACCGTATCCTGCACTCCATCAAAAGATGTGTGGCCAGCAGGTGAAGGGAAGTGATTCCCCCCCTCTGCTCTGCTCTCATAAGACCCCATCTGAAGTATTTCATTCAGCTCTGGGACACCCAGCAAGAGAAGGATGTGGAGGTATCAGAATGAGTCCAGAGGATGGCTCCAAAGATGATCAAGTGGCTGGAACACCTCTCCTATGAAGACAGGCAGAGGGAGTTTGGGTTGTTCTGCCCAGAAAAGAGAAGGCTCTGGGGACACCTTCCAGTACTTAAAGTGGGCCTACAGGAAAACCAGGGTGGGAATTTTTTTGTCAGAGACTTTAGTGATAGGTCAAGGGGTGATTGCTTTAAACTTAAATAAGATAGATTTAGATATTAGGAAGAAATTCTTTACTCTGAGGGTGGTGAGACACTGGAAGAGGTTGCCCAGAGAAGCTGTGGATGCGCCATCCCTGGAAATGTTCAAGGCAAGGTTGGATGGGGCTTTGAGCAACCTGATCTAGTGGGAGGTGTCCCTGCCCATGGCAGGGGGGTTGGAATCAGATGGTCTTTAGGGTCCCTTCCAACCCAGACCATTCTATAACTCTGTAATATTAGGTTTACCTTACTCTAACTTCTGAAGTCACAATACCTCTTTCCCTCTGTTTTAAAAAGATAGTTGCAAGACGATAAAAGGAATAAGCAAAACAACCCTGATACCTAGAACTTTGCATGAAGGCTGATCATGTTGTCCATTACTGCCATCTACAGTACACACAATCTACTTTTAATGAGAAATATTTGTAATTTTCAAACTGGTTTAACTCAGGGTAGATCTTCTGCTTTATCTGTTTAACTCAGGGCAGGTCTTCTGCTTTATCTGCACTAATATAATTCAAGTCATGCATCTCCCTCTCTACCTTGAAGACCTGGTCTTTATTATGGACAGAATATATTTCCCTTATTTTTAGCATCTTCAAATTTAAGCATTTAATCAAACATATCTGGCTGGGGACCTGAGATACTGAGAGAAGACCTCCAGGGAGCACTTCATTCCAATCTTAAACAGATGTCCAAGACAGGATGAATACTCCCTTTAGAGATGACTGTCTCTTTCTCAACAGATCCCAAATGGACAGACTCAGATTAGATGTGTACACTGGCAAAACATACTTTTCTTGACCTATTATTTTCTGGCTATCCCTGCTCTGGCAAAATGAGATACTTTGGCCAAAGAACAGCTTGTCAGGTATAGCTTAAATTTCACTTGTTTTTCCATCACATTTAAAGAAGGGCTACGAAGATGGTGAAAGGCCTGGAGGGGAAGACGTACGAAGAACGGCTGAGGTCACTGGGCCTGTTCAGCCTGGAGAAGAGGAGACTGAGAGGAGACCTCATCACAGTCTACAACTTCCTCGTAAGGGAGTGTCGAGAGGCAGGAGACCTTTTCTCCATTAACACCAGTGACAGGACCCACGGGAACGGGGTTAAGCTGAGGCAGGGGAAATTTAGGCTTGACATCAGGAGAGGGTTCTTCACAGAGAGGGTGGTTGCACACTGGAACAGGCTCCCCAGGGAAGTTGTCACTGCACCGAGCCTGTCTGAATTTAAGAAGAGATTGGACTGTGCACTTAGTCACATGGTCTGAACTTTTGGGTAGACCTGTGCGGTGTCAAGAGTTGGACTTGATGATCCTTAAGGGTCCCTTCCAACTCAGGATATTCTATGATTCTATGATTCTAAGTCACAATCATATTTCAAACCAGATCATTATACCAGCAATAGTAGTTTAGGTCAGAAATAGCCTAGATCAAGAAGGGTAGACAAGCCTGCCCTTCAATATTTAGGTAAAATGTGAGTCCACATTTTGATTCTTTCACTGAGGTGGAGAGACACAAGCAACTTACACACAAGTGTATCTTGTTGGTGTGGGCAGCTGGGGGTCAGCCTCTTCTCACAGATAACTAGTGACAGGATTAGGACTAGAGGGAATGGCTTCAAGTTGTGCCAGGGGAGGTTTAGGTTGGAAATTAGGAGACTTTTCTTCTCAGAAAGAGCAGTCAGGCATTGGAATGGGTTGCCCAGGGAGGTGGTGGAGTCACTATTCCTGGGGAATATTTAGGGAAACATTGGACATGGTGCTTAGGGACATGGTTTAGTGGGTGATATTGGTGGTAGGGTGATCATTGGACCAGCTGTCAAGGGGTGATGGCTTTAAACTAAAATAAGGTAGATTTAGATATTAGGAAGAAATTCTTTACTCTGAGGGTGGTGAGAGTCATTTCCAACCGTAATGATTCTATGATTCTAGTTATATCAACATCTTTTTGTTAATCTGCTCAGAAAAAGCCAGGTCAAAAACAGTGTTTTGAGTGTAAACTGTTTATAAACCCTGTATCCATGCCTCTGGTTCTCCTGGCACCTGGCAGGTGATTAGCGACAAACCCAAACCATTGGGCTTTGGACAAATATTTTGATAATATGTTTTTGGTCTTTAGTTCAGCTCATCTGGAGTGATACCAACACAGAAAAACAGTGAACACCTGTGAGTCTAAACTACCATGGCTTTACTCAGACTTCTTATTACCACCCTCCAGTTCTGTAAAATCTTCTAAAAACACAGTGATACTTATCTAGCTGCAGTAAATCCAAAAGGCATAAGCATAAAAAAGCTACCCCTTCACATTTATATAGATGAAAAACAATTGTATTTTAAATCTTGTTTGGGCTTTTTTTTTTTTTTTTTTTTTTTAAACAGTGGGGAAAATGAGAAATATGGTGATTATGTAAATATTCTAGATCATACTAGCTATCTGATAATCCTTTCATCCTTGATTTTGTTCAAGAGGCCACTATGTGGGGAAATCTTTATCTGCATTTTAAGCTATAGGACTTCTTGCCACAGGATGATGAAAATATACATGGGTTCAAAGAGAACTTGGTCCAAACCATGAAAAAATACCCATTAAAGACCTGCTAGATGCAAAGACAACTCTTCTGTTTCATGTGGTCCTCCAGGCAAGGCACAGGGAAAATACATCTGACCTCTTCTTATATTCTTCCTTGCCACCTGCTACTGCTACTATTAGAGCCAAAATGGGCCACTGGTCAGCCTTAGGACTGATCCATTATGACCATATTTATAGAGCAGCTGGAGAAACTGCTGAGGTGTGTGTTTACTGAGTGACTAATACGTTCGTTACTGATATCAAAACCAACTGTATGACCTCTGTGTTCAAGTGAACAGCAATTCATTCTGTTCATCTAGCATCTAAACACAAAAACACTCAGATAACCAGAGAGAACTTCAAAAAGTCACCCAGTTCATCTTTACTGTGTTAATGTGGGGAAACTTTATTAAACCTGGAGTTCCAGTGATAGTATGAAGAGGGGATTTATCCACTTGCATCATTTCAGTAGCTTCTTGAACCATAGGGTGTTCACAAAATATTTAATTTAAAATATATTGAATGGGAAGGTTTTATCTCTCATCCCTTTTGGACATTTAATAAAAAGAAAAAACATGGTGTATATACCATGAACTGTTCCAACATCTGGCAAAAATAGAAAGATGAGGATACAAACAAAATTTTGCCTACTTTTAACAGTCTGAGGAGAATTTACAGTAACATGTATTCATTATATTGTGAATGTAGTCAGCTTTGATGCATTGTAAAGCTGTCCTACTTGACTGAAGAGTTTCTGAAGTATATATGTGGAATTCAGAGTTATATAAAAACTGTAAATTATTGACATCTTTACATTTCTCAATTTATTTCTTTATGAAAACCAATAAAGAATAAAATACCAGAATACCTGTCCCATATGTAGCATGTATTTTGGATTCCTTTAGGTATTAGACTGCATATGTTAAAGGGAAAGGCTCTTCTGTGCTTGGTGAGCAGTTAGTTTTAGCAATTTGAAATCAAGAGTTTTCAAGATAACCTGCCTGGGAAATTTATGTTGCTCATCTCCTGCCATATTTCTAGGACATAGAATTTTCCTAAATGTGGTGAGGAACTGCTTTCCCAGCAGTGGGAACTGGGACAGTGTTGGGCTTTGCAGGAGGAGCATGTGACGCCCTGGAACATCCTGGTCACAGAGGTGCTAAGGCCACCTCATGGGAGAGCGACAAGTTACTTCTCTACCAGCTCTAGAGCCACAGGTTAGTCTTAACAGAAAGGTCTGAGGTAGAGACAGTACAGTTCAGAAGATTAAGTTAAAAACATGATGATTATCAAGCCTGATTGTTTAGGTAACACAGTATACCCCGTGATCTCTTTAAATGTTCCTTTTCTAGGATACCTCAGCCCTCAACCTGAAGCATTGTTGATGGGATGGTACTTTGAAATGACTGGGAGCTCTTTTTTCTTACTAAAAATAACCATTTTTGTTGTTTTTATACACACTTTTTTTTTTTTTCTTTTCTTAAAATTGAATAGACTTTAAACACTAGATGTCAGTCAGTCACCTCACAACAGCAAATTCTTAAGCCAAAGCACATTTATCTTTGGTAGCAAACATTTTTAAAGGGAACATTAACAATAAAGTAGACATTAAATAATAGCTGCAGTAATGCCAAAGCCAGTTGCAGCAGTTATCTCACGAGGCTGTTTAGCAGACAGAAATATCCTAGAGACAGAGAATGCGGAGAAAAACATTTTGTAGAAAGACTCTGTCATACACAGCAGTGAGAATTCACATTGTCTCTGTGAAATCCTTGTTAAACTGTTGTCTAAAGCTACAGATGACTAATTCCTCTGGTAAACCACCCATTTTATTCTGGCTTCTGGAGTACTTGCAGAAAGTCATGTTTCAAAAGAAAGGACTCTCGTCAGCTAGGATGAAAAACTGGAGCTCAACAAACACTCTTCTCTTCTGCATTTTCTGCTAGCTAAGTTAGGACACTGGCCAAAGGTCATGCAATTTAATTTGGATAAGTTATGGGCTTCTGTTTTTCTGAACTTTAGAGGTTGTTCCACACTGACCTTCACTGGCATACAGAGACTTAGGCCTGCAGCCAAGCTACATCAACTATGGTTTTGACTACTGAGGGCTGTTTAAGCAAAATGTTTGCATTGACAATAGAGTTTAAAGTTTGCTTCTTTTTCCAGACCTCCAGCAGAGAGGCAGTGAAGTTGACTGGTGGTGAGCCACTGCAACAAGCGTCATTGGACTTCATGAGTCAGGCCCCTCAGGCAGTTCAGCTCTGTGGGTCTTCAGTTTTGTGGATATGGCTTTTAGTGTTCTGGTAACAAAACTGATTCAAAGATACTCAAACTGTCTCCATGGATTACTGATATTCAAGGGGAGCTATTTGCTTAAGCACTTCCATATGACTACAGGTAGATATCCTGCCTCAGGACCCAAACTCCTATGTTCTCACTGAGCTCCCTGAATGGATATGTGGGGTGGGATCCTGCTGCCTCTCTGCTATGTGACTTGGGCACCCAGCTTTCTGTTCAGGTTGTGTCATGGATCTGTCTAAAATGTTCACAGCTTTACTAGATGTCAGGGCATGTGCATCCTCTGTGGCATCTAACCAGTGTCTTAAAATTGGGTTTATAACTGCTGAGTTTTTTTTTTTTTTTTTTGTCATTTCCTTCGCTTTGTTTTGATTCATAAATCTCAAAAAGCATACAAAAATCTGTTACGTATTTCTGAAACATGTTCAGACTGCTTTTTTTTTTTCTTTTTCTTTTTGCTTTTTTTTTTTTTTCTTTTTTTCTGGAATCGTACTTATTTATAATTTTGGTCACTCAACTAATTTTAAGACAATATCACTATGTATCTTGAATGAAAACCTACTCCAGAGTGCATGAAGAAATATATTGTACAATTCTGATCTCTACACATTTAGAAATATATTTAAATTATGTATTTAAAATTACTGCATCTCAATTGTGTGACTTTGAGGAGAAACATATTTTATCAGATTCTGACTGCAAAACAGACAGTTTTTTTCATCTAGTGTATGAGGTACCAGAGTCCTGGCTTTAAGACGATTTTGACTATGTAATCCTGAGGTACCACAGGTTGGGTTAGCACAGTTCTCTCCAAAAGTCAGTGCACAGGATGAAAGAATTCCATGTCATCAGAGGAGGCAGGTAACAGCTTTCAGGCTAAATAACAGAGTTGAATTTTTCATTGCTCTGTGCTTTGTGAGGCAGAATATAGCCATGTGCAAGACCCTATGAGAGCAGTTGCATTTACACCCACTCCGCACTCATCTTGCCTGAGCATAGGTCACTGCAAAAGGCAAGAGGACTGGAAACCAGTCCCTTTGATCTCAGATGATCGCTGCATTTGGGTCTTTTTTTTTTTTTTTTTTTTTAATATATATATTATTTACTTTGTTTGATCTCACAATCTCACATCAGTGTTTTAGTACCCCTTTTTTTTTCTTTTTTTTTTTTTTTTTCCTGATTAAAAAACAGCAGTGAATTAGTTCCTCATCTTTGTACCTGTCTTCATGCTGTGATCACTTGGCCATCCTTTCTCTTTTCCTTTTCTTCATGGTAGTTTTGCACTTGCACATAATCATGATGGTTGACAGGCCCTCAAACCAATAAAATTTAGACATATTTGTATGGCAAGACTTTTACCGAGATAAAGGCTGACTTGTGTGGAGCAATATGGAAACACCTGTGCCCAAATTCATACCACTTAAGTGAGGTGCCTTTGTTACTTTTCTCCTTTGACTGTAGAGGGATCGTGGTCTTACCACAAGAGCTCTAGCTCAACACATTTAGTTGGAATGAAGTAAGGGAAAGACATTAGCAATATCAAAGATGGAAAACATAGTTAAAAGTCAAAAATTTGAAAGACTGGGAAAAGTAGTGAGTAAGAAAATGGCTCAAGGTGTCATGTTTCCTCAGACCTGTCACTGGAATGTGCTGTGTCTTGGACATACATACCTGCTAGTTTGAAACTTCTGTCATTTTCATAATTCTTTTGAGAAGACGCAAGACTGATCAATGTTATCAACATGTCTTCCAGATTGCTTGAAATACACATTTATGATTCCATCTAAAGCTAACTCAGAAAAGTGGGATGAATTTTGGATTCATCTGCTTGAAATCTAAGATTGACCTGGTGTCATGACTACTATCTCAGAAAAGGAGCTAAGAACATGATACTGAGCTGATTGAATCAGTGAGATATAGCCACAAGAAAAAAATTATATCATTCCAAATTATCATGCGGACCTTTTGTTCCAAACTAGTCATATGAAGTTAAATTTGGTGTTTTAATGCTAGAGAAAAACAAATGAGCACTGTAATGAAAGAACTACATCATTTGCCTATGGGGATTCTTTGATGACTCTGAAGGTTGAATGAATTGGCCTGACAAAGACTCTGCCCTCTGCCTTGATGACAACTTCTTTAATGTTTGTGAACACTGAATATTTAACAGTTTTTTACCTTTGGTCAAAATCTGGCTAAAGCTCGCTAACAGAATTAAAAGGAAAAAAGAGGTGTCTGATAGACACACCTCCATATACACACAATGTTATCAATCAAGCCTTGTTTTCCTAATAAATCAGGCTCAAAGTTCTTGAAGACACTAATATTCTGAAAAATGAAATTATCAAAATAATAATATATTATGTATAAGATCAGACCTTTAATGAGGTTAAAGAAACTTATTGACCTTAATTAAATCAATAATTCCTTAGTCTCAAAAATATTAGAAATCTTCAGCAAGTGAGCTGATTGGTGTTGTTCACACTTAATAATAATTTTGAAAAATAAATTCTATTTTTATGATCAATAGGGAGGAAAAGAACTCACTGACTCAACAAGCTGAACCTTTTTTTGTCTCTGCAAAATAAGGTATTTTATTAAGTGAAGCTGAGTTAAAGGGCTGTGTGAAAAACACAACTGTTTTACAATGCATGTAAAAACATGAAACTATTTGTCAAAGAAACCAAGTGAGATAAACACTGAGCTCTTTGTAAATAGTATGGGTTTATTAAATATCTGATTTCCAAAGCATGCAACCCATTATTGTGGTTACACACATACTAAAGATGTGTTCAGCTCTCTCAGTCATTGAAATACAATTTTTGCACTTGTGGTGAATGCAAGGCAAACTATCACGTAAACTTTATGTGGGCACACCAATCTTTCTCCAGCTGAAATTAATAACAAAATTCTCACTGAAGTACACAGATTATTTATTTATTCCATTGAAACTGTGAGAAATATGTGAAATTACTGCACAAAGCCTGGCTGCTCAGCACAGCAAGGCAGAGTCTTATTTCGGAGTCCAACATCATCTATACAAAGAGGGAGAGGAAGACATCACCAGAGTATCAACTCAGGATGAAGGTATATCTTCCTTGGCTTAAAGAGGAAGTATAATTGTGCAAGCAGGACCTATTTCCTAACAAATCTGATGTTCCTGAGACAAATGTTATTTCAATATTGCAAACATCACATCAGAGAAAAGACTAAAACAACAACAAAAAATAATTAGTATTTGTTTAGCTATCTGGGGTTGTTTGTCAAAGCTAGATGATACTTGATATAAAGCTGCAACATGATCTGTTGAATCATATCACAAACATCCTGTTAAGACAGAATGATGGTCTATCTAGTTTTTTCCTGTATAGGGTGTGGGTATACTTTTCACCTACTTTTTGACTGGTTTTAAGAATGTTTGGAGTTAATAGGAATGTAATAAAGAGCAAACCAAAAAAGATAACTTCATAAAAATTCAGGGTGCACCAGTGGCTCAAGAAATTTATGGTTATCTCATCTAAAAAGAATATAAAAAATGTAGAAAGAGAAATACAACAGTGGTGGAAGGTGTGAAATAGCTTGCATATGAGAATGAATGAGGTAGACTAGGATCCTTCTGCCTGGAACAGATAGCTAAGGGGAAGTAGGATATAAACAAGTCAGACACACCTCTTCCAACCAGATACATTGCTAAGTTGTAAAAACGTTTGCCAAGGAGTACTGTGAATGATGAAGGTCAGTATGGCTGCAAAAGATGATTTAAAAAAACAACCAAACAACCAAACATCAAATATTGTTTGATTCATGAACAACTATTAAGTATACCTCTGAGCTCAGGAGCTTACTGAGCTAAAGACAGCCAGAAAAGGGGAGGTTACTCACTGTGCTTGTTCCCTTCTTACAGCTCTACCTTGGCTCTTGTGGGAACCACAGCTGGAGGTGCGGTTGTGTCAGTGGTGCTGGGTACCCTCCCCACCTGCATCAAGGACATCATCCTTGGTGTGGTGTCCTCCAGGCTGGTTTCCTGAGTACTGAAGGACTGCCTTGTCTGTGTGAAGAGGAGTTGGCTTTGGAGAAACCATTCCATGTCCTCCCTCCCTCATCAGGGGGGCTCAAAGCTGAGCTCCTGTATCTTCTTTCTTGTGAAGTTTTTGGCAATGAGAAGAAAATACATAGCCTTTGAAATGTACATTAGTTGACCACCTTTGATAAGGGTACAAGCAGGTCTGGCTCATATCTTTTTTCCTGGAATCTATTTACTAAAAGGCTATAGAAAGCTCCCTGAAATAGTGAACAAGGTCAGAATAAAAACTAGCACTGAAACAATGTCCTATTGAACAGGAATCCTGTGAGTTTGGGCAGGGGCTCATGACTTTCTGGAGGCCCTTTCTAATGGCCATGCTGGATGGACTGTTATGACCAGGTCATAGGTGCACGCACAGCACTGCTACTGAAACTCCCATCTCTGCATGAGGACACATGCCAAGAAAAATACTCTCACCTAAACTAGTGAAAATATTTCATATTTTGGCTCACTTCTCCATCTTCTTCCTCCCCTTCTGCAAAGAAAAATACTTGCACAAATATGCTGCCTGAACATGGACTTGGGGCAGAGAGAATCATTTTTGTTCAAAAAAAAAAAAAATTAAACTTGCTCAGTTTGACTTGCTCTGCTATCTCTGCATTGCTGCTTGATGAAAGAGATAATGAATTGGAGATAAGAGGAAAAGGAAAAAAAAAGTCTTATCTTGATCTTGATCTTTTTTTTTTTTGTTTGTTTTTCCTTAAATGGTACTCTGTGTTAGGTGTCACTAAACTTTGTTTGTCTTTTTTAATGTGGCATTGACTTCAGCAGAAATTGCTAGTCCCTTTTGTCATTTGTCCAGTTTGTTATCCCCACTGGATGTATTCATCTTAATCAAAGTCTGCATTTCAGTGCAGCGTTGGGCCAGAATATGAGCCTGATTGATGCTTAATTTTCTTTCCATGGTGAGAGGGATGCCAGGGACTGGCTGAAGCCTGGGCTGGCTCTGCTGGCACAGATGCCAGCCTGTAGTTCTTCTAACAGCATGAGGTGGGCTTATCCGTCAGTGAAGGAGAGAGTAAAATCTTTTATTTCACATTTTCATGGCTGGTAAGTGATAGATGGAAAAAAAAAAAGACCGAAAACTTTCACTTTGCAGGCGTGCTCTTGAGGCAGCAATTTACAGCAAGGGAAAACAAGATAAGATCAGGTCATTCTCTTAAAGCATCGTATGCTCAAGCAGAACTGTGAATCAAGGTATGTGTTACAAGGTGCTGAGTATTCAGGCTGACCATCTCTTAACTGAGAGTGATGCTTTCCCAATTTGGTTCTCTTGCCACCTAAGTGAACCAAGAAGGTTTCTGCTACGACAGCCTTGCAGTTACAGTGACATAAATGGATTTGTCTGGGCGTTAGGCAGTGCACAGTGGGAGCAGTGGAGTTGGGAAGCTTGTTTTTGTTGCTTCTTAATCATTTAGAAATATTTTTTTTCTCCCTTTAGAAGTGGTGATTTTTCTTTTCATCAGAAATGCAAATGGAATTGTCACATACTAATCTTTTGTGAGTATGTGATCCAGGTGAACTTTTTACTTAGATTCCCCAAGACTAGATTTTGTGACTATTGTATATCGCTGAATCGCTTTCTAGAGTAAGGTTGTAACTGCGGCTGGGCAAGGATTTGGATCAAACCTTATTTTGCTGTAGTTATCCATTGACTGCTGAAGTTCTCTGTAGCTGAATGGACTTCAGAGGAAAAAAAAAAAAAAAAAAAAAAAAAGTTTGTAATATAAATAGCTTTGATATATTAGTGCATCATGAAAAGTACTTTGCTTACATTCTTATGCACTCAGGCTCTGTCATATCCAAACAACAAATCAAAGGATAATTTTTTCAGGGAAGGCAGGTATAATTTTTCTGCATGATTTTCCATAGGAGTACTATATGTTAAACTGAAATAAAGAGAAAAGGACATCTTGAAAAGATGTTTGTTCAACGAAAGCAGAGTCCTCCTTTCCAGCCCAAAAGCAATATGATCTTTCCATGAGCCTTCCCAGCCTTTACTTGCCCTTTTCAGATTGTTTTCTAAAGAAACCTAAGAAAAAAAAAAAAAAAGAAAAAAAAAAGACCCCAAATACACGTTCTTCCCCTTTAGATCTAATTTGATAAAAGCTGCCACCCTCCATTCCCCAAATGCCTGCCGGTCATGGCCATCACAAAGTTAATACTGTTACCAGAAATGAGCTTAACTTAACTCAAAACATATGTTTGCCTGTACAATGACATTTTAGAAAACATTGCTTATATTTCTCCATCCTTAACTTTTCTATGGTTTGTTTGTTTGAAAACAACATTTGAAATTCAATTACATTTACTGCAATTCTGAGAAGGGCCCCTACTTCCTTTCCTCTTTTTTTTTTTTTTTTTTTTTTTTTTTTTCCTGACAAAAAAAGGGAGGGGGAGACAAAATGAGGACTGTCAAGAAAAAGACCAAGCTGTTGCTGATGCAAGAGACAGACTCTTTGGCTGCCTTTCCCTCCCCATTCATCCTAGGAGTCCTGGTGGACACCAAGTTGAACATGAACCAGCAATGTGCCCTTGCCACTAAGACTGCTAACAGTACTCTTGGCTGTATTAGGTAAAGTGTGAGCAGCCAGCCAAGAGAGAGGTGGTCTTTCTGCTCTACTCAGCTCTGATGAGGCTGCACCTGGAGTAATGTGTCCAGTTCTCAGCTCCCCAGTACAAAAGAGTCCTAGACATGGTGGTAAAAGTCTGAAGTAGGGTCACCAAGATCACGAAGGGACTGAAGCACCTATCCTATGAAGAAAGGCTGAGAGAGCTGGGAATCTTCAGCCTGGAGGAGGCTCAGGGGGGATGCAAAGAAATGGGCTACTTTTCAGTAGTCCCATTAGCCCATTACCAGGACAAGAGGCACAAACAGGAACACAGGAGGTTCCCTTGAACACCAGGAAGCACTTCTGTGCTGTGCGGGTGATGGAGCACTGGTACAGATTGTCCTGAGAAGCTATGGCATCTCTGTCCTTGGAGATCTTTAAAAGCTGCCTGGAGATAGTCCTAGGCAGCCTGCACTGGGTGGCCCTGCTTGAGCAAGGAGTTGGACGAGGTGACTTCCAAAGGTCCCTTCCAGCCTGTTGTGATTCTCTATGATTCTGTGAGCTGATGTTTGTGGAACAAAAACAATAGACAAAAGTTCAAACTGTACCTAGACATTGTGTCATAAGCTATCAAGCTTCTTTGACCACACTGTTCTCTTTTAGATAATTTTTGCATAATTGTCCTTTCCAAGGACAATAAAGGGATTCTTCAGTGTAAAAAGACATAAGAATATTTTGTTGTTAAAAGTTCATATAGCAAAAGCTAAAGTACATGAACAGCATTCCCAGATGCAGAACTCTCTTCCCCGACGTCAGATTTTTGCTAGACCTCCAGAGTCTAGAAATGTATCTCCTACCCCTTGACTGCAGGAACATCAGCTACAGAGTGTATAAATACATTTCCTTAACTGTCCTCCATACATGAGCAGCTTTCCCCCCAAGACTTGCTTTAAATCTGCAGTGTTTCTTGGGTCACAAATAACAGTAACAAAACCACTACTGTATGAAATTTTACTTTCTCATAGTTTTTCAGAAACACAGGTAAACTGGGGCCTGAGGGAGAAGAAACATCTTTAGCCAGCCTTATGGTGGGCAGCAATTTGGTCAGTGTGAGGGAGTATCATTAAATGTTCATTCATCCCTGCTGTCTTTGCCACTACAGTGTCTCTTCCACGGGTGCAAAAAGAGTGCAAGCATTCCTCAAGCTAATATATCCCATTCAGGTTTAAGCTAATGGCAGGTGGGATAAAAAGCTTTCACTAAGTGTCCAGCATTGTCTGTTGAGCATTGAGACAGAATTGCTCATATGAGATCCCAAAATTCCACTTGGGGTTAAATATAGTTAAATACAGCTATTAGTAAGATATGACTAGTCAAATTCAGGAGTTTCCACTATGCAATTAATTAAGATTAAGAAAACAAATCTTTATAACTATTTGAAATATATATATGTTTTGGAATAATTAAAATATTATGCATAAAACAGAAATTTCATTATAGGATTAGGATTACTGTGAAAGATTAACGTAGGGTTACTATCACTTTTATTACAATGGAAGAAAAAAGCAAGTATCAAAAAAAGAATGTGGTCTTGAATTTTCATCATGTTTTTCTTCTGATAAAATTTGAATTTTGCTATTATGGATTTAAAAAAAACACAAAACAAACAAACAAACCAAACACAAGCAAATAGTTCAGGTTAAAATTAGTCTTTTTTTGTTTTCATTCAGAACTCAAACGAGAAAGATGGAATGAGTGAAGTTAATTTTCCTTTTGCAATTTTATTTTCATAAAATTTTTCTTGTATAGGTTCACTTGAGAACAGATGAAAGAAGTGGTAAAACAGCACAAAACAGACATGAATCGGGACAAATCTGCATCAGCCGGTAGTATGCAAAAGAGATGTCTGGGATTTACAAAACCTCAAGATGCTGAAAAACTTAAGTTTTTTTTTTTTTTTTTTTTTTTTTTTTTTTTGTAGTTTATTACTTGAAATTGTACTTTAAGACAATTTAGACCTAATTAAAATATGTGACTAAAAATAAAAACACTAACCAGAATTCTTCATGAAGTAACAGATAGCCCTTTATGTGTAATCCTTGCATATTTTTATAAAGGTAACACTGCTGGATGAACTTCTCCAGCAAAAACCAGTCCAGAAAAGCTGTCAAATGACAAAACTAAGAGCTTCATACCAATTCACAAGAGTGGAACTTTACAAGTGTTCAGAAGATTTATTTGAAATTAGATCCTTCACATTTAAGTGTGTCCCCCCTCTTCTTTGTGTAAAGTAGACCTTACAAAATGTTATCAAAACAAATGAACAAACAAAACAAAATGTTATCAAAACAAATGAACAAACAAACACAAACATTTATAATTATTATTTCATTTGTTATTTTACCACAGGAAAAGCAATAAAAACGGCAATTACTCCCCCCACTTCCCCCCCTCTTCCCCCCCCCCAATATATATATATATATATATATATATCTGTCATATTCTTATTTTTAATAGGAACATTTTAATATTAAAAATGATCAGTACAGTCCATTCAGAAATATACAGTGAAACAAAGTTTGTCAGTAAAGGTGTTGTCTTTTATGAAACCAACTCACAAACAAATCTGGAAAAAACAGAGAAGATTTTAAGCACTCAAACCTTTTAAAAGTCTGAAGTGGATGCAGCAATCCTACAGCTACACAGAGGTTGTGAACTATTGATATGTTTTTTACATAAATGTGTTCATCAGAAAGTTACAATGAAAAATGGTTAGTACATGAATAATACAAGGGCATGTATCACAGGAGGAAGTAATAAGGTCTTTAGCCTAGACACAGAGAGAAATTATGCTAAATATGCACTTCAGTGGGTAAAACAGAAAAACCATTGAAGGAACTCAAAATAGATGACTACTCTTTTCTGCAAGCATGGTAAACCAGGATGACTCATTGTTTACTTTAATTTGCATATGGAAAAAATTAGGAATTGATATAATGCAACCCAATGTGCTTTTCTTGGGGAAGTGGGAAGGGGAGAGAAGAGAAAAAAAGTGGGAACGCTAAGCTTTCTTTGGGGCAGAAGCTGCTTTGATATGCTTTGTTTTTAAATAGAGAACTAGACTGTTTCTACATTTCTGGGAGCCCACCAATGTACCAAATACAATTATACAATTTGAAAATAATGCTTTAGCTTTTATCTCCCAAGTACTGAAATGCTGGAGTCTGTACTGTCGACACCTGGGGCATAATGGAAGACAGCTTAGATGATATGCTTCAGTCCTCTTCTGCTGAGTTTTCTGTGGAGTGTTGAAGGATTAAGTCCAAATCCTTCAATCTTGTTTGGAATATCAGTTCCAGGGAGTTCTTTCCAACATGTACTCTTGGTTTTACAAACATGAAAAGTATAAAATTCTAATAATAATTCACTTGTAACCAGGACCTCCAGGTAATTTCCTAAAGATATGACTTATCCTCCTAACTTGCACACATTTCCTTACACATTCAAGTATTTCAATTGAAATGAATATTTTCTCACTGGGAAAATAAATAAAGAAATAAATAGCCAGTTGAGTCTGCAAGAAATGCTTTGTCCGTTCTGTGGCCTTCCTATGAGAGTTCTTTAAACAGTTCTAAATTTTCAGTTATATCAATTGAAATAATTATGGTGTAAGTTTTTCTAGATCTTTTCTTTTTTGATTTCAAAAACTAAAAATTACTGATAAATTATTAACATTGGGACTACAGTTAAAGTTACCACTATGAAGAATTAGATACAATTTTTGCTTTTCAAGTTGACCAAAGTGTATTATGGCTATAAACAAATTTAGCCTTTACATATCCATGCCATACTGAGACTTAGAAATCACTGATGAGGCCACCCAGAGCAGTCAGTGGTCAGAGCACCCTGAAGGACTCTGAATGATCTGGGAATTATCACTACAGCACTACTTCCATGGTATCAGCTGACAGCACTTCTCAGATTAGGCATAAAAATGCAGCCTAGCAATTTCAGGTTGCCAAACATCCAAAATTAGAAGGCATTATCTGGCTAAAATTTTGGTTGAAATGTGTTGATTTTAAACTTCTACCTTCTGAGGTTTATGCAGTTATGGCATTTTTCACTCCTTCCTCTGCTCTGCAGTACTTGGGGCTGCTTAACAGTGAGGTAACCAAATTTCAGTAGAAAATCAAGGGATGTCCACAGATAACTCTGTTTCCTCAAGATTTGCACACAAAACTGGAAGAGTACCAAAGAAATCCAAATGACCGTTTGGATTTCTATGTGTTTAGCTAGGCACGTCTTATTTTACTGAGCTTGTATCATTTTCTAAATCACTTTAGGGCATAAACTAGTATAAATGCAAGAAATTCATATAATGAAACAAGAATTTTAAAACTAGGAAAAATGCCAAGATACATAACTATTGCTCCAACTAAATTATACATTGTCTGATTTTCTGAATTAAGTGGTGGTAATTATGTGCCTAATATTCATTCCTAGTTAACATGGTTGTCTCCATAAATTCAGTAATTGCCTATTCAAACAATACAACAGGCATGTAACACATAATTGGCATGCACAATTAGCTAATTTGCATCAGCAGTCACTGTAATTTCATGTCACAGTGATTATGCATGAAATCAGGAGTGTATTTTTAAAACATTTGAAACAAATAATAATAATAAAAAAGCAGACACAGCATAATCCTCTCATTTACTTTTTTCCCCTCCTCCTAAAAATATTTTATTTTTATGGTGATGGTCTATATTTTTGTGCTTTTATTTTGGTTTATTTGTGCTTTTCTTAGCTCATTGTCCTATAAGCAAGTCTGTAAAAAAAACTGAACAAATAGTCCCATGAGAGGGACAGAGCTGCTGGGACCACCTGTGTCAGCTTAAATGGTGCTTATAGTTTTCATGAATGTTCAAAGAGGCCCAGAATTTTCAGTAAGGAAAGTCTGAATCATTTTCATCCAAGCATAGCTACATTCTGAAAAGGAAAGATTTCTCTAAACATTCAGTATTATTGATGACTATGCATTTGCTCCTCCCAGTTAGCGACATTCTTCTTATTGTTATTTTTGAATTCAAAACCATTTTTAAATGTTACTGCAATTTTGATTTATTTTTTCATAAAAAAATTGGAACTTTCAGGAAATTACAATTTTCACTTTTTGAAAGCTTTACAATCATTTTCATATGCATTTATTTTACACATTAAATAAATATATTAAAATAATAAAGAAAAAAATGTAAAACTTCACTGAGGGAATAAGTAAAAGGAAGTTGCATTCTGTTTTTCAGTGTGGAACGTGATGAAGGGGGAAAGCAGAGCATTAGAGTAATTTAACAAGGTTAAACATGGGTAGCCATAGGCTTGCTGGTGTCTCCAGGATGGGACAGCTGAAGCTGATTTGGCTGTTTCAGTGCCTGTGACTGGCTGTATAACAGTTCTCAGCTCAGGTCTTCATGGGAGGTGAACTTAAACAGTTTTAAAATTTAGCTGGTTTTCAATTTTTCAGTTACTCAGACATTCAAAACCATTTTACTTCCCTGTATCCCCCAGAATATCCCCACTTTAGATTCATGAAGATACTTTTCATTAATCTAACACCTTAACTAGTGACAGCAGAACTACTCTGCTGTCACTAGTTAAGGTGTTAGATTAATGAGTAGTATCTTCATGTGGTAACTTCAGTAGACATCATTTTTTCTTAAGAAATCTGTGCAGGACTTCACCCCCATGTAGTTCATCCCCATTTCATGCTTGAAAAAGCACATTCAAATGTATGTGTCCTCCTGCAGAAGATGTCAGTCAAAGCTGGAGTGTAAAGTTATAGAGTTAGAGCTCTAAGAAGCTTCTGGCCCTACATGACATGGGGTCCAAAGGAGAGATACATGAAGCGTCTTCTTTGCTTCTTGCCTGTGACTGAGTTGTAGAGAGTCATATGGAAACTGCTGGCTACTGGATAGCAGCTTTGAAATATTATATTTCTCACAACTATTCATTTTTAAGGAGAGATTTATTCTGTCAGCAGCTGACTATCGCATGGCTCTGTGCTGAGTGTTCACCACCAAACACGTAATTGCCCACAAATAAAGAGCTTTCTATTGCCATAGAGGGAGGTCAGGGTGTACGAAAATACCAAGACAATGAAGTGTGGTGTGTATTATGACAGTAAGTTCCAGCTGTAGGTTGTAGGAAGCTGGCTAAAAACCTTGGCATGAGCTGTCGTATCATCTCAAAAAGAAAAGCCACTTAACACTGGAAATTGTATTTACCAACAGAGGAGTCTCGTCTTCATTGTATGATCTTCAGGGCTATGCATGACTGGAAGTGTCACTTGCAGCTGCGTGATTGTACACAACAGCTCAAGCAGCCTCACTTACCAACAGACAACTTCAGTGCTATATGTGCCTGCATTTCATCCCATTAAATGCTCTCTAATGTTTGATTTTTCCCTGTGCTAAGTTCTAAAGCAAGTAAAAGCACAAGTTTATTTCAAGAAAATTAGATAATCTTACTTTTAGTATTTTAATTAGTTTAGAACAAACTTGGATGACTTGTGAACGAAGGTTTCAGGAGTTCTTATGTCTTAAAAACAGGTTGAGATCCATCAAAGTACAACCAAGTTTCTATTCAGCGTGACAAATGCTAGAAGTTACCCTGGCCATTGGTTATCAGGAAGAGACAATTTCTACTGATTCATGCAATGCCAGCTCTCATTCCAGCCTTCTGCTATAGAAGGGCACTCTGAAACTGCCTCAAGCACTGCTTCAGAGAGCTGGGCACTTGCTAGGTTGGGAGAAGAACTTGCTGACTGGCAGAACTAAAGAAAATAAACAATACAGTCTTCCTAGAGCAAGCACAAAAATTAGTCTTTTTTTTTTTTTTTTTGTTTGTTTGTTTTTTTTTTCCCTTTTCAGGTGATATGCTGTATGTGCCTTCTTGGCCTGTGAGATCAGGGATCTATGCTCACTGCTTGCTGCTCCTTGCAGATTATGTTCTTCAGAGCAAAATCTTTTGTGACAAAACATTCATTTTTACAGCAAATCTAGTTCTTCTCAGGGTCTTCCAAAGGTTTAGTGTTATTCAATTCCTCTTCCCAAAGCTTAGCAAAAGCTTTCTAATTCTAATGCTTAGAATGCTGGAAAACTAAGGACTGCTGCTTTCTGTAGGAGTGCAAATGTCACTTGTGCACTGCAGGTGCTATAGCATAACAGGATCTGTTTGTGTTTCCTTGGCACAGTGAGCTGTGCAAAACCACCACTGAGATTGAAGTGAGATTATTTTCCTGGTGGCAACATCAACACTAGGAGATTTTGTTCCCTACATATTTCCCCTTCATGGCCCCTGCTCTCACATTTAGATTCCTTCACTGCCCTATAGCTGACCTAAATTCTTTGCTGACTTTAAACTTCTTTTAAATCAACTCAATACCTGACTTTAAGTTCATGTGAAAACTGTTCAAAATATCTTTGGTGTTATCTATTTTCTGCAAAATTTAAACTTGAGAGCACTAAAATACATTCAAACAATAATTGCAGTCTGGAATATTTTTAGGAAACTGCCATCATTGACGGCAAAATGTGAGAGTTTTCAGAAACAGTAAGTTCAGCTGGTTTATAAGAGGTTTATCAATTATGATAACTTGAATGAACAGTTCAGTGAACAAGTCCACAGAGCTGAATTTCAAATACTGGTGTTGCAGTTCTTTCTGTGACTGAATTTAGCCATGTTAGAAGTGAAAAATGCTAGATACTAAGTCATTATCCATGTGGAGAAGAGAAATTTACTAATTTGGGAAAGTAGATAAAAAATTCTCAAAAAGAAAATACTAACAGAGATCAGTTCCAATTCTGAAAATAAAATCCTATATTCCTGGAACTCCTTGCTCAGTAGTTTCAGAAGAATGAAACTGTTGTTATGCTGAAGTTTTTGGATGGCTTGTTCTTGTGAAAGGTTAATCTTATGTAAAAAAGAACCGTAAAAGCAAATGCAGTAAATATCCCAATGAATTAAATGAGTGTGGTACTTGCGTCTTTCAAAACAAATACCTGACAAAAGGATTACAACATTTTCCAAAGATAAGAATTTGCTAAGAATTTGCAGACATCTCAGTACATCCTGTGATTCCTGTGATTACAGACTTCTGATTCTAACATTCTAACATTCTGATTCTAACACTGATTTTGTGTGTGTGTGTGTGTGTGTTTGTTTTTTCCCTCAGTGGAAAGTTGGTGCATGCTGTAAATGTAGCCCATTACTTGAAATGTACTCCTAGCTGGAAGCTTGTAGCACAGATTTGCTATTGCTCTAGCTCGCACCTTTGCAGTCACAGAAGATGCAGTAGAAAACACCTATCACTTGGCCTTTTCTAATGAAAAACTCGAACGACTGTAAACAACAAAACAGATCTATTTCATTAATATAATTTGACTCAGAATGTTAGCTTTGGTTTTGTTAGCAGCAGAAAAATCAAACAACTACATTTTGTCATGATGCATGAAAGCAACTGCATTCATAAGAATTTGAAAGTAACATGGAAAAAATCATTCTTAACGTTCTTATCTCAGTTTCAGTATCTCCTATGCAACTGTATGTGCAGATACTTCTCCGGAAGAGCTCTTAAACTGTGTCCTTATCTCGTCTTCATCAGTGTCTGTAGCAGTGGAGGGAGGAGGGGGAAAGAGGTGTACTGGAAATTTTAGGGTGCATTTCCTGGAGTTTCCCAGCTCCTGTGGACCCACCAGTATGCACGGGAGCCTGTAGTGCCTTATGAGAACCTTGGCTTGAAATCAATGTCTGCCCAATGCCTGCCTTCTTTTTCCCTACCAGCAAGCCGCATAAAGCAGGCAAAATGCTCTTGGCTGTCAGCCCAAACTCTTAGCAGATTCATCCCTCACCCAGCACCTGTGGGAATGAGTGTCTGTTCTTTACAAATGGAGAAACAAATTAAGACCAAACCTTAGTCTTTCTCTCCCTTATCCTTGCTAACAACTTTCATGAAATTTAATTTTCACACGATTTAGCTAAATGAGAACCAGATTTCGTTACGGGCTCCAGAAGCTGACAGTGACAGTCATGAATCTCTTCACTAAACAGGTCAATGCACAGTTTCCTCATGTGTGGGAAAGAAAAGTTTATATTCAGAACCAATAATATTTCTCTCACTATTTAAAAGATAGGCTAGGTTTTTTGTACTGCAGCCCCAGCCAGTGAGTGACTTATGGGAGAGACTACGAATCAGCGAGACCTTTCTTCCTTGAAATAACTCTTTAACTCCCATCTCCTCTCATTTCATCCTGTGATTTCTAATGGGTATTTCACCACTGCGCCTTGCAAGTGTTTTTGGATCTATCCCAAAGTAGTTGAACTTTTAGAAGATAAAATAATGCTCTGACCTATTCCCAGTCCCCTGATCATGGAATGCAGCTGGTGAGGACACGTGGAGTACCAAGATACATGCGATGAAGCAGCTATTCAAGGGAATAAGGAAAGATTACTGTTTTTGTATCAGCTCCATACTTACCCTTTTTTTTTTCTTTTGGAGTGGAAAAACTTGTGGCTAGTTTTGGACTGCTTATTGCTTTTCTCCTTTTTTTTTTTTTTTTTTTTTTTAATGTGGGGGAAGGTATGCAGATAGAAGGATACAGTCACTTTAATAAAATGTGTTTTCTGCCAGGTTGCAAATAATTGTTTAGGTATTTAGGTACAAAATTACTCTTCCGTCCTCTACCGATTTATAGACTATATGATAAAACTTGCCTTGACATCTTTTTAGTTTAGATGTGGGACTATGGCAGTGTTTTGACTTGTAGCTGAAGGGCCCCACACATGTTGTTAAGGTAAGTAGACTAGAAAAGAGAAAGAGAAGAGAAATGTAACTGATCATCCAGTGTGCATTTGATACAAAACACTCCAAAAACACAAGAGAACTAGGTTCAGTTGCACCTCTGAGTATATAATTCTATCTTTGTCTTTACCAGAAAATAAAAACATAAGAACAACAACAACAACAAAAGTACCTATTACATATATTTTTAAAGAAACACATGGCAAGTGTGAAATTTAACAAATGGTAGAATAAAAAGGTAAGCTTTCACTATTGAGTAAAGTTATGAAAAGATTTTTTCTAAATTATGCTGGTAACCCCTGCTAATATACGAATTGTTCAACACTTCTCATTTTATTTAGTTTATACCGTTTCAGAACTTTATAGCTTAAACTGCTTTTAGATAAGGACTTGGACATTTTATTGTAAATTAAGAGCTTTCAGTCATGGCAGGTATCAAGACATCCTCTTTATTTCTATAGCACCCAGCTTTGTTCCAAGTATGATTTCCATGTTCTTTAGCATATCAAGTAACGTCCAATACATGAAAGAATCCTTTATGATCTAGTTGTGATCTATTCAAAAAGCAGTTTCTTTTTGCATGATGGACTCATTTCTCTGTGTTTGAGTTGTGTGCAGGATACACAGAAAAGGAGCTGAATAAAGGGTTCAACCTATCATTATTGAACCCATCATTATTCATTCTGTCTTTGGGGTGTTTCACTTTCCAGACCTAATAGTGATCTTCTGAAATCTTTTTTTATTATTATTATTTTATATTATTATTATTATTTTTATGATACAGCTTTATCTACCGATGAAGTACCTATGGAGTCTGGTTGAATGTCACACTTTTCTTGGTATAGGTATGGTCACCAGCAGCAACTGAGTATTGGGCACGTATAGGGCAGTGCTAAATGACAAGAACACTGGTACAAATAGCTGTGGATCAGGCTTTTATTCACTGCTCTCTGCAGTACTTTTGGTGAGTTCACAGTTTTGACTACATGCTTTCTGTGGCTACTAGTAGCTGACAGGCTGTGCCTGAGAATGAATGAATGCTTAAAGTTTCCAAAAGGTACAGAAGGAAGTGTTGTTCAGCAGATTGTAATGATATCTTAAAAATGAGTGCAAAGCAGCAGGAAACTTTCAGTGCTCTTCAGTGATAAACCTCTATACAACAATCATGTATATAATCTATAATGATGCTTGCTTGCATTTTAATGCTGGAAAGGCAATGTACATGTACACACAAAACTTAATCATTGCTTCATCTAGAACAACATCTACTTTCCTACTTCAGAGCACCCTGTGACTAGTGGTGTTCCCCAGGGGTCTGTGCTGGGTCCAGTTTTGTTCAACATCTTCATCAACGACCTTGGTGAGGGAATAGTGTCCACCCTCAGCTATTACGCCAATGACACAAAGCTGGGAGGAATGGCTGACACACCAGAAGGCTGTGCTGCCATTCAGTGAAACTTGGACAGGCTAGAGAGATGGGCAGGAAGAAACCAAATGAGGTTTAACAAGAGCAAGTGTAGAGCCCTGCACCTGGGAAGGAACAACCGCATGTATCAGTACAAGCTGGGGGATGACCTGCTGGAGAGGAGCTCTGCAGAGAACAACCTGGGGGTCATGCTGGACGACAGGTTGACCATGAGCCAGCAGTGTGCCCTGGTGGACAAGAAGGCCAATGGGATCCTGGTGTGCATTAAAAGGAGCATGGCCAGCAGGTCAAGGGAGGTGATCCTCCCCCTCTACTCTGCCCTGGTCAGGCCTCACCTGAAGTACTGTGTCCGGTTCTGGACTCCCCGGTACAAAAAAGACAGGGATCTCCTGGAAAGAGTCCAGCAGATGCTCCAATGGTGCCTGGAGCATCTTCCCTATGAGGAAAGACTGAGAGACCTGAGTCTGTTCACCCTGGACAAGAGAAGACTGAGAGGGGATCTCATCAATGTGTATAATTATCTGAGGTATGAGAGACAGTGGGATTTGGCCAACCTCTTTTCAGTAGTTTGTGGGGATAGGACAAGGGGTAATGGCCACAAAAATGAGCACAGGAAGGTCCATACCAACATGTGAAAGAACTTCATGATGAGAGTGACAGAGCACTGGAACAAGCTGCCCAGGGAGGTTGTGGAGTCTCCTTCTCCGGAGATATTCAAAGCCCATCTGGATGTCTACCTGGGCAGCCTGCTCTAGGAAACCTGCTTTGGCAGGGGGTTTGGACACAATGATCTCTTTAGGTCCCTTCCAACCCTTACAGTTCTGTGATTATGTGAAATTCCTTCAACAGAGATCAACCAGATAATTGAAAAGAGACAGATTTTACTCCCTACACAGAATGCTTTGGTGTAACTGTTGCATAACTGTCCAAAGAAAGAAATAGAATCATAGAATTGTTAAGGTTGGAAAAGACCTCCAAGATCATCTGGTCAAACTATGCCCCTACCATCAATATCACCCACTAAACCACATCCCTAAGCACCATGTCCAACCTTTCCTTAAACACATATGCAAATGTTACATATGTAAATGTTTGTTCAGTTTTAGTCACTGAATATGCCCACATTGCCAGCACAGGATTTATGAAATAAAATTGACTGCTATTTTCATAAGTAAGAAGTCAGATCTTTTGATCATGATCTGATATTCCACAACTAGGTCACACTTTGTCCATTTTGTTCCTGTTTCTTATCTGTACTAACAAAAACTTCAGGTTCCTCAGCATCCTTCCTCTGTCCATGTCAGGTCCTTTTTCCTGTGAACTGGCAACTTATTTATCTCTCTTTCCTCTTTCACTCACTGTCTACCTACTCTTATTTTGTGCTTACTTTTGTTGTCTGTATTGGCATTTCTAGATCTACCGTAAATACAGTATGAGTTGCCAAACTGCAACTTGCTCACTGTAGAGCACAGTCCTTTCCTTGAAGATATATTTTCATGAATAATATTACTTGATATTTGTTATAATCTTGGTGCTTCATAACTTCATTTGTCAGGAAGCCCCACATTGTAAGAAAAGTCATGCCTTCATTACCATTCCATTATTCATAAACTTCTAGACCTTTATCAATTCTTCACCCAGCTGTCTTTTCTTTAATTTCCAAAGCACCGGCCTCTTCATTTTTTACTCCCCAGTTCTGCTTGACATTGCAGCTTTTCTCTCTGTTTTCTAGCTCTACTATATCCTTGGGAAATGGGGAAGAGGAAGGTACCAGAACTGCTCCACTATTTCAGATGTGCAAATGAAAGAGGTGTGACATTTCCTCCCTTGTTACAATACCACAGACTGGTTGAGTGAACCCTTTTGAAATCATTTAATTCAACACCCCTGCTCAAGCAGGGTTAGATACAATCAGTTGCCCAAGACCATGTTCAATTGTGTTTGGAGTACTTCCAAAGACAGAGACTCTACAAGCTCTCTGGGCAATTTGTCCCTGTTTTTGACAACCCTCACAGTACAAAGTGTTTTCTTGTGTTCAGACTGAATTTCATATATATATATACATTATTCAAATTCATGCCCATTGCCTAATGTCCTGTCACTGGTCACCACCAAGAAGAGTCTGGGTCCATCTTCTTTACACCTCCCGTTAGCTATGTATACACATGGCTATGATCCCTGTGAGCCCTCTCCACACTGAACAGTCCCAGCAGAAAGCCTTTACTTGTATGAAAGGTGCTCCACTCCCTTGATTATATTTGTAGCCCTGCACTGGACTTGATCCATATGGTCCATATTTTCCTTGTAACTGATGAGCTCAGAACTGAACCCATTACTCCAGATGTGTCTCACCAGGTCTGAGAAAAGGGGAAAGATCACCTCCCTCATCCTGCTGGCAGTGCTCTGACTAATACAGTCCAGGAGTTTGTTGACCTTTGCTGCAAAGGTGCATTGCTGGTTCATGTTCATCTTCTTGCCCACCAGGACCCCACACTGCTGCTCTGCATCGTTGTTTTCCAGCTGGTCAGTCCTCAGCATGTATTGGTTCGCAGGGTTACATATCCTGAGATGCAGGACTTTGAATTTCATCTTCCTGAGCTTCATGAGGTTCTTCTCTGCACAATTTTTCAGCCCTCTCTCAGGTCCCTCTGAATGGTTGCACAACCATCTGGTATACCAGTAACTCCTCTCAATTTCACACGGTCTGCAAAATTGCTGGGAGTGCAGTCTGTTATAGCATCTAGGTCATTAATGCAGATGCTAATCTGTCTTGGCCACAATATTGATCCCTAGGCTACACCATTAGCTTCTGGCCTTCAGCTGGATTTCTCTTCATGGATCACAACCTTCTGGGCCTGCCAGCTTTCAGTCCTCCTCACTTTTTATCTAACCTGTACTTTGTCTAGTTGTCTGACAATGTTATGGGAGACACTATCTTAAGGCCTCACTAAAGTCAAGGTAAGCAGTGTCTACTGCCTCCCCCTCATCCACCAAACTAATCACCTTGTAGCAGAATTCCATCAGGTTGGTTTATCATGCTTTCATGTATTTGGAAATGAAATTTCCAGGATTAGTTGCTTTACCATCTTCCTAGCTTGTGGTTCCCAATGCTCCTTCATGCTCTTCTTGAACACAGGAATTATGTTTTCTTTCTTCTGGTTCTCAGGAATCTCTCACACCTGCCAGCTCCCTCACTACTCATGGATTTATGTATGTCCAGTTTTTTAAAGTGCTCACTAACCATGTCTTCTTCCACAGGGTGAGTGTTCCTTGCTCCAGACCTTCCCTCTGATCTCAGGGACTTTGGATTTCTGAAGGCTAGTCTTGTTAATAAAGACTGCAGCAAAGGAAACCTTGAGTACGTCAGCATTTTCTATGTCATTTTTCATCAAGTCCTCTGCCCCCTTTAGCAGGGGCCCAAGGCTTTCCTTAATCTTCCTTTTGCCATTTATGTACTTGTAGAATCATTTCTTGTTGCTCTTCACCTCCCTTGCAAAAATTTACTATACATCAGCTCTGGCTTTTGAACCCTGTCCCTGTGAGATCAGAGAACACCTCTATGCTCCTGGATCACCTGCCCCTGTTTCCACTGCTTGTACACTTCCTTTTCATGCCTGAGTTCAAATAGTAGCTTCTTGCTCATCCATACAGATCATCTTGCCATTTTTTCTTTTTATTTCTTTTTATTATTATTTTTTCCCTATATTGCTTTCCTGTCATTCACAAAAAAGGCTGGACAGACTAAGCCATGGTGATGTGATGGAAGTCCAAGTAACACTTTCCAAAGTGATTGTATAGGAGTTAGAATTGCAGGGATCCTTGAGGTTTAACTCCCTAAGATTTGCCCATGGGTAGAATATGGGCCCCAAAAAGCACAGTAGGGACCATTACTCATGCACTTGGCAGTAAATTACCAAAGGGAGCCATATTCTGCTATCAGAACAAAATCCTGAACTAACTCAAGTTGATTGAACTGATTGGCCATGGAGTGATGGGACTATTTTCTATAAATGGGTCATTGTTCTTTTTAGTCCACATACTCTAACCACGCTGAAATCATTTCTTGTTAATGTTAAAAAATACAAGGAATCATCATTATGAAAGAAAAAGATACTATCTATGTCTTTTTGTGGGCCATTTTGTGGAGCCTTAGCAAGGCCAAGAGTAATAAGTAACATTCAGTGAAAGTTGCTCACAGGCTATTTTTTGTTTAGGTTCTAGGTGAAGGAAGAAATAATTTTATTCCAATTTGTTTTGCTTCATTATGAGTTGATCAGAGACCCATTTCACACCACTGCTGACATAAGGGGGCAGAAATTGGAGGAAGGAAGCTGATGAAAGTCAGAGAGGGTGTTGGATGTTGCAGCTGACAACTGAAGCCACCTCTGAGAGCTGTTGCCATGGGGGGAGGAGTTGGCAGAGGGACAAGTGCTGCAAGGTTTGGTCCAAAGTGCAAAATGAAGTGAAAAAAAGAATTATTTTGGTTGGATTGCTGAAGTTTTAGGTCAAATCATACAGGAAAAAGCACCATCCTCATTCTCTGGGTATCTTGTTAGTAGTTGTCTCTATTGGCAGTCAAAATCACTAACCCCAGATGCAAATTATCTGTTCACTCTTACTCTTTCCTTTCCTTGTTGCTGAGTGAAATTGCAGTATTAAATGGACCTCGTTTTCTCAGGCCAAACATGTGAGTTCTGCGTTGCGCATGAGCCATAAACAGAGTGCACACTGTTGTGCACTATGACCTTGTTATCATGGGAGCAATGACCAGGAGGATGTGGGAAAGTTAATCAATTACACATTTTCAGACAGGCAGAAAATGACCTGGGTTAGAACAGATCACAGGCGACTGTTCAGTTCACATATTGGGATAATCTGTATTTGGAAAAAATCAAACTGGATAATCAGAGGTGGTTTTGAGAAAATAGAATCTGAGGCAAGTGGTTGAACAAGTGGCTGGAAAAGTCTCTCTGCATGGGGGTGAGCTGGGAGGTGCACGGGCCCTGCTACGTTTGGCCATCAAGTACCAAATTTGCTGTTTGTCAGCAGCTGTGAAAGTAGCTCAACTGTGCGTCACCTTTATGTAACTAATTTGTTTTACCTAGTTGTTGTTTTTTGTTTGTTTTGTTTTGTTTTTTATTACCCTAGTTTATATTAGTTTTTTTTTTTTTTACTTTTATTAATGTGTTTATTTTTATTTATTTATTTATTATTTCATCAGCCCTTTATTTCAAAAGTAGTTAGAGTAATTTTGTTTGATTTCAAGAGAACCTCAGTGTTTTAAAAGGAAGTAGAGATTAGTGAGTGGGACAATTTTTTTAGGTCCCAAAATATCTGGAAGGAGGAAAAGGTCAATTAAAATGGGTGGTTGTCATCTGATAATTAGACTTTGTTTTCAGATATAGAGTCTCAAAATATTTACAGAAAAATTATAAGCCAGAATATATGTTAGATACCTTTTCTTTTCATATTTTCTCCCCACAACTCTTTGCTTCAAAAACTGAATTGTCTTAAGAGGACTTCATTCAAGTGTGTATTACATCAATAAAAAGCAGACAGGGACACATTTGGATCTGTTACCCTCCGCTGAAGACAAGACACATGTCTGGGGAGGGGAATGTTGTTTTAACTCAAATGGTAATGTGGGAGTTGCTCTGTCCTGTGGAACAGAGAATTTTTCCTCTCTGTCTTAATTTGCTTATCACACTGGCTTCTGCAATGCTGACTATGGAAACAATGAGAGATTTTAGCTTTCTGTGAACTATCATTATCCACAACCTAGTTTAGTGTTTCAGTTTTCTGTTGTTTGTTATTTTCATTCCAGGAATTAATGCCCCCCTAGAAGAACTTGGTCAAAGAAGGGACTAGACAGGCAACAGAGTACTGTATCTGTGTCAGACACTGACAGTGGGGTTTCCAAAACTCTCTGAAATTTGAATAGTTCTTCCTGGATTTATAATGGATAAGTGAGTGGAAGAAGCCAATCCAAGAAAAGTAAATAACCAGATAAAAACTGTTATGCCATCATCTGGCCGGAGACTTTGCTGATGTGAAAAAGCTGATAAGGGTCTCATCTGGCATAAGTAGTGTGGGTTTAAAGAGAATAGCGATCATGTTAGGGGTTAGGGGAGGCTCCAAGAAGAATGAAAATAAGCTTAAACAGAAGTCATGGCAGTACTTCTCTGTGTATTTCCACTCATGATACAGCTCCCTATCTTGGGAGCAGTTTGGCACTAAGAGCTGTCTTCCCGAACTTTTGCTGGAGAAGGCAGCATGGTGGAGTAACACTGATCAATTCAGATTAGGCCTGGCTTGTGAAGTCAGTCTTCCAATACTCCCTATGTTTTTCTTCACATGAAGGTGCATTGGATTCTTCTTGCATGAGCTTAACCCAGAAGATGAGATCCAGCAGGGCATCCATTCACTACAGGGGATTCAGCTTGTGGTGCTGGACTGGTGCTAGTCTAGGGAAGTCCTCCCTCTGCCACTTCCCCATATACATTGCATGGCTCTTTTGTCCTCAATGCTGACTGCTTCACTCCACTGCTTCATCACTCCTGCTTGCTACAATGCTGTATGGATGTAGCCTGATCCCAGAAAATTGGCCTCTTTAGACATGATGACTGTAATTATTATAGTTTCTTGAAGTTCTGTTTTTTCCAAAGTATTTTCAATCTCAGGTAAAGCACTATTCCCCATTTTCTATGTATAATTTTAGGTATATGGATATATAAGTATAGTATATTATAGATATATAATGCTAGGTATATAAATATCTAGAAGCCAGAGCAGCATACAGGTATCCAGGTAATACAGGAGGAAATTTATTCTAATGTTACCTCTTGTGTAATAGCCTCCCTTCCCTGTCACAAAAGGCCTACTACATCTGCCTTTGATCTGGGGGACAGAGGTGGCTTAAACCCTCTGACATGCACCAGGCATGTAGAGGGGCAGTATAAATGTCTGCTAGCAGTAACAGCTCCCAGTCAGTAAGTGGGGAGGAGATAGGCTGCTTGTACCTCACCCACCATCTGGTTACTGGGTAGTTTTTGGTCATTGTGTTCATGTTTATGATGTGGTCACTGCTCCCCACAGCTACATGATCCTTGTTTACATCATGTCTATTTTCACCTCTGGTGCAACTATGGAAAGATAAAGCAAAGCTAGTACTGACAAGCAAGATATTCTGGGAGTCTCTTATTCTTTTACTCTTGCCCTTGTTCTTGTTCTTATTATTATTTTCTTTTCTTATTCTATTACATAGTACAAATAAAGCATGCACTCTGAAGACCTGCATTTCTGATTTGTTTATTGCTAGAGATATGTAATTTTTTATTTTCCTGTAGTCATTTCCTCCATTTCCCTCCTGTCTGTGATATAAAGTGATCAAATGGTAAGTCCAGAGATTACGATTATTCATCTCTTCACAGTCTGTTGTGTCATTCCAACCATGAGACTCATCTTTCAAGCATGTTCTATGATCTTCACACTGGACAACTTAATGGCTTCTCAGTCACAATCAGGTGGTAAGTTCAATAGATATTTATTTGTTTGATATACTAATTAGTAATATTTCTGTGGGTACTTCATCTGTTATCATATTCAGTACTTTTTTGGTGAAAAGAATGAGTTCTTAAAAAAAAATCTACTAAAATTTTATAAGTAAAAATAAAGAAAGAAAACGGTAATCTTGTGCCAATTGTTAAAGAAACAAATAGTCAAATCATTAAGCAGGACTACTTGCTGTCTAAGACAGAGATTCTTATAGAGAGGACTGCATCAGAAAATAACTACAATCTTTCCATTGAACAAAGTTGGATAAAACAAACTTCAGATAAAACTTCTATTCTTCACTTACTATTCTGGAAGAATGAACAAGATTGGAAAATATCCAGCAATATCTTGTGCCTGTAAAAGCAATGAGGTAAAAAGGCTATTAAAGATCAAAAATAAGAAAGGCTTTAAAGACTGGTAATTTGGCTACCTAAATATGAGAACATCTCTGTTTCACTTGTTTGTTTGCAGTGCCATTGCTTATAGTTTCCCAAAGTCAAATGGATACTTACAGAAAATGAACATAAACCCCAAGACATAGACTGACAATCTAATCTTTGCTCTTACTAATTTTATGAGAAAGAAATACTTTAAAGTTATGACCTCTTCTTATCAACCTATACATCAATTCTCTGTTCTGCTGTACTTACGATAATATTTTTTTTTTTTGGCAATTCAGAACTCAGTGATTCTCCAGTGGTAATTGCTCTTGTGAGTTGCTGTCTGTGTTGTGAGGGGACGTAACTCTTTCCTGCCCTGAGATGGCTACAACCTATGGTTATGTCATACTGATGGCATGACTTTGTGGGATAAAAGATGAAAATTACAGTTGCGATGCTTATTCAGTGTGAAGTGTGGTGATGCCTAGAGATGGTTTACAGTCCTCTACTGAAAATAAAACAAAATAAAAAATAAAAAAATCACAAAATCATCATCATCAACAAAACAAACAAACAAACAAAAAAACCCCTGCACCACTCAATTTGATGAGTTATGAGAATTATGCTATAAGGAGTATGCTTTGCCTCCAAATGTCTGTAAAAACTTTCTCTTGCTGTCCTATTAGGTCTCTTGAAAAGAGGCTTTCTACACAGCAGTTGTGTGCAAGGAGTTGCACATACACCTGCATGAGTTCCTATTAATGAAATGAAACCGTTCTCATAGATGAGTAGTATTAAGAGTTATTAGACTGTAGGCTCAGGTTTGGTTATTGCACTCCAGTTGTTTCTATAGAGTGTGCTGCTGCAATATGTGGAAGTTCAACATGCGGTTCCTTATCAGATTTCATCAGCGTAAGGAAATCAAAAGGGTTTTTTCTTCTTTGTTGTTTCAACGCAACTGTTCCCGTACATATACGTTCCACTCTGTTATCTTTGCAGATTGACATTCTTTCTCTCCTTTTTCTCATTTTTGATCTGTTCCATGACATTTGGGCTTTTTACAAGGTTCCCCTTCAAGCTTGAAAAGTATCTTGAAGGTGGAGTATACTTGTTCATGTTATTGCTCATGGTTATGTCTGCATAACTTATTGCTCAAGGAAATTTCCCTTTTTTTCCCCTGTAAAAGTACTTTCTCCACACACCATAGTGGTATTTACCATGCTTCTCTGTCCTGAGAAGAGCAGCATCTATTATGTTAAAGTCTTGTATGGAACCCTAACACTTTCCCTCTGTTCTTAATGAAGGTTTGGATAATTCCTTCTGAAGCTTCTGCTCCAGGGTACTGGTATGCATTCTATACCACTCCAGGGTACTACCATCTACTCATCTAGCCGGGGAAGCAGGCCATCCTCAGGCAGAAAACTTCTGTGGTTCCTCTTTAGTCTGGGGATTGCTTCTTCATTATACTTTTGACCTTTCTTCTAGCTCTTATCATATACAAAAAAAAATAATGATAAACATGTTACTGTCATCTGTAGGATCATGAAAAAAACATGATTTAAATAGCTACAATTATTGTGGAAGAACTGGCATATTAGCTGAGAAAGATTGATGGTGTTACAGGTGGATTCATAAAAATTGCATCATAAAGAAAGGGAGACAAGGAAGGAAACATCATTTCGGATAACCAGTGCATACCCTCAGAGCATTTGATGTCAAATTAATACAAACTTTAAAAGTCTTACTTAAGCTTTACATCTTTTGATGTTGAAATAGCAAGGAAATGTGAGCAATGCAACACATATATGTTATGGTTAGAAAAGATGCATGCAATTTTTTATTGCACACTTGCACAGAAGGTAGCTCATGAAACACTAATAAGGTTACAGAACACAATCAATTAGAAAGTATAGTAGAACATTGCAGTAACTAGAGGTCTGGAAACACAACCTTTAATAAGAAAAGTTATTTTTAAAGACTTTATTTGTATTACATAGCTGAATGCATTTCAAAGTAATTAATTATGTTAAGGCTGATTTCTGATGAAGTGCTTAAAAACTAGAGCACAGGGAAGAATACGTGTATATCACCAGATGTTTATTACAATTTCTGTTCCATTTTTATTAAATGATTCTATTTATTGTTAAGGTATTAAATAATGTATTATCTTCCTTTTCAGTTACTGGAGTTTATATTTAAATATTAAAATCCCAGAGTTCTAAATCATAATATGTAGGATTATTTGATTATTTATTTATTTATTTATATAATTTATTTTACAGGAGAAGAATCTGATCTTAGAAAGATTTATATATGGGGTTAATTTGATGTGCTCTGAGTAATCCTGCTGAAGTCAAGTGGACTACTCAGAATGTCCAAATTTAAGTTAATTCATAAATCACTGCAAGACTGGAGCAAAAACTATATTCTTCTCTGTTATGAAATAATATACCTTGTCAGACTAAAGAGCTACCATTCCATATAAATATCAGTTCCATACAGTAACATTTCTATTATTTTTTATAAACCTATTTTTATTTAACAAAGGGGAACATGCAATTATACAGGCAAATATGTTAAATACATATTTAGCTAACTTTATAGAAAATCTAACTCTAAGTAGTCATATGGGTTTAATTTACACTAACCATAACACTATATACTGCAAACACAGGCATGTAAGAATTTAGTACAGAAAAATTAAAACATGTTAGTGTATTTCTTGACCGATTGTCCACTGTAAGGCACTTTGCCATAGAATCATAGAGTCATAAAATGATAGAATCATAGAATAGTTTGGGTTGGAAGAGACCTTAAAGATCATCTAATTCCACACCCATGTCATAGGAAGGGGCATCTTCCACTGGACCAGGTTGCTCAAAGCTGCATCCCACCTGGCCTTAAACACTTCCAGAGATGGGGCATCCACAACTTCTCTGGCAATGTCAACTAGAGCCTCAACATGCCAAAACATAAGTAAAGAATTACTTCTTAAATATCTAAGTGGCTAATATCATCTTAATGGCTTCAACTAAAGACAAGATTATCTCTTAGACTTGCTGAAGGGACTTGATCTCTCTTGGTCAATCTCTGGTACAAAGGTAGAACTAACTGTGTAAATTCCATTTTATGATAGCTTATGAGGTTTTGAAGTTTTTGCTTCAGTGCATAATTGCATTGACTTATCATTCTTTTGAAAACCAAGGTTTTCAGTTTGAGAAAGCAATACAAAAAAAGCCTGCAGCCACTAGTTAGGAAGCAGAGGAGTTTGGTTTAAGTACCTCTCTTGAGTAACAGCAGAATCTTTATTATTATTATTATTATTATTATTATTATTATTAGAGCTCCATGAAACATGTAACAAGGATCTGCATCTAAATCTACACAGATGCTCTTGGACTTCTGTCATATCTGTCTCAAGAGTGATCTCAACAACATATTGGAACACAATGACACCTGTACAAAAAAAAGTTCTGATTATCTGTAATTGCAGAAGTCGTGAAATCCCTAGACACAGAGATGTAGCCTTGAAAATAGTTAGGCAACACCATTATTTGAATCCAAGTTTCCACATGTCTTTCTCGCATGTTTGTTTTGATTACTGAGCAAAAATATAGCAAACTTAAAGATATGTAGGCCTGATTCCCATGAACATTCAGGATCATTATCTGTAATAAACAGTTCATCAGAAATATTTAAAAATTTTTCCACTTTAAAAATCTTCAAAAGGCCAGAGTAGAATAAAATATAAATAGGAATCAGAGTCTAAATACTCTGTTGTCCCGCTAGACAGCAATGTTCCTGCAGAAGTATTTAGTGGTAGACATTTCATGTCTGGAGATTGCAGCCTGCAAATTGTACCATCAAGAGGTTTTCTTGCCAATATTAATTATGTATTTTCCTCTTCTTTTTTTCATTCAACTAAATATATTTTCACATCTTATAGAACTTAGAAATAAATCATTCACACTTCTTCTTGATGGATTTCTATCATGGATTTCTAATCTTTCTGGTTTCTCTTCTTCTACAGTTTTCAATTGCAGAATTATTTCCAGTGTCTAATTCTGACATACTGATGGACACAGAATTAAAATACCTGTGTCCTGGAAAGAGCTATAACAAGGGAATGGCCAGGAGAAGAAAAAATATCTGTGTGCAGTCAAAGGACATTAAATGATTTTACTTTGAGAAAGCCTGTAAGGTGGAATTGGCCAAGACCACATAGACTGTGGTCTATTCACCTGTTGTGGTGACTAGTTTTGTGATCAATTCATCAATTTGTGCTGGTCTGGATAGTGTTAATCCTTTTTTTTTTTTTTTTTTTTTTTTTTTTTTTTTTTGTGGTAAGCATTACAGACAGTTTACACACAGGATTCATGTAATATTAGTTCCCAAATAGTTCTCCTCAGCAGGAAATTCTTAGCAGACATTATGGGGGAAGGTTGGTCTCAATGTTTAGGTCCTATGCACAGAATACATGTGAACCAGTATAATTTTTGGCCCAGGGATGGTTGAACTCTCTCTGGTGTTGCTGTGAATATTTTCATTCTGCTATTTTGAAATTCTATTTTATTTATTGTAGGTTGTTTTCTTCTGTTTTCTTGCATTTTAGACATTCTTATGTCTTAGATTTTAAGATTATCTGAGTCTACAGCACAATATCTTTGAAATACTGATTACCTACTGATGTCAAGTGATGTTTCTCATAAGCACTGCTGAAATCATATTCTCTGTAAATATACCTGGCAGGTCAGAAAGATTCCATCAACACCAAAATAATCAATTTCAATAACGAGAAGATGCAGATCACGTGGGCAGTAGAATTATTCCCTGGCGAGAATGTGTCATTTTCTTATACGTGAGTATTGATGATGACTATTCTTCTCTTCTTGAAGGACTTACTTTGGGAATTTAAAATAGCTAAGGCCATTTAACTCTTCTGTGAAGAGTCTGGAAACTCTCTTAACATTTTTGTAATCATCTGACATGAAACCTGTTTATATCCACACCTTGCTACAAAAGTGTACAAAAGTGTACTGCTGAATAGTCAGTCATAACAGACAATATATGAAAGCTTCATCTCCTTTTTGTCTTTGTGCTGTGTTAATGTTAATTACACCATTGAAAGTGTTCTTTTTTTTTTTTTTTCTATATTTATTTGAATTATAGTGTATGTATATTTTACCTATGTCATTAGTTGATGTAACAGAAATTCATTGTTTTGGCTAAAGGCAGTTACAGAGCTTGATCTTCCCTTTTCTTTCTGGTTAGTATACGTGAAGGAAGTAACAATACAATTTTGGAAACAGGTTCATGAAAGCACCTGTTTGAGCAAGGCATTTTCTTATGAGAGAAACAAACAAATAAAAACACAAAGGAAACTTCATAAGTTCAGACTGCACTGAAGCCAAGGACTGGAAAGTCAGTGAATTTATGGCAGTGAATTGCCTCACACCACTATGAAAGTTCCTGATTCAAGAAGTTCCTTATGCAGACTTCTCTTGGTAGAATGACTGAAAACATACAAACAAAAAGACTGTAGCAAAAAATGAATTAGCTAGTTAACTGGTAAGAGTGTTTCCATTCAACAATATTTTTTCATTCCTAGATTTGAAGAAGGCAAGCAGAAAGTTTGGAAGCCATGTCCCACTTATTTATTGGATCAAGGTTATAATTCTGGATGTCTTTTTCAGACAGAAGGACACACCCTTGCCTTCTCTATCATGAACAGCAATGGAAGTGAAGAGCGTTTTTCTAAAATATTAAAATCTGATTTCTATAGTAAGTATGTAAAATCACAGCTATGTCTTTGGGTAGTCTTAATGTCTTCCCACATTCTCTATTTGTCCTTAGCCTGAGAAGAAGTTATTTATACATGTGTGTAAAGTGCTATTAGTGTATACCAATATCAAACTATTGGTATTTGGAATTACTGATGCCAGTTTTCGTTATTTGCTTTCATCAGTAGCAACGTAGGCTTTCATGGTGCTGTAGCTAAGTGAGATTACATGGGACAGTCAGATTTGCCGCAAAATTCAGTTTCAAAATTAGAATTAGAATATTAAAATATATGGGTGTGCCTGATGTAGTATAGATCTACTCAGTATTCACACCAGGAAAATTAATACAACTTGTTAGTTTCTTGTTTTAGTTCTGGCGATGTTTGCCATATTTTAAATATTTCATTCTTTGGCCATTTTCCGTAAGATATGAGGCAGAACACTACTTCTTATCAAACAAGCTGTAGTATAATTCAAAGCAGAATTGTGAACAGAAGAAGTGAACAAAAGTTAGCCAACTTGCTCTAGTATAGACTGACATCATAAAAGATATTTCATCCTACTAGTAGAGATCTGATAATCCTGGTTTTACTAAATCCCTCCCAGATATGTTTTTCATGTCTAGTGTGAGATTGATTTATCAAAATTTTCTGGCATTACCCTTATTTACAGTGTTTAAAATGAAGGGATTATTTTTTTTCTGATAAAAAAAAAATCATGCCAGAAAATATAGCAGGCAGAAATTATCTGGAAAATCATTATCTTTCAAGTATATTGTTAGCATTTCTTATTAATGTTTTAGTAAAAGGGATCTATTAAAAACCTGTCAAGGTTTGAGAATACTTTTATATTCCATCTAATAAACCATGGAAATTTGCAATTTGGTTCCTGAATTTTGGCCATCAAACTCCCACTGATACCAAAATTATGTTCAAGACTATTAGATAACAATGCAGGAATAACAAGGATTGGATTTAAATTTTGAAATTAGGAAGGCAGGATTTTCATAATATGAAAAGGAATCTACAGGAATTGAAAAAGCAAGTAACACTCTTCTCACCCCTTTATTTCTCGCTACTGAAGACTACCTAGCTACATAGGTCAAACCATTGCCAAACCATTGCATTCTCTTTGGACCATCTAAAAATAGTGAGGGGTAGATTCAGTTGAGTACAGGTAAGCACCTTTTTTTTTTTTTTTTTTTTTTTTTCATATTCCTCACCATATCCCACATGGTCTCCAGAAGATGAACATGTGTATCTTGTAGGTTTATGGAACTGAATTTGTCAGATCTTTTCCAATGAAGGAGCATCTTCCTTTCTCTGGACTGAAGGCAATTAGAGTCATTCTTTAAGTAGACACAGTAGTTTTCTGAATCAAGATGATATCTACCTTTAAATGTTGCACCTCAAATGGTAAATAGTGTTATGATGCCAAGCTACATTTTGACATTTAGTAAGGAGGTCAGCTGCAAAAGTGCATCATCCAGGAATGTCCAGCTATTTCACTTACTACTAGGGGAAACATTGAGATATGGAAGGAAAAAAAAAAAAATAAATAAATAAAAATACTTCTTGTACTTCTTTTTAAGAGTCTATTGACTGACTTTTTTCTTTTCTTCTTAGTAAAGCCCAGTCCACCAGAAAATGTGACCTTCTTCTGGAAAGATGACACCGTTACCATAACCTGTAATAAACCAGAGAGAGGTGTGAAGTGCTTGAGACTTGAACTTCAATACAAAAGCAAATTTGACGATGGGTGGCAAGTGAGTTGGACATGACATTTTTAATCAACATTGCAAAGAGCTGGAAGTAGCATCTCCATAGAATATGAAATAGTGTTGTTTTCAAATTACTTTCCCCTCCCATATTTTAAGAATTGATGGTAACAGAAAACTGTTGGATATTTTGTTTCCTAGATCCCTGCCATGCCAGAAATCATTTACTTTTTGAGTTATATCTACTTGCTACACAAAGAGCCGAGGACAATCTAAGGGAAAGGTCATAAATTCAAAATAGAAGACTTAGAAGATAAAAGCAGAAAGCAGAGTGGAGTTAAAAGACAGAAAAAGGGAGAAACAGCATGAAATAAAATGAAAGGGGAAAAAAAAAAAAAAAGATGAAACAGGATTTTTATCTATTCTGATTTGCTGTTAAGTGTATCTACATATTATTTCATTGACTTAAATCTTTCCAGTCACATACAGAACTTGCTAATATTATGTGGTTTAAAGTCTTTTTCTTCTATATTGTAAATAGCAACTGTAGTATAGTACTCTATGTAGTGGTTATGTCCTTCAATTCACCATCAGACAGTAAGCAATGGGCAAGAATAGGTAAAGAAGAGGAATTCTTCAAAATTCAGAGAAGTTAAATTTCATTTCTGAGGTTTTGGTTTGGCCTATCCCTTATCCTAGTCATGATCACACCTGAATGTAGCATTCTGAAGCTTTGTCTTGAAAACTGGAATTAACAATTGTATGCCTTCCTTCTCAGTCCAGAACTTCTAAGTGTTGCAGAGTTGGAGATCAAGGCTTTGATCCAAGGAAATGCTATTCTTTTCGTGTCAGACTGAAGAGGCTAGTACCCTACTGCAACATAGTTAATTACAGCAGTGATTGGGAAGCAGAAACATTTTGGATGAATGGCACATTATTAGGTAACAGCTGTGCTACATTCATATTTTATCTAAGTGTAAATGGGTAAGGGGTGACTGCAAAAGAAGCTCGAAAGCTGTATTAGGTTCATGTTGCACTGCCATGATCCATCTTCTGTCATCAGTTGTCTTGGGGGTTTGGACCAGAAGATCTCCAAAGGTCCATTCCAACCTGTGTAAAAATGTCTGTGAAAATTCTATGATCAGAGAAAGTTTATGTGGGTGTTTGTCCACTTTTAAATCCCGTCCCCTTCATCCTGATGACTCATAACACTACCAATTTATGCAATAATCCATAAAGCTAAAAGTGTCCTTATTTTTTGTGTTACTAGAGCGTCTAGGGTCCCCCAATGACAGTGATGTAATACATACTGTGTACATATTGTATATATATATACACACATACATAAATATGTTCATATTTACATGTCTGTGTTTTGTATTTACATGCGCATGCAGGCACTCTGGTGACAAATGATACACGGACATTAAGCCTGAGTTCTAAGACAGACCTTTATGCCCAAATTTTAAGGCCATTTCTTTTAAAATACATCCAGTCGAACAACAAGACCTACAGTTGAACTACAGTTGAACTACATAGCTGTCTGGTGCTCATACCTGCTGAATTGATTAAAACAGAATATGGGGGAAAAAAGTGAAATGGAAGCAAAGTCAGTATCAGCATTGTTTTCCCTCCCGGAAGACCCATTTAGATAGGTGTGATTGCCTTGGACTAGACCTTTGATGAAAACTATTTTACTGGTTATCAAAACCAAAAGACAGATTTGCTGTAGTAAAGCAAAGACTGTACACCATCCCAACACATTTGTACCAGCTAGCATCAGAATGCCACCCACTATGCCTTATCAAAATGATTAAACACCCAGATGTCCGTTGCACTAAGATCTCAGTTCTCTAAAATGCAATGAGCTACTAGCTCACCCAAAGAAAATCTGGACACTCAAAGGTAGGCTGAAATGCTGGAACAACGATAAGTATGTGCAGACTGTGCACTAGTAGTAGGAATAGAGAAGCCTCCTCCACCATGCAGATTGTGAGCCTGCAAGCATGTCCTCTGCTGTGGCTGGCAATGTCTTTCAGAATACACAGTAGACAATGTATATCTCTGAGAGGTGGGAACATACAGCCCTACCTGCACCCTTTGACCAGAGGCTGCCAGCAAGCAACTACAAACATGGAAAACACAGAAGAGACCGGCTAATTGTGCAGTTGCTTTGAGTGCCCCTGGATCAGAAGTGACATTGGCACAGCCCCTTCGATGGGACAAGCAACTCACTTCAGGCCTTTAATGAGTTATTATTACCTCCAGATCTAGTGTCACAGCGTCACCTTCATAGCCTCTGAATGCCTTACTAGGTGTTCACAACTTTTCTTGTGGCTTTCTGGCAGCCACAGAGAATGAATTGACTCTTGAGCCCTATTTATAGAACAGTTCACCCTTTATTAATAAGTTTAGTTTTGATAGTATTTATTTGGAGAGCAGAAGGTCAGTAGTAGGAAGTACAATTTTGCAGTGGTTTTACAAAAGCTGCAGAAAAAAAACGCTGAGAATGGCAAAAGATGGAAAAATGTATTTGTTTGTATACCTACGTGTTGGAATCTGCCACTAGTTCCCTTTTGGATGTTAGCACTCGTGGTTTACTGACTTGTTGGTATATGGGATGGGGGATTTATTTATTTACTTATTTATTTTGTCTTTTGTTTTGTTTTAAGAAATAAGACATTTTAGCTATGTACAAAATCCCACTTGCAGCTTTTTACCTTGGGAAAGAAGTCACTTAAGCTACATGAAAAATTGCAGGTGCAGCTTTTGTGCCTGTATGTAAGACAGATATTAGCACAGAATTGCTGCATCACTGTCAGTGCAGTGAGATGAGCGTGAGAAGCATCACTCTGAATGCTTTGACTCTTTGCACATATGCACCCTCCTTTGTCCTGTACCAGGTCAATTTAAATAAAAGAACAAATTTCTTTTGTTTCAAGGTTTGGGTAAGGATGTTTTTTGTTGCTGTTGTTTTGTTTTGTTTTGTTTTTCAGTTGAACAGCTGAATTTGTTGCATTTATTTTTTTTTAATACTATTTTTATTTTTTTAAGGAAAAGTCAATGCTCTAGCATAATTAAGAATACTTGGTGTTAAAGCAAACAAGGTTTTCACGTGCTTTTTTGTGATTATTCCTAGATTCATGTGATGATGATATAAAATCTCAGTCAAACACAGTAATTCTTTTAAGTTGTTTGCTGGCAGTACTTCTAATGGTATTTATCCTCTTGATTCTTCTGTGTAAGTGGCAGAGGTAAATATAATCTTACTGGGTACTCCTAAATTTTTATATCATGAAAATAGTGCAACCATTTCAGATCAAATCTTTTACCACTCCAAATTTCTATCTGATGAATGAAGTCAGAATCAAAACATAGAAGTAATGTCTTAATTACTACTTGGCAACTAATTTATCTTGGCCTTTCAAACATCAAGTTCTTTATCTTTCAATAATAATAATAATAATAGTAATAATAGTAATAATAGTAATTAAAATAAAATAAAATAAAATAAATAAAATAAAGCAATGTCTTAGAAAAAACTTATGTCTCTCCATGTCATTTCTTCTCTTTTTCTAGAAATCCACTTAAATCTTAAGAAGATTTAAATCCAGTATTTTGTTTTCTGCTTCTGAATTGTTTTATATTTTTTGTGCAACTTTCATCAGACTCAATGTCTAGTTGCAGTAGGCTGAAGCGAGCCTGAATGCACTCAACTTTCATAAGACTATCAATATTTGTATTTGTAGTCTAATGACTGTTCGTTTAAAATCTACAGTTAAAAAATAAAATCTGCATAGGTCCCAAATTCTGGTCTTTTTCAGTGGGAAAAAAATAATAATGCAGTACTGTTGAGTATAGATCTTTTCAGATAATAAATTCATTTCTTTCCCTTGAATATTTCTGTTTACATTGGTGCTCACTAAGTCAGCCAACAAAGCTTTTTGTTTCACCAGCTTCCCTATCCTGGGGAACACGGCCAGGGAATGTAAAGCTCTGACTACTACATAGAGAAAAATTCCACTTGCTGACTAGCTGTAAATTTATGTATGTTCCAGATTTTGCTAGGATGAGATTGACTGAAAATACAACAGTAAAATCACTGTTAGCCTGACGATCTTATCATTCCATTATATTGTATAAATCTCATCCAATGATGAGATTGGATGAGTTTTAGTGTAGTAATGTAGTAATACTTCTTTTTGACTTTAACACATGTATAAAAGAAATCAAGTCTAGAGTATTGTCATATAGATTATATTTATGGCTACAGCACTGTGTTGAAGTAGACACTTGTATGAGTAACTACATCATAAGAGAATGCCTATTTGCTTTTTTCTTTCCTCTTTGCAGACTTCAGAAGTCTGTCATGCCTACCATACCAGATCCAAAATACGTATTTGCTGATCTCTTCAATGATCATAATGGAAACTTCCAGGTAAACATTCTATTCCCAGCATGTCCGTGAACTCTGCAATGCTGTGAATGTTTTGAAAGTAGTTATTGACACTTGTTCTGGGCTGATGTTACAACAAGTGACCCAAGAAAAAAGCTCTTCCTCTCATGCAACATCACCAACAAAACTCATAAAATCAGTGTAGTGCTGCACTGTGTAATGAGGGTTGTTGTTTCAAGAGAAGAATTTAAAGATGTCCAGAGACACAACAACATCTAATTAGATGACAGTGTGACATTTGCATCCACTCCTGCTAATGATAGTTTAGGGAGCTTGCTCTGCCCTTTATGTTTGTGAAATGCAGGGAAACTTACTGCTGAACCAAAGACAGCATTCATGGCTTCGTGGGCATCAGTCACAGTAGGAAACATCCTCTCTCTCATCACAGAGAGCTATGACCACTGACCATTTAGACACAGAGCAGCTGTGAAATGAAAGTACTACAGGTTTTGCATTTGTTTTCTTACTGTTCCTTGAATCCATGACATCACATAAGTGATAAATTATCTGTATTAATTCAGTTGTTTTTATATTAATTACTACCGTGTTTCCTCCGAAGGTAGACAGGTCAAATATTTTCAAACCCAATGACAACATAAAAGAGTAGTAATAACATTTTAGTGATTGACTGAAAAGCGTCCATACAGAGGATATCTTTAAAATATAACTGAAGAAGAAAGATATAAATGAAATTAATACTGAAGATTCAGAAATGAACTATTGTGTAAATCTCCCTGTAAACTCAGTCCAGATTTAAATTAAGTCAGGACTCGGGTCAAGGAATGTGCGAGTCTACCAAGGAAAGAACACGGGAAAATTTATATATCCAAAGTTTTCCAAAGGCCTTGATTAAAAACAAAGTTCACTTGGTTTGCTCAGTGTAGAGAAGAGCGGACTGAGGGCTGGCATCATCATGGTCTACAACTTCCTTACAAAGGAGAACTGAGGGGAAAGTGTCGATATCTTCTCTGTGATGACTGGTAGTAAGGCCCAAGGTCCAGCATGAAGCTGCACCAGGAAAAGTTTAGATTGGGTATTAGGGAAAGGTTCTTCACTGAGAGGGTGGACAGGCACTGGAACAGGCTCCTCCATTTGTAGTCTAATGACTGTTCTTGTTTAAAATCTACACGTAAAAAATAAAATCTACAAAGGTCCCAAATTCCTTGTCATGGCCACAAGCCTGTCAGTGTTCAAGCAGCATTTGGACAACACTCTTGGAACTATGGTTATTTTTTCAGCTAGTCCTGTGTGGAGCTAGTTGTTAAATTCAGTGATCAATGTCAGTACCTTCCAACTCAGGATATTCTATGGCCTAATATGATTCTGTGTTTTTGTAATGTAATGTGTTCTTGATAATTTGTAGGCATTTATATGTATTTGTAGAACACTGCCTTTCTTCCTGTCTTTCTTCCTTGCATCTTATTTCCTGCTTGACTATGGTGCTTCATTTTCATCTTCTCCATTGTGACTGATCCTGGAAAGATGCCATTATTAAAGGAAAATCCATGTCTGTACTGCCAGACATCTTTTGATTGGCATCTTAGAACCTGCCACCAACAACGTTTTAATTCTCCTAGGAGTGGATAGACAAAACTGATCATGCAATGGTACAAACCAAGCTAGAATATGAAGAGCCAGAGTGCATCATTGAGGAGGAAAGCCAGCAAAAGGACAAGAAGAAAAGTGACAAACAGGAACCTAGGGAAAAAATCTTCAGCTCTTCAGGAGCAGCTGGAAATTACAGTCCCAAAGCAGGTCAGAATGTCTGCCTGATGCCAACATCCAATAATACTGTTTCCTTTTCTGGCTTCCAGAATTTAGTAAATGATGACACGTATGTGATGTTATAAAATTTGCATAATTCAGGAGGTATGGACAACATTTAACTAAAGCAAACATGCAACACTCTTAGAGGTATGGTTTAATTTTCAGGTAGTCCTGTGTGGAGCTGTGTGGACCATGATGATTTAGGCAGGTCCTGTGTGGACCATGATGATTTAGGCAGGCTTAGTATTTGAAATAAATGCCTGATAACTTTATTAGAGTTCTGGTTTTGGTTCATCTTTAGGACTATGTGAAGCCCTATTTTCCTGCTATGAGCAGGAGAAAACAAGAGCTCCTCCATGGTACATCTTCAAGACTCAGTCCTGGTGCTCATGTTGTGCAAACAACATCATTAATCTTCCCAAATTAAGAGAAAAAAATAAAGGTATTTGTCTGCTAGTGGTCTTTGTCTCACAAAAGCCAGGTGAGGTAACATTAATTCCCATAGGGATAGGATACTGCTTCTAAAGATCTCTTTATACTACAAATGATTGTTTCTCCCATGGTGAAACTTTGAGCTACATGGCACGCATCAAAAATTTTAAAAAGAGAAAGCATAGGTCACATGTCTAAGATCAGAAGAGTGATGATATATAGTACCAAGTCATGTCTAACCCTGCAAGTAGTACTATGTAAACAGCTTCTTCCATTGATGCTTTGTGGACCTCCTCTGAGGTCAGGTCCTCAGTATCTTATAGTGTCCTTTTAGTATGACTATGCAACTTCTTATAGAAAGATGAGGTTCAATTTGAACAATATTTACTTTTAACTGAGTTGCATTTATTTTAAATCAGTTTTAATGTTATCAAGTAGCATGTTATCTACTTCCTAGGACTTATTCAGATTAAATATATCAGTCTTTTATACTAAAATGGTGTTCTAATGTTTTCTGAAACATACCATCTTCTAAACATCTTTTATGTTTAAATTTAAATTCAATATACTATGCAGTTAGATCTCAGAAGCAAAATCTTAACTATTCTGTAAATTTCTCTGTATCACTTAAATTACATGTGGCTTGAAAACAGATTTTATAAAATGTTAAGTGCTAAATGTATCTACGATATTTATCAGATCTTGTAGATATACTGTGATTATATGTTGAAGCAGTTCCAGTTGTTTACATGGACATCAGTCAGTCATTGAATAATTTTATCATTTGACTAAACTTTGCCTATTGAATATTTTTAACAAATTCATAGTGTAACTTGCAGATTGCACATATCAGAAAATTACCGTGATTAACTATTTTTAACTGAGCACTTATAAAAAAATATAATGCCAGGTATCTTTGGGAACTCTGTACAGTCATGTAAATCCATTAGGTTTCAACATCAGTTTCTGGGTCACCTAGTTTGCTGTACAAGGAAAAAATCAGATTTATTTTATTTTATTTTTTTCTGGCCAACAACTGCAAAACTTAACTGGGAAGATATATACATATGTTTATACACACTTCCCTTGTTTTTCTTGACATTACCTTAGACTTAATTTTTCATTACAAGAAAAACAGGCTAAGAAAGGATTTCTCATAATCCTGACATTTATTTATTTATTTTTTTTTGGTCTTTTACTATATAAAGCAGATGTATGCAAGCCTTTAGGGTCCTTTTGTACACCTCTTTTTTTTTTTTTTTTTTTTTTTTTTTTTACAAAGGCAAATATGCGATGTTTCAGTAGTATAGTAATACTATTTCAATAGCATAGTAATACTATTCACAGTATTTTCCTGAAATTTTAATTTGGAGGGAAAAGAAGAAAGTCATGTGAAATTGTGCTGTTTCAGCAATGTTTCTGAACTGAAAATGTACAGTCATTTAAGTTTTTAGTTTGAACTATAACTTGTATTTTTTAGTCATAAAGGTTCTGTTTGCAAAGCCATATTTACATAGTATATAACAGATAAGAAATAAAAGGAACAAAATGTCTACGTATCTCAAATATTTATTTTAAAACCATCCCTTTATGAAGAAAATACAATGAAGGGAATTATTGAAATTCAAAATAAATAACTGTTATTTAAAAAACAAACAAAACAAACAAACAAACAAACAAAAACAACTTTGATTCTCGAGGAATTCTTGCAAAATGTCTAGAGAAGTATGAACATGATTTAAGCAACGGAAAATGTCTTTCTCAAATACTGATGCTGATTCTGTCAAACATGGTACAAGAAGATGTAAGTCAGATTAGCAGTACCCATTGCTTATGGCCACTAGGTGCCTTGGGAATGCCCAAGCATGCTTCTGACCTCCACATTTGTGGTGCCTGCCCTAGACCACCTCTGCTGAGATTTAGGCCCTGGCGGCACTCAGCCACACCACACACATCTCTATGAAGCTCTGGGCATGAAGAGCTGGGAGCTAGTGCTCCTGAACACGATGCAGCTTTGGGCTGAATCACTGTTCAGAGAAATATCAGTGAGAAGGGTGACAGTATGAGAAGCTGGACATGAATAAAAAATATCTGAAGGTTGGGGCAAAATACCTTAATGAAATGTGGGGGTTTTACTCAGGAGGGCAGCCGAGCTCCACCACCACTTCTCTCTCATACCCAATCCTCGAAAGGGAGAGAAAAGAGGAAGGAAAGGGCTCAAGGGTTGAGATAAAGACAGAGAGATCACTAAACAATTATTGTCATGGGCAAAACAGACTCAGCATAGGGATATTTGAAAATTTACCCATTACTAACAAGCTAGAGAAGTGAGAAACAAGGAAAACAACCTAAAAAACACTTCCCTTCATCCACCCTCTTCCACCTCCTCCCCCTGAGTGGTGCAGGGGAATGGGGGCTGCAGTCAGTCCCTAACATTTTGTTTCTGCCACTCCTTCACAGTCCCTGCCTGCCCCTGCTCCCCATGGGGTCCCTCCCATGGGATGCAGTCCTTCCCCAACTGAGCCTGAGGGGGCTGCCCACAGGCAGCAGCTCTTCTAGAACTGCCCCCACACGGCTCCGTGCCACAGGGTCTATCCATCCCCCAGGAGCAAACTGCTCCAGCACGGGTCCCCCACGGGCGGCAGCTCCCCCCAGACCCCTGCTCCTGCGTGGGCTCCTCTCCACGGGCTGCAGCTCCAGCCCAGGGCCTGCTCCTGCGGGGGCTCTCCATGGGCCGCAGCCTCCTCCAGGCCACATCCACCTGCTCCAGCGGGGGCTCCTCCACGGGCTGCAGCGTGGAGATCTGCTCCATGGGCTGCAGGGGGACAGCCTGCTCCACCAGGGGCCTCTCCACAGGCCGCAGGGGAACTGCTGCTGCCTGCTTGGAGCAACTCCTGCCCTCCTGCTGCACTGACCTGGGGGGCTGCAGGGCTGATTCCCTCATAAGTTCTCTCTCCTCTCCCCCAGCTGTTGCACAACAGATTTTCCTCTTCCTTAAATCTGCTCTCACAGAGGTGGAAACCACACTGCTTATTGGCAGGCTTTAGGCAGCGGAAGGTACCTTTGGAGCCAGCAGAAACTGGCCCTTATCTAGCATGGGGCAGCCTCTGGATTCTTCTCACAGAGGCTATTGTAGCCCCCCCACACTACCAAAACTTTGCCATGTAAACCCACTACATGAAAATAAGATTATATGCCTTCTACAGCAAATTTAAAAGGGGTTGTATGGATCCAGCACTTTTGATAGGAATACTAGCAAGACAGATACGTTCAAGAACAGTTTCCTTTTGTTTATGCCACATAACCAATCACTCCGTCTTCATATCAAGATTGTGTAAGGGTATGTAGGAGAGCGTCACTTTGGTCTCAAGTCATTTAAGACAGACAGTTACCTCCAACAAAACTCTTAATCTGCAGACTGTGACAAAATAGTGCATATGACCTTGCTGTTCATTTAAGAGGGTACTTTCTTTACATTATAAAGGTTTCTTTATTTGTTTATTTATTTATTTTTCCTATGTGTTTTGCTCTAATGTTTACTTTGTAGGAGAGGTCTGGGTAGCAATGTAGCCAAATTCAAGAGCCTTTGCTCCCCAAGGTTTACTGAAAAGAATTTCAGGATGGCTTGCTGCTTTCAACTACTGTCACAAGCAGCAACAGGTTGGAAAGTCTGTTAACATGAGGTTGCCCTAATCTCCCATCTTCCCTTCCCTTCCCTTCCCTATTGTAATTTCCCTGATGTTTGCAGAGCAATGAACCCTGTCTCTGAGTAGGCTTGCAGTGATTCATGAAAACCTAGCTACAAACAAACAGATTAAATAGGCATCCAGGAAAAAGCCTGTTCAGCTCCCCACAGCGAGAAGAAGGGTGCATTGCAACTTTCACATCTTTCACATATTCAAAATCTGTCATGTTTCTTCAAAGGCATGAGTCCCTCAGATGCTACATCTTGTTCCTAATTATATCCCACAGAAAGACAGAAACTGTGTATCATAAGGTAGTCCAGACTAATTGAACTATATTTTCTGAACAGCAGAACAAACAGAATGTATATTTTTTTCCTCATGCAATTTATGTGCTATCTATACCAGTGCTGAGCCAATTTGCATTGGTAGATTGAACATCTATACTGTTTGCTTTGCTTTTGATGTGTGATTTTCAGTCAGGGAAAGAATGGGAGGAAATTACATGGATTATTTTTAAGCAAGTAACAGGACTAATTTAAATTGGTCTTGCAACTTCTACTTTTCCCTTTTTTATTATTATTATTACTCTTATTATATTAGTATTTTTCAATCTATTTGGAAATATGTTTTCAACAACCATGAGCAGGAAAATATTCCTTCCTTTCCGATAAACCTAGAAGTTTCTTACAATGCTTTCATATAAGCTTTTGAAACCATCTTTGCTTTTTTTGGTGGCTAACATTTTCCTAATTACTAAAATCAGACATGAAAAATATGGTTTATTTTGTTTACTCAGCTAAATAAAATCATTTTCTTTGGAAAATCCATTAAGCTCTAAACTTGTCGAAATACTGAGGAGAAACACTCAATTATTCTTGTGGGAAAAGAAAACATGACCCTCTGTCCCTACATGACCCTATCTGACCCTCTGTCAACGAGTATATAAGTAGACACTGACTAATCTAGTGTACATTCCATCTACATAGTCATCTGTAGGGCTTGATCCTGCACAGTTTCCTGCTGGCAACTCCTGGCACAAGGTTTTGTGGGTCAGAAGACAGGTGTACACTTGCCCTGTGCAATAACCGGTCCCTTCATGCATCCACACTTGCCATGTGGGAAGCTTGCAGAGAAGCCCCAATCTGGCAAGACAAGAAGCTGCAGCTGCTTGGGGTTCCTCTCCTCCTCACCTGGGAGTAGTGGTAGGGCAGAGCCCACTGCCCTGTGTGTCCACTGCCCAGCAGGGGAAGGGACAGCTGGCTGTGCCTCCATCCTCTCACAGGGAACTGCCAAAAACCACAAAGAGGCACTGAGCATCTTGGCTACCGCAGCAGTCACAGAGATGGAGTGGTGGGAGTCAGCAGCCAGGCCAATACACCTGCCTGCTCCACTCCACAGCCCCAAAGCCTACTAGTGTGCTCTCATTTCTCCTTACTGGGCTGCAGCTGAGGAGCCTGCATCTGCTTCCTAGTGGCATAATACAATTTATTTTTCAAAATAAAATCCCTGAGACTAGCAATAAGGTTTGTGCCCACCTGCTCTGTGGCTAGATCTTCTGGTTTTCTGGTCTTAGAAGTGCGAGCAAGAGAAAGTAACAACATGCCATATCAAAACAAATCTCTCTGTATGTACCCAGGCAGCCTGAAAATGTTCTTAAAAGAGGGACCAAAAAAATATTTATATCTTTTTGGATTATATGATAATATAATTATAAACATAGAAGAGAAACAAATATTTTTTCATGCCTATATTTTGCTTTCTTCCTCTCCTTTGTTCTATCAATATGCCCAAGGAGTAACTTTTTTTTTTTTTTTTTTTTTTTTTTTTTTTTTTTTTTTGGTAAATGGTTTCCTGTTCTATACTGATCTCCTAAAGACTTCAATTAAAAAGTAACCTCTATGACTGTTCTTGGATGGTTATTAAAGGGAAGACTATAGTCATGTTCAGATTTTTAATAAGAAAACAAAATGGGTTGATGAATCATGAGCAAAAGGCTTCCTAAGGAGACAGAAGAATATCTTACAATTAGATCTCCATACTCCTAGATAAATACAGAAGTTGCCCAAGGAAGCATTACAGCACAATCTCTTTAAAGGGTGATAAATCCATAATAACTACCAATTGCAGAAGCTTGGACATGAATACAAGGAATAAGACTCCCTTAGAAAGTCTCTTAGACTCCCATATGACTTCTTTAGAACACCTAGGAAGAGCTTTACAACAGTAAGATGGAGGTCAGGCACTGGAACACGCTCCCCAGAGAAGTAGTCATGGCACCAAGCCTGTTGGTATTCAAGAAATGTTTGGACAATTCTCTGAGACATAGAATTTGGTTTTGGGGTGGTTCAGTGAAGAACCAGGAGTGGGACTTGATGATCTTTGTGGGTTCCTTCCAACTTGGGATATTCTATGATTCGGTGATCTGCCTTACTGTATCTTGGCATGGTCAGCCAAGAGATGTGGTGAAGATGAGTGAAGATGGCACACATGCACATACAATGTTTTTTAATGAGTATAGGAGGTCCTTCTCACTAAAAAAAAAAAAAAAAAAAAAAAAAGAGCAATTAGGACCTGACTTCTACACACCCTGTGAGTCCTCTAACTGCTGAGCTATAGGGTCATGGAGAGGAGGAGAGGAGGATCAATTCCCACCCTCTCCAATGGAGAAGATGGAAAAATATCAACCCTCCCTTTCTCTCACCTCACATTCTTTAGGACTTGAAGGTGAGAAGTTTGTAAAATGTGCACAGTGAAGTACAACGGTCTCCAAAATGCTTTAATGCTTTCGACTATATAAATCACAGGGTGGGGACTCCTTTATCTGAGTAAAGGGAGGCACCTTCCCAGTTTGCAAAACTCTCTCTAATATGATGATACTGCTAGCCAGATCATGAGTTCAGGTATCACTCACCCACTGAAGCCATTCAGAAATGTTGCCTACACAAGAGGCCTAAATATTAAAACAATGTTTGGCCAACAATAACAGTAAATAAAGCCTTTCATCTGAAATTCCTAAAGGATGGATTTCCAAATATTATTTCTACCATCTCTTAAATGCATTCACAGGGGCAATTGGACACCACAGACATTCACCAGATCATAGAAATGTTACCAAGCATCTGATGGGTTTCTGGGGGAAATATAGAGCAGGCCAGCAGAACCAGGCACACTGGTCTGCTAGGCAACCAGTCATATTTACAGTGCACTAAATCGCCATAGAATGCATGAAACTAATATATATATTCAAAAGACTCCTTCTACTTTGCAGAAAATTTTGCCATGAGCAAAGGTGTTTCTACTGGAAAATGGAAATTTAGGAGGCTTTCTGCCTCATTACATAGCCAAGACCTCCATCTTCATTTCCATCCAAACGATTCATCCAGAAGGTGTAAAGCTGAAGCAAGTTTACTGTAGGTCAATCTACAAATATGTGTTCTGCCTCTTAGTATCTTACCTCTATGTATTGAGTTGCCCCAAGGCTTTTTACATATTAAAAAGGGAGAAAACATGTTAAACAGCCTGGCTTCAGGTTTGCTTATGAGTCACTAGAAAGGCTCAATACAGCAAAGCCACTGGAAACAGATGTTTTTGCTTCATATCATGTTCTGCAGATGTTGTTCATAAAAATATTAAAGCGGAGATGGGGGGCTTCTTGTGCATTTTTTTTCCCCATTCATTCCAAAATATTTGATCTTCAGTACAAAGAACATCAGTAAACAAAGGGTCTAGCAGATGGTTGAGTGGAGTTATCGCTCACGGCATCTCAGTGCGTGCAAATGTCTCATGTCTCTTGCATGTTATTTTGCAGAAGGTGCTAGATCACAATCAACGATGTAAAGGATTTGAACACCCAGGTACTGGAGATCTCCACATCAGAAAAGTCTCAGATGGTTACCACCCTTCTGGACTAAAACAGGTAGCATTGTTAATATGGTGTAGATTGAAAACAAGAGGTAAAAGAGGCAGACAGAAGAGAGTATGTATTTCCCCTTAATTTTGATTAAACTCACAACTGTACTGTCACTCTACATCTTAGGTTAAAATCAGTCAAATCAGAATTGCTTTCAGAGCTTACATCCTGGCTGAGGTGCTGCTTCTACTAGCATGGACTCAGTGGGAGGGTACTGTTATCAGCAGTGAACTCAAAGAAATGGGGAGAAAATAGTTGTCAAAGCATTATAGCTTAAAGAAGCAAAGCTCAGAGAACTGAGTGATATGTTTCAAATAGCGTGATTTTACCTCGAGTGGTATGTATCAGTCTCTTACAGAACCATTTGTTTTGATGTGAAAGCATCTTTAAAGAAGCCAGGCAAAGGAATTGCAACGTGCCCAGAAAGCCACCTCAGTACTAATGGACTCTGTTGTATGTCAAGGAAGAACTTGAGAACTTGGCAGCATTTCTGCATATTCTACTGGGCAATGGGAAGAATGTGATATTTGTTGAATGCTGAAAGAAAATCCATTTGGTGTTAGTTCTGTTGCAAGATATTTTGATGTGCTCTTTGAAGATGAGAAAGCAAAGGAGTTGAAAGACAGAGAACTTACATGACCTTTTGTTCCATTGTTGCTTATACCGCTACAGGGAAATTCATAGAAAAATGAAATGTCTATTTTAAGAAAAGGAAGAGCAATCTGATTGTAAGGAGGTTTTTAAAAATGATGACTAATAATCTTTCTTATATGAGCCTCTGTGATTTTTTACTGCAAGTACATTAACTCTACCACAGAATCAGAAAATTTATAATCAGTGTAATACAGACACCCTTCATTACTTGTTATAATTCAAATTTTATTACAGACTTCCAGGCTTTGTTTAGGAAAGACACTTAAAGACACTTAGACAGTCATTCCTAGAGGGAAAAAAAATATATATATATAAAAAAATGCAGCTGATAAATAAATAAATAAATAAATAAATCAAAGGGTATGTTCCTTTTCCTTTCTCACTCCTGTTGCAAAAAGGTAAATATTCCATTGTTTTCGAACTTATGGCCTTGCTTAGCTAGAAGATCAATCACAGATCTACACCGAATCATGGAATGGCTGAGGCTAGAAAGCACCTCTGGAAGTCGTCTAGTTCAACCAAGAGCGGGATCAGCCACAGCAGGTTTCCCAGGACCACGTCCAGTCAGATTTTAAGCATCTCCAAGGATAGTCCACAGTCTTTCTGGGCAACCTGTCCCTGTGTTTGACCAACCCCACCATGAGATTTCCACATCAGAACTGTAATAGAATTCTTTTAAATGAAATTTCCTGTGTTTCAGTTTGTGCCCATTGCCTCTTCTCCTGTCACTGAGCACCACTGAGCAGTCTGGCTCCATCCTCTTTATTGCCTCCTTTCAGGTATATATACACAATGTAAGGTCCCCCCCCGAGCCTTCTCTCCAGGCTGAACAGTGCCAGCAATCTCAGCCTCTCCCTTTATGAAATGTGCTCCAGTCCCTTGATCATCTTTGTGGCCCTTTGTTGGACCCTCCCTAGTATGTCCATGTCTCTTGCACTGTGGAGTCTTGCACTGGATCCAACACTGCTTGACCTGATGACAAAGCTCTCCATAATGTAGCCCAGGTGACCACTGGCCTCCTTTGCAGTTAGGGTGAATTGCTGGCTCGTGGTTAATCTCTTGTCCACTAGCTTTGCCTTCCCTTCAGAGCTGTTCTCAAGGTGGCTCACCACAAGCTGGTGCCTGGGGTCATCCCTCCCCAGGTGCAGGACTTTGCATTTCCCTTTGTTGAACTTCTTGAGTTTCTGTCACTCCATTTCTCTAGCTTGCTGATGTCACTGTACAAAGATAAAGAAGTTATTTTGCACTTTACTTCTATGTAAATGCAAAATGTGTGGCTCACTTGTTCTTTTGGCCTGTATTCATGTAGGAAATGGTACATTGTGGAGTGTGGTAGTTGATAATACCCATTATTATAATAGTAGAATAATAAATTATTTTTTATCATGACTAATAAGACAGTATTTAAGAGACAATTGAGTGTGGGACACTGTTGTACTAGAGACAATGCAGAACACACAGAATTATAGGCAACGTATGTTATAGATGGCAAAAATCTGAACAAAAACAGAAGCAGGAAGGTAGGTGAGGCAAGAAAGGGATAGCACACAAACTATAGTAAACTTAGACAATAGAATAAAAAAAAAAAAAAACTTTTCTGATGGCTTGATGTGATTTTACTCTCAGGGTTCTAAAAGTATCAAGAATTGAAGAAGGAATACAAATGCACTGATGCCATTCACACAAACATGGGTTTGCAACTCCATCTTTGAAGACAGGGAAGAAACTGAAGTCAGCCTGAAGGGCAAAATGATTCAGCAAATCAAATAAAAATATGTCCTCTAAGATACAGATAAGCTATCCGACCACACACCAACACAGAAGGTATCTTAGTAGTATCAGATGTGTTTCTGTCCTCGTAGTTGACAATACAGTCAATTGCCTGTGGGTATTTTGGAAAAATATCATTATCAAAATGTCCTCTGTTATTACATATAGGACTTCAGTTCATTGCTTCAGCACATTAACTTTGTAAGTGTAAAAATCCTTAAAGGGTCTAAATACACTAGAGGACAAGAGTATACTTGTCATACCACAGAGGAATTTGATAAGGAAAGACAGCTGAGGAAGAATAATAGTCCTGCTGGTCAGAAAAAACAACACTACAAATTGCAAAGTTTGATGTACATAAAGAGGTAATTTGATATCTATAGGTTTCTTGTGAACACTAAAAATTGCATAAAGCATTATTTCAGTAACCAATATGCACGTCCCATATCTTAAAATAGAAACTGGTTGCATGATCTTGAAGCAGTCTGTACTTCTACCAAATCCAACCTCAAAAATCACTCAGGACTTTTTTCCCACAGAACTTCAAAAAGATTATTCTTCCTGGTTCAACAAGCCCATCAAGTGCACTGAAATCTTCAGTGAGAAAATCTTTCATTCTGCTCATGTTTACAGCTCAATGGGATCTGTACACAAAAGCATTATCTTTCAATTTCTGCCTGGCTTAATACTATATTTGAGCTATAACATGTGAAACAAGATTTCAAGTGCAAACATTACAAATATAAAATCCATTTTATCCATTACAAATATTGAAAAAAATAAGGCCAAAATAATCTTTCAGGTGTCTACAAATAAGAGAATTAGTTCTCAATTTTTATCTAGTGTTATTTCTACATCACTGCTGTCTCACAAAGTGGGAACAATGTTTGCTTGCTGTTCTTCCCCCTATATTGTATTGCAAGAGAACATTTTTTTGCTTCTGAATTCCCAGTAAATGCCTTCTTTTTCAAAGTCTCCACTAAAGATGTCTCACTGATATTATCATAGTATCTGGGATTGGAGTGGTTAGTTTTAAAGATTTGGAAATAATATAAAATTAAATTTACACTGTGTATTCTAAATTCAGATTGAATAATTTATGTCAAAAGAGTATCCTTTCAGTTTGACTCAGTATGATAATTCTTTTATTTCAGTTTGTCTCTAAACACTAGAGGTTGAAGGTAGTTTTGAATACATTGTCGTGAGATATATGGTTCATATATCCCTATGTACATTTCTTGGTCTCACAGGACACCATAAAATGAGCAACCAGATTTCTTGCTCATTAGAAGCTGCTGTCATGCGAACATGAGTTTCAAAAATCCAACTGAGAAAAATTACAAAGACTCTCTAGGTTACTCTTATTCATATTGTTGATTCCACAACCAAGGAAGAAAGGGGCAGCTTCCTGAATGAGTGGTGATGAAAGGTAGAAATTATTGCATGAATTATACCCTAAAATTTCAACCCTGAAGTTCCCTCCTGGAACTGGGTGAATACAGCAAATTCATTTTTTTCAGCTGAGCTGATACCATAACTTTTAGCTACAGCAAAAAGGCAGCTGTCGTAACATCTCTTTTCCACTTCCAGGATTAGTGATGCCACCATAAAGCAGGTTTTGTTTCAGAAATCTTTTGCAGAGTGCTGCAAAATTGTGTGCTGGTCAGAACAGGTGTGATTCATACTATCAATTGTGGCCAGTTGTAATGTAGATGTTACCTCTCAGCTAATCACTCAGTCTCTCCCCAACCCCTCTTCATATTCAGTATAGAGAAAACAGCACTTTTAGGGAACTATTCATTTCATCCTAAAGAAAATATCCAAAGTAGGTCAGGTGAATGAGCTTCCTGAACTCTCCCTCTCTCAGCTGACATTAATGTAGGCTCAGGAAGATGAACTCAGAGGTGAGCTGTAAACATTTAAACTGAGATGGGATGAGAGCTACCTGAGGTCCCTTTTTATGTTGTATTCTTTCTCAGAGACCCCTTGGTGTTTCAGAGGATCTATACAACTCCAGAATCAACAATTATGACAGACAAGGGAAGTTTGTTCCTAATGCCAGATGGCAGGCTAGGTCATTCAGCCCCAAACCGTAGCTATCTAAATGTAGTCCCTTGAATGTGGAGTCTGGCTTCAGTTTGTCCACAGATGAGTGGACATCACCCACCACCTGAGATGCCCATAGCATAATGCCTGGTCTCCAGCTGTCACACTAGACTTCAACCAGATCTCCACGGGCAACATGTGGTTAAGACAGAAGTAATCTCCCCATATTTCCATTGTACCCCAAATCTTCTCTGCAAAGTCAATTAATTTAACCCCCACCTCTTATTTAACTATTCAAGTAGAGTTTGACCTGTTCAGCCTACAGAGTAGCAGGGCTAGTAATACAGAGCATGGAGGAAGTAGTCTAACTAAAGTATAATAAACATCAGTAACAGTTCGTACGCTTCAGTGAGATGTCTTTTTGAGCGAGATTTTGCTCCTTGATATCTAGGAACAATATTTTAGGCAAACAATGTGACATTCTTAGCAATGTCTCCAAAAACAAATTGATATGAAAGAATGACTTTTAGCTTGCTGAATTCCAACCTACTAAATGTTAGAGGTCTCATCCACTCAAATAATTTTGCATCTCCCTGTGGAAAGCCAACAACATTTTGGTAGAGCAGTTAAACCCATCTGAGATATCTAAGTAAGTTTGAATAACTTCTGGGCTTTCATGTTTCTCTGCACTGACTAGCTAAGGTTGTCAGCTCAGACTAAACCAGTAACTTTTACATGGATGAGCTTGGAAGGTATAAACCTTATCCAAATGTCCAAGAATGCAGCTGTTGTTGTGCTGCTTGTATGTTTTGTTTTTTATACAGGAGAGATCAGAACCCCACACTGTCATGTTAGTCTGCAGAAGAGGAGGCTCAAAGGAGACCTTATTGCTCTCTACAACTCCTGAAAGAAAGGTGTGGGGAGCTGGGGGTCGGCCTCTTCTCACAGATAACTAGTGATAGGACTAGAGGGAATGGCCTCAAGGTACACCAGGGGAGGTTCAGGTGGGAAATGAAGAGACATTTATTCTTAGAAAGAGAAGTCAGGCATTGGAGCGGGTTGCCTGGGGAAGTGGTGGAGTCACCATTCCTTGGGGTGTTCAAGGAAAGGTTGGAGCTGGCGCTTAGGGACATGGTTTAGTGGGTGACAGTAGTAGGGGGATGGTTGGACCAGCTGATCTATGAGTTTTTTTCCAACCCTAATGATTCTATGATTCTATATAAACAAATAGGCTAACAGCTCCTCATTAAAAAGACTTCCAACACATGCCTACACTCATAGGAAAACAGCAAAGGGAAGGAAGTGTATGGAAATATCGAACTTCACCAGGTCTGTCATCAAGTTTGACCATTAGAAATAAACTTCTCAACAACCACATGGAAGAGGTTCCTAAGTAATCATTTACACATAGAGTGCATTTTGCCTCCATCCTATCTTCAAAGCATTCACTGGTGGTCCATTTATAGGTATGAGATAGACTTTTTCTTGTCTCCCCACATGAAAACATGAAAGTCAGCCCCAAATCTCAACCAATAGCTTCCATGTGAGCATGGGATCTGCCCAAGGGTGTACTAGTAGAAATCTAAAACAAGCTTTGATGTTCCAATAAGATAACATGAGACCACACGGACAATTGTCCCTATGAAATATTAAATGCAGATTCTTTTGATCTCAAGAAATAAGATACTATTATAATTTAATACAATTCTTTGCAAGAAGAAAATAAATAATAGTAAATGAAAACATACCAAATATGAATATTTTTAATATGGGTCGAGACATTCCATATTGTTTCTACTTGTACTCTTTTGATGCAGGACTGTTCTTGTCTGATTTATTTAAAAATATATATTTTTTAATCTGAATAATGTATTCTTTCAAAGTTTTTGTAGCTATTCAGAAATGTTTAAAAGCTGAGTATCTACTTGTATGAGTCTATATTTTTATTTGGTTATCTAAAATTAGGTTCATAACTTCAGAGCTAGAATGTCTTTCAAACATTAAAAAAATTCTGGCCAAAAGTAAGATCAATGAGTATATAAAACATTCAGTGTAACTTGTGTGATAGGTCTTGTCCTTACAGAAGTGTATCCTGGTTATAAGTGCTACATTCATATGTTGATTATATGACTTCACCTAGTTTATCATGTTGCTGCAAGAGAGGAACAAACGTAGTTTATGATGTTGTTGTGGAGGTACAAGTGTTTGAGAAGGTGAAGGGGGACATGAGGGCATAGAGTATTTTGCCAAACACAATTTTAAACATAGGGATTAAGAGCATGTCATCAATAGACAAATCTTCATTGAGCACTTATTTAAGCAAATATTTGTCAACAATGTTATTTCATGGCTTGCTGTAACTACACAAAATATGATCAAATATTCTTATCTAGTTTCTCATGGCAATGTTTAGAGAGGGTTTGTAGTGCAGGAGGTATAAAACAGGTATGATGTTAGCTAACATTCACATCACTACACAGTTTAAAACTCACTAGCTGTTTATAGTTCTGTAAACTTCAAATATATTGCTGAAAAACCCAAGCTCTGGGACTGATAAAGGATGGTTTTTGTATTATTATTTTTTGTTTGTTTGTTTGTTTTTAAGATTTTTGAGTAGCAGAGGTTTGCTGTTAAGTATAAATGGTGTAGCTACTTCTGTGACTGATACTACATAAAATATTATTTAGATCCAGAGAGAGAGAGAGGGAGAGAGAGAGATCTGCTTTGGAAATATTCTGGCTTCTCCATTTTTGGCATAAAGCTTCATATTCATATAAAGAACATGCCTTGCACTGTGTAAATTTGCCCAAATCTTTTTTTCTTTATAAGCCTTTCAAAAAACATATGCCTCATAACTCTCAAAAACCTCATACAAATCTTTGTCAGTCTCATGATTAGATGAAATCCTGCCTGACCACATGGCTGCCTCTCTTTGTGCAGCTCCATCCCAAGACTAGAATTGCATGCTCTGCTGGTGATGGCCATAGGTCATGTGAGCGCCCACACTCTACCTGCCACACACTGGGGAAGAGATGCAATTGGAAGTGGAATAGGAAATGGGTGTAGGAAGTAGGAAGCTGGAATGGAGGAGTGTTTGAAAAATATGGTGAAGATAAAGGTGTCAGGACTTGTATTTAGTTCAGTTGGAAGGGACCTACAAAGATGATCATATCCAACTGCCTGACCCCTTCAGGGCTAACCAAAAGTTAAAGCATATTAATGAGGGCATTGTCCAAATGCCTCTTGAAGACTGACAGGCACAGTGCAGCAGCCACCTGTCTAGGAAGCCTGCCAGTGTTTGACAACAAGGATTTTTTTCCTAATGTCCAGCCTGATCCTTCCCTGGAACAGCTTTGTGTCCTTCCCATGTGTCCTGTCACTGGTGCCCAGGGAGCAGAGACCGGCACCTCCCTCTGCGCTTCACCTCTTCAGGACGCTCCAGAGAGCAATGGGGTCACCTCTCAGCCTCCTTTCTCCAGACTGGACAACCCAAGTGTCCTCAGCCTCTCCTCACAGGACAGGCCTTCCAGCCCTTTTACCAGCTTTTCTGCCCTCCGCTGGATGTTTTCAAGTACCTTAACATCCTTTTTGTGTTGTGGAGTCCAGAACTCCACACAATACCCAAGGTGAAGTCACACCAATGACAAATCCAGTGGAAGAATCACCTCTTTTTACCAGCTGGCTATGTTGTGTTTAATGCACCCCAAAATGTATAAGAGGCACCCCAAAGTGCCCTCTAGGCTGCCAGGGCACACTGCTGGCTCATGCTGAGCCTGCTGTCAACAGCACTCCCAGCTCCCTTCTGCTGAGCTGCTCCCCAGCCACTTGTTTCCCAGCCTGTACCTGTGTATAGAGCTGAATATTGGAGAGATGGAAAAGTGTTAAGGAGCAACATTAAGAGCAGAAAATGATAGTGAGAAAGAAGTTGTAAGACAAGACATAAGAGGAGAAAGAAAACAAAGGAAGACCTGGAAGTCGGGAGGAGTAGGAACACAGAATATACTATAGCTTTTAGGACACATTTCCATTAGGACTATGGGTACAGAAGAGCTGGGTACAGTTATATCCTATGAAGGAAAGATGAGGCTACTACAAAACTGTGCTTTGATCGAGAACATATACTAAATGTGCATAGGAAAGTGGGAAAACAAGAGTGCCACAGCTTTCCTGATGCTCTTCCAATACATTCACATCCCTTAATCATTTCACTTGTATAAAATCAACAGCTTTTGAATCTCAATGCATTTGCTGTCTTATGAGGCTCCAAAGGCACTGGTCAAATGTGTGCCTCCACCTCCCTCTAGTGGGAGGTCCACACAGCAATAGATTCCTCCTTTTCCCAGTTTCCACCATACTTCAAATTAAAAAACAACAAACACCAACAGCAAAACAAACAAAATACCTACTCTGCACACCTCAAAACCTCAGTTCTGCTTCATTGAGTTTGTTTGTGTGGACAAATGTGCATCTATGGGTTCTGTTCAAGCTTTTTGCCCATGTTCTTGATGTTCAATTCATTTAATTTTAAGTCAAAAGGCTACACTGAAAGAATCTTTAAATTGCAAAACTGTTCAGTAGTCCAAAATTAGAAAATATCCAAATACAGTTAAGTTTAATTCATCACCATATATATGAGTTATGCCTGAGGACTGAAATGAAAGATCACAAGACTCCCACTTCATTAAAAATACAAGATGAACAGTGCTTAAGAGTGAATCAGTTTTGTGTCATGACTGGAGATCACTAGATACTATGGTGATGGGCAATGCATGAGGCAGATGAACAAAAATGATTGTCATAAAAGTAGCTGACTTCCTGGAAAATCAGATTTTATCTTGTCTTTGCCAGAGATTTTCTAGGAAAAACAGAAATTCTCTATTTTCTGATGTTTTGGATATACAACTTGAGATCCTGCAATTTTTTTTGAGGAATGACTGAGCTTTCACAGCAGTCACAAAGATAAATAGGAAAACTACTCTGAGCATACATATGGCTGCACACTCTGAGAAATCAGACCTCAGGCATCTCAAATTACCACCCCAAATTAGCTGGCACTTTTGACAATTCTCTATCTGTAAAATGGGGAGGATGATACCACAGGGACATTATGAAGATAAATTCATTAATTTCTTTTAATAACTAGGATACTATGAAAAAAAAAAAAAAAGCATCAGGGAAAATCCCATTAGGAAGTGAATAATTATGTATTCAGTGCAAGGTTTGGATGGTGTGCAGAAAATTAGGCATGGGGCCATATATTAAATGACGAGAAGAAAATGAAATACTGTATGGCTGCTCATTTTGTGAGCACAGTCTGTCTTGTACACTGAATGAGGCATTCATTCACATGGGTGGACATGGAAGCATAATTAAAGACTACATAATAATGCATGAACATGCACAGAAGCCACTGTGATTCTCTTCTTTTTCTCATTGCATTGTCACTTGGTAATCCTAGCATTTCTTTGCTAAGTATATTGTGGGGTGATAAATATACATTTAGATTATGAAATAACCTGCTGAATGTTACAGGTGGGAAATTGCCAGGTCCCAGTTTAAGAAATGCTGTAGTTCCCTAATTTTTTATTCAGTATAATCTGGTAAATTTTTGGGAGAACCACAAGGACTACTACTTGGACACCTTTGAAAATGCTATATATGAACATGCATTGAAATGTATGAACATTTTCTTGCATTGTTATCAACTGCTTTGTGAGTGAAATGAAGCACAGATCAGACATGAATTGCAATTGTGGAGTCCAAGAAATCTTTATATTCCTAAGAAGCTGAGCAAGGTGAACAGTACTGGTGTGCTGCAGGCCTTGAACATAACTATATGGAAAATGCAGGTAAAGAGTCCTCAAAGTCTGGAGTTTGTATGAGCCTTATTTTCATAAGCATATGCACATGTTTTTTTTTTTTTTCAGAGATCAGAGAAGCCAACTTCCTATCAAAATTTGCAAAGATGTTTTCCAGATTTTTGTATCTTGAGGATATATGAATTAATTTTCCTCTTTCCCCAAAGAAATTAATACTAGTTTCTTAGGTATAGTAATAGTTTATTTAGAATTTCAAGGCATTTTCATAGGTCAGAAGCAGAAAAGATTGTTATATTTTCTATTCAATTATTTGAATAAAGCTATTTTTTACAGTGATTCTCTTCATCAGACTTGCCCAAAATTCTGACAGAAGAGGAGCAAAAGCCTCGACAGCACAAGGTAAGAAAAAGGCTATCAAACCTCAAAGTGACTGAAAATATAAGATTCCAGGAAAAAGGTGGTAGAAGTTTGTAATTTTGTTACTGTGAGCTCCACATGAGATATGTTGCGAAACAACACAGAAGCCTTGAGGTACATTTGTACAGCAGCTACCAGGCAGATACAAGGTCTTCCAAATAAATGTGGCTATTCTTCCAGTGTCTTAGTAACTGATTGCTTTGCCAAGCTTCCTTATGATTACATTTCTGCTAGGTTAACTGTATTTCAAAACTCTTCCTGAAAGTTGTCAAACAAGTTGGTTCGAAGCTCACTACAATCAGTAAAAAGAAAATGCCATTAGCTTCACTGCAGATAGCATCAGTTGGCTCTCATCCACTCCTCCACAGGGGCTGAAGGAACTCATCAGCCCTTTCAGTGTTAAGCTTACAATGTCTGGGTGGCATCTGGATATTTACCTTCATGGTAGCTGAAAGAGACAGGTCTAAGGTCAGAAGGTCATTTTATCTTCCTTTGAATAAGGGCTAGATTGCCTTGCCAGAGAAACCACTATATTTCTCAGCTGAATAAAAAAAATAAAAAAAAAAAAATAAAAAAAAAATGTTGATGAGAGTGCTCAACAGGGTCATCGTACAAGTAGATGGTAATTTTTTTTTTTTTTTTTTCAATTTCTGATGTGCTTTCCCGACTGTCAATATGCATAATATTCTCTCCAAAATTTAGTGGGATCAAATCTGCTATTATGAGTAAGTATCTAAACATAAGGTATATATTTCCTGGGTTTGACAAAACTATTTTAGAGGGTGAAGCTGGCAAACTCTTCTGAAAGTCCATCTCAAAGACACCTCACTAATTCAGGTGCCTTGAATTTCAGGTGCCTTGAAACTTTTGAGAAATCCAGTTGTTAAAATGTTCCTTGTAAGTATGCACTTTTGGAGTTGTTTATACGTGAAGTAGCTTCTTGTAATGTTTCAGTAAGATTGCTGCAAATGCAACCAATTTCTCTGCTAACCTAATTTAGCCACTTATAGAAAAACAAACAAATAAATAAATAAATAATTATCATGAGTTCTATTTTTCCTTGGGAGAAAATGAATATACTCTTGTCTATATATAAATGTGTGTATGGGTGCACGTCTGCATATACATGCACATGAATATATATTGAAGTGTGTGGGTGTGTATACACATTAGATATACAGAGTTTCATTTCATCTAGTAACTTATTGGTTAGTCCTCAAGCTTAATAATTATCACACACTCTGTGCCAAAGAACAGCCTTTATTACTTTGGGTATTAGTGGAAAAGTTAAGTACCCCTAGTGGTTCAGAAGGCGTTAGACTTTGTCAAAATAAATTCAATACTATATAATACTGACAAAGCCCAGTGTTGGCTGAAATGGGGGAAGGCTGAAACATAGAATGACAGATATGCTGATTTCTAGCATAAAATGATTTTTTTTTTTCTTTTTCTTTTTTTTTTTATTGAACTTCCTGATTGAGCAAGTTAGTGCCAAAGCAAATTGCCAAGTGGTATACAGGGGGGAACTTTTTTTTTTTTTTTTTTTTTTTTTTTTTTAGTTTAGTTTTTGTTATCGCTTCATATTTGTAAAATAGGTACTCTGCTTTATATGAAGTTTCACCCTGTAAACAAGCCCATTTAGCAATTCTTAGCAGTGGTGTATTTCCTTTGAATGATCTCCATTTCTAATGTGACATGGTGTAAGCGATTATTTTCCTCTCTGTCAGGAGGCCGTATAGTGATGGTCATTGGTGCTTAGTCATAAAATTTTAATTCAGCAAACAGCAAACAAGACAAAACTTTTGCTGTGTGTACAAGGCCACATAATTAGCTGAACTGCTGCATTGAATGTAACCGAATCACAGGAACAGGCTAAAACCAATGGTTGTGATGGATGATGTGACAAAGGAATCTAACTAAATAAGGAGTCTGTTCAGGAAAAATTAGGCTCCAGTGCTACCAATTTTTATTAGGCTTGTATTGGCATCTCTGATCTCAGTAAAAAACACTGTTGTGCAGAAGAGAGGGGAGATGAAAATGAATCCTATTATTTTACAATGAGGGAAATTGAGTTAGAAATCCACATGGATAGAGATGTCAGGATGAGAACCCTTATCTGGAAGGGTTCACTCTGGGGGAAGAGTGAGAAGATGCATGCTTACAAGCTGTGGTGAGTTGCACAGCTTCTGAAAGGTAAAAACAAGTGGCAGATTTCTCTTGCTGTCCCACAAAGACAGCAATGCTCTGAGATGTTCTAGGTCCCACTAAAGGCCCCGTTGGTGCATCAGAAGGTGGATAGCAGGGCATAAGAAAATGAAGAGTGGCTGAAATAGGACTCATGATGTTTGAGCGAAGCAATCATGACCTAGTAACCCACCCAGCTCTTGCTCACACAGAGAGTGGACCAGCATGCAGTAAGGACTATCAGAGGTGAGGAGTGCCATCTGGGAGACTGACACTGGCACTTGCTGCAGTGGAGAAATGGGTCATTAAGTCTCAGTGTTCAACCAACATTTTAATATTTCCATGTCAATCCCTCTAACAGTTCAAACTGGCCCTTCTGAATCCCTATTTCGGTGTTATCATTTTCTATCAAATTCAATACTACCTAAAGTTTGGTCAGCAGTTAATCTTTCTTTTTCTGCCCAACCTTAGAGGGACACATTAAAGGGTGCAAAATGTTCTGGCACTTTTTGATGGCCACAGTTTTGAAGTTCTATTCCATAGAGGATGCTGTAGGAATTGGTGTCCCTCCTCCTGTCAGAGGTATTTTGTTTAAAATGAGTTATTAATGAATCTTTCTGTGAAAATTTTTCTTTATTCTTAGATAGCATCTTAAGCAATGTGATCAATTAACTATGCAAGTTTATATCTTTCATTTATCTATCTATTTTGTACCTTTAAAGAGCCTCTTTTGATGATTCTTTTACATTTCTCCAGTCTGGGTGCCAGGTAACACAGCTCAAGATCAAATATTATAGAAGCAGGGCATTAGAAACAGCAATTGTGTATTTTCCTGCAGAAGATCTTGGCAGTACCTCCACAAGTATTCAGAAGAAACAATCATAAAAAATAAAACTAACAGATTTGACTAAAAAAAAGACAAAAGAAAAACAAATTAAAAACAAAACAAAACAAAAAACAACACCCTTCCACTTTCATACTGAAGTGATTAAATCTGTCATTATACAAACACAGGAGCGTAAATTTCCAGAGAACAGTCACAAGTATGTTGAGGAAAGTAGTCAGGAATGGTGCATGTATCTCCTGAAAAGAAGCTGAATGACCATTTTTATTTAGGCAACTCAGGAAAAAGCAGCAATTCCACAAACACACAAAATAACTAGACAATTGTGTTAGGCTGAAGTTGCTACAATTTAACAGAATAAATCATTGTTCAAAAGTTTTATGAAGTTTAAATTGTATCCACTATCTAAGGAAACTTTACATCAACCAATATTACTATTAATATTCAAAGTATCTGAATTGGCATTTAGGCTTTATTGCTTAATCTCTAGATTGTCTTCCACATTCTACATATAAAACATTCCATATTTCTAAACATCTGTGCCACTTTTTCCCCCTTTCTAGCATTTGCACTGATAGAATCATTCCTTTAATATCAAGATATCCAATATCAAGTTTTCAAGACTAACAAGAGAGGGAAGGGTGACAATTTCCTTACACCTTTGAGCACCATGTTACAAGAAGCTATTCACTGGAACAATAGCTGATTTTTGCTGCATTCTTTTTTATCCTATACAAAGTGAACTTCCTTAGATGAGAGATTCAGAGATCTGTAATGATATTACTCTCCACTACAATGGTCATTTCTCTCCAGCTTCTGAGAACTGAACCTAACCACCAGAGGCAGGAAATGTGCTTCTTTCTCCAAAGATATTACAGAAATTTGCACTACCAATAGGAAATACATTCTACAACTCCTTACTGGATATGGCTTCTATCTGCATATTTTTTCATTTTATTTTTCTCTGTGTAAAACAGGTAGAAAATATATATAATCTTCCTCCAGCAACTTTCCTAAGGTTTTCTTCCACAGTCATTTTATGCTTAATTCTCCCTATTTCCTCCTTTCTCTTAAATCTTTAAGAACATAACATTTTTCCTCTGCAGTTATTGGTATGGTTCAATAGGAGTGTTTCAATAAGAGTTTTAATATGATTATTTAATATATATACTTATATAAATTATTAGAAAAAATATTTTTTATTTCAGTCTGTGAATCATCAAAAGTTTATTGAAAAGAATTCATTAATTTTAACAAATCAAATCTGGCTGGTATACATGAGGAAATAAACTTTTTTTTTTTTTTTTTTCCTAATTATTCAGAAATAATTTTATTAAATTAGTGGTTTATTTTTTTTAATAAAATATTTTTTTTTTTTTTTTTTTTTCTCTTACCAAACACCTAACAAACCAAGTTCTTCATATCATTCTACTCCAATCCATACTTGTGATTAAAGTTTTCTATGCTGATTATGTAATTCTTCAACTGAGCTGTGCAAAATAAGGGTCCACTAGGCTGACAATTAAAATTATCTTATTTGAAAGTCAGAATAATGCAATATTCACACATTTAGTCATGTTTGGCCACCTTTCCTGGTGACATTCATTCCCACTCTTTAAAGACCCACCTGCCAATTATCTTTAAATGTCAACCTTGAGAGTAAAAGAGGAATTTATGAAATACATTTCCTGTATTCATGTCATTGCTTATTTTATATTGAGAAGCAGAACTAAATTTACATGTTTACAATGCTATTACTTTTAAAGAAGAAGTTGACCTTTACAGAGAATCAGACACCTGTAACAATTCAGTTGCCTCCACATTCCCGCATAGATCCATGTACTATTGTATTCATATGAAAATTTTTAAAGCCCAGGAGTCCCTGTACAATGCAAACAACAGTAGTCAAAACATACATTATTATATTGAAGAAGACTTCCATCCCTTACCACACAAACAGCATGTTTTCTATTTTTTTTTTTTTTTTTTAAGAGTGTGTGGGTGGTGTAAGTCTTCAGTTTGTCTCCAAAATCTTTATTTTGAAATTATTTAATCTTTTACATCAAATATTTTTCTTCACCAAAAGAAAGTCCCTGAGAGATACACTTCTATTGATTGATTGATTGATTGATTTGGGAAATATTTTATTATTTTTTTTTTCCAGCTTCTGATGAGTTCTTTTTTTTTGTTTGGAAGAATTTGTTCCTCAAATGATTAGATTCTATGGAAGTTTGTGAAATTTTGTTACTGTATTTCTCTAATAATAGTGTGCTGTGCAATACAGTTCTCCAGAGACATTTTGTTTCCTATTTTTTAACTGACGAAGGTATAAAACATGAAGACAACCTCTTCCCCTGACTTGTCATTTTGAACATATGAGTTCCTTCACAGAATTGTTCAAATAATACACTATTTTTAACTATGTGCTAGTGTTTTACTATCTCTAATTAAAATGACTGCCAAACTAGGCATTTTCTTTGAAGCCCTATTGCTACAGATCTGCTAGTAATTTTCTTTGTAACATTTTAACTGTATCTTAAAGTTTATTCCATTTTACTGAATTTGTGGGCAGTCCAAATTCTTCTGAATTCCAGTCATTATTATATATATATATATATTTTAATTTATCCTTACAATTTAATTATTTAATAAATCCTTTATCCTTAATTTTCTGTAATTCTAGGATTCTGATACATAATGTCTCTTCTTCAGTCTTGTTCCCTTTTTTATAAATGGGAAACTTCACTAGTAAATATTTCTCTCATTACTGCTTGCCAGAAGCCCACAACATTTTTTAATCTATTTCATCTTCGGCATTTTCTTTTAGAAATTTCTCAGATTCCTTTATAATTCTTGTACATTTATGGGGTCGCAGGATATTATTCTGCTCGGTCTCCATGTGTACCATTTATTTTTTGATTACCAACATATTAACACCAGGTGTAAGTAATGATGGCAGCTAGCTGATGATTGGAGAGAACTTGATTTGTTAAAGCAAAAAAGAAAGGGAAGATATCTATATTTTGAAATCTGTATTGTGGCAGTGAACTCACATTGAACGTGAGTTCTAATTTCAAAGTTTCTTTGTTTCCAAATATTGTTCAGATCTCATATTTGTTTTTACAATTTCTCACCCTTTGTACACTGACTTTTGTCCATTTCTCATCTTCCTTGGCCTACAAGGGAAAGTTTATGGCATTTCAGCAGTCTCCTGCTCCCTGGATTTATTAAGGTAGCTTAACAACAATAAAAAAGAAAAGAATTGATTCTGCCTATGGCTTATAGAAAAACTATTATTTTTCATTCCTCTTTAGATGACCTTTAATCTGCCTCTTCATTTTTCAGACTGTCTCCTAAAACAAAAGTGACTTTCAGCTGATAAAGTGACTTTCATTTTCTCAGTCAGCTCTTGCAGAAAACAATGTGCTGGGTGTGTGCATGTTGTTCCTAGTTATTTTTTATCATTGTCTTGCAAATGGGTTTCTTTTACAGTATATTACCTGGTATATCTACCTGTATTCCTTGTAAAGCCTCCCTTTGCCTGACAGGATCATTTGGACCTTTAACTTTTATATATACCATTTTTATTGAGTCACAAATCCACAGTTTATCAGCCCATATTTTTGTTTCTACAGTGTAACTCCAACCCTGTCAGACCAACACTTGCCAATAAAGCATTGAGCTATAATACTAAGTCGATAGCTTAAAACTGATCTAATTGTTTCACAATGAAGAGGTAATACATTTCCTCATTATTTCTGTCTGCCATTACACCCAGCTTACATTTTTCATCCACTTTCATCATTTTATACAACCCACTTCTAAAATTAACTTTCTTAACTCTAGTCCAAAACAGCTAAATGTCTCATCACATTATTCCCCATCCCTCATTGCTTCCTCAATCTTAATTCCCATTCATGTGAATCTCCAAATAATCCTTTCCATTACATTATTGTCTTTTTCCCCCTCAACACAGAAATTCACTCACACACTATGACAGTGGGGAATACACGTCCCCCCTTCACCTCTAGTGTGAAGTCCTGTCTGGAGGTTTCCAGTTTGCCACCAGGGTGAAGCTGCAGGATCATATTATTAAATGAAATATTGGTGTTTGGGCAGAAAAAGGAGGGAGGATACTCCATGTTTCAGGTCATCCTCCTTCTCATTTCCCATGTTACTCTATACACATCTTTCTTTCCCTTCTTCTTTGATATGTAATTATGCTTTTCCATGAACAGTTCCTTTATATTATCATTACCAATAGTAATACTTCAACTGTTTTACACATTATCTTTCAGTTTTACCTAAATTCCTTCATATAAACACAGCTTGATTTATATATTTGTATATATATAGTTTTAATATATATATAGTTATAAATATATGTATAATTATGACATTTATTTTTCATTTTCTTTTCCTTATTTTGTGATGCCTTCTTTATTTTAGATTTTAAAATTTCCACCTCTCTAAAATGGTGAAGCTTTTCACTTTCTGACCTTTCTGACCTTTATTTTATTTATTTATTTATTTATTTTGGGGGGGGGTGTGGGGAGAGGGGTGAAGTTGGGGGTGTTTCTGTTCTTGTTTTGTAAAATGCATTAAAATCTGAAGTGTGTCAATATGAAATTTCCTCTGTGTTTCGTTTGTTATTCCAAGATTGGCTATGTTCCTATTCTGTTCCTTTATTTTCCTTACAGTAGACTATGGTCGTTATGCACTTATTCCTCATGCCCTCCCTGACTGGGAAGGCTTTCAAAACCTTTTCAGAATTTGCTATTTTGATCAATCCTACTGTTATGGTCCTGGGTCTGCTTGAAAAGGGTTGCGGAATAAGACAGTATGTAGACCCCTATGAGCACAGTGCTTATTGTTGCTTTTGTTTTCAGATGCAGAAAACAGAGGATAGTTACTTACGGCATTTACCTGAATCAATCTCTGCTCTGTATTTTGTGGGGAACAGCTAATTTTTTGACTATTTCTTCCTTTGTGTTTAAACGTACTTGATTTTTTTTTCCAAGTCCATTCTTAATTATAGATTTGTGGCTTTTAATCAGTATCTTTAGGTTACTGATCCTATTTCCAGTTCCTTCTCACTTGATTTTAAACTTATCAAATCTTGATTTCTCTGACAATTTAGGTATCATATTACTGACGTTAAGCCAGAGAGGAAGGGGCTAGTGTATTTACTCTGGGATATCCATTTTAAGGGGTTCCAGGTTGTGCATTTGTCTACAGCTTTAGCAGTCACAATATATTTGTTCAAATGATATGAAGTCGAAGCTCATTTTTGTATAACTTTGACAGCATTTTTCAGTTTGAGTAAATCAGTATGTAAAGTTTTTAAAAATAGTCTGTCTTCCTCAATACTCTCCCTGTGATTTTGTTTCCTACTCAGCAAAAAATCACAGAGAAGACAGAAGGAGAGTGCAAGAGAGAGAATACAGCTTTTTATTATTATTTATTTATTTATTTATTTATTTATTTTAATACATTGCAAGACACACAAATATCTTGATAACTGAGCACAGTTCTAGTTTGATTAACTGTTTTCATGAAGGTCAAACAGAAAAAAATGTCAAACAATGTCAAAATGTCGTGGAAGAGGATGTGTTAATTAACTACTCTATTATTGCATGGAAGAACCTACAACTGTCTCATTCAAATTCTGTATCTTCCAGTTTGGTAATTTTCTGCTAGTATTTTCTGCTTCTTCTTCTATTTCTTCTGCATTAACTGAAAATATTTCTGTTTTCCTCAGTGCTCCAGTCCAGGGTAAAATTCATCTGAGTGAATGAAGAGCTCTGTATCTTTGCTTCTCCTACTAAACTTCTTGTTAACCTGATGAAGAGAAACAGGAATTTCTAGGACATAATTTGTTACCTACAAATGTAGATACTTATAGCAATGCAGATGAATGATGAATGAAGAAGCCAATTTCATTCAATTAATTGTAAGAAAATAATAGGTTGACCAGACCAGATGTCAGTTGCAAGAAAAATCCCTTATGTCTCAACTATACTTATAACTACAATAAATGAGTCACATTAATTACTGGTAGGTGAACAAGTTCTTAAAACTAAAAATGAACATTACAATCCCATAGTCTGATTTCCTGCATAACCCATGCCTGGTATTTAACACAATAATCCTTTCACTGAGCCCGGTAACTTCTGATGCAATTAAAAACTCAATTTGTACCTGTCTGTCTTCCTCTCCCTTTAAGATAAAACTCTCAGACCACCTTAAATATAAAGTCTATGAGCAACATTAAATATCTATTCCAATTTCCAGGACAGAATTAGTAGGTTTGCTGTTTGCCCACAGTTTCCCCCTACACTAAAAGTGTACTACCTACTTACTTTATGGCCTTCTTTGTAAAACAATGTAGCTTAGTACTCAATGCCCTGAAAATCACATCGTATTTCCAAACTTAGGGGGAAAATAAGATTGTTCAAGGTTTAGAGTTACTCTATTTTTGGTGTTTTATATGTATTTCACTATATTGTGGAACTGCTTTTGTTTTTTCTTTTTATTGTAGTGCTAAATTTGGCATTAGGTTTTAATAACTGCAGTGCTTTGAGACTATGCTGAAAGGTATTTTATCAATTTAAGTTACTATTCTATTATTGCTTTGCCCCAAGGCTCACCTCATTTTCAGCAAAGCCCACTCATTTTTTGTGGAGTCATCACTTTTTCTCTTTATTCATTCCCCCTCCCCTTTCCCCAGCCTTTTCTTTCTCATTCAGAAGGGCCAAATGAACAGCTCTCTCTAAAGCATGGATCCATCTGGTAGGATTATTCTTCATCGTAACTTCCCCAGTGCCACCCTCCTCAAAAGCCAAAGGTATCAAGTATCACATCTGCATGTACCCTATCTCTAAGAAATAGGAGTATATCAGATGTATGAAGGTCTACAGTTGGGATTTTATTTTGGGTTCAAAAGTACCCAAAATATATGTGCAGACTTTGAAGTGTTTCATCCCTGTTTTCACAATGCTCCCAGCTATGAAAGCTAGATATGGAAAGGTGGCAAAGTGTGTAATTTAGTGAGGGGTGAATTTCTTACATGTCATTTGTGTTCAGGGATGGAAAGTCTTGTTTAACCGCAAAGCTAAGTGTTTTCATGAGAGAGATGCTTTCAGGCCTTTGCCTTGAAGCTTCTGACTAAACTATCTTAAAAGTTCACCTCTATGCCTACAAATTGTAAGCTCTGCTGTGCCCACTAAAGACAGAATTTTTTGAGAGAAGATGAAACTATCAGAAACAAAGAAATGCTGTTTTGGCCCTGACAGCATGAGGCATATATGTACCCATCCTATAATACTGGATGAAAGCTAATGGAGGTTGCATACTATCAGTCTCTCTTCAAATAAGGAATAATGGAATGTGAATACAAAAGAATGACTAATTTAGGAGGTATAGAGGGTAAAAAATGAATATATATATATATGAGGTTTTAAAGAACACAGAAAAGAGGAGCAACTTAAATAGAAGGTGGGAAACAGAAAGCTCAAGTCCATTACAGCTAAATGTCTTTGATCTCATCAGTCACCATCAGTGTAAATATGAAATAGCTTCTCAACCTGTAAATAACATTGGGCTAGTTTAGGTGGGAGGAAAATCTAACAAATAAGAAAAAGCCACATAATTATAATTTGTAAACTAAAATTCTCTGACAATAACACCAAAGACAGAAATTCACAGAATTTTTGAGGTTGGAAGGGACTTTTGGAGGTTGTCTGGTCCAGCTGCATAGATTCTATTGGCAAGGACCGTGTTCAGATGACCATTTAATATCTTCAAGGTGAAGGAGTGCACAACTACTCTGGGCAACCTGTGACAATGCACAGCCACTCATAGTAAAAAGAACATTTCCTTATATTCTGAAGGAGCCTTCTATGTTCCAGTTTGTACCCATTGCCTCTTGTCCTGTCATTGTGCTACCTTGAAAAGATCCTGGCTCCATCTTCTTTAGGCCTTCCCTTCAGGTATTTATATACATCGATAAGATTCTCCTGAGCCTTCCCTTCCCTGGACTAAACAGTCCTAGGTTTCTCAGCCTTTCCTCGTATGACAGATGCTTCAGTCCCTTAATCAACTTCCAGGCTCTGCTGGACTCTTTCCAGTATGTCCATGTCCCTCTTGTACAGGGGGCCCCAGAACTGGACCCAGCACTCCAGATGTGACCTCACCAGTACTGGGTAGAGGGGAAGGATCACCTGCCTCCAACAGCTGTCAATGCTTTGCTTAATTTAGTCTAGGATCCCGTTAGCCTGTTTTGAAGCAAGGGCACATTGCTGGCTCATGTTCAGCTTGGTATCCGCCAGGATACCTAGGTCCTTTTCTGCCAAGTTGCTTTCTAGCTCTATGGTGTATAGTATGTCTTATTACCTGGAGTTGTTCCTCCACAGGTGCATGACTTTGCACGTCATTTTTTTTGAACTTCATGAGGTTGCTGTCCAACCATTTCTCCAGCCGGTTGAGATCCCTCTGGGTGGCATCATGACTCTCTGGCATATCAGCCACTCCTCCCAGTTTTGTGTCATCAACAAATTTGTGGAGTGCACTCTGCCCCATCAACCTCATCATTAATGATGATGTTAAACAAGTCAGGCCCCAGTGCTGACTCTTTGCATACACTGCTCGTTACTAGCCTCTTACTAGACTTTGTTCCACTCTCTGGGCCTGGTAGTTTAGCCAGTTTAAATTCATCTGACTGCATGCTCATCAAGTCCACACTTCATCAGCTTCTCTATGAAGATGTTATGCAAGACAGTATCAAAAGCCTTGCTGAAGTCCTGGTAGGCAATATTCCCTGCTCTCCCCTCATCTACCAAGTGGAGAGAAAGGATATAAAAATAAATATTTCTTTTTATGACTTTCACAAAGTCTTTTTCTAAGTCTCTGATAGAAATCTATTCATTGAATTGGAAACAACAACAACAAATCCTAAATTGCCTGTGCATAATTTCAAGAAAATAGTTGTGCTGACCTTTCTTTACAGAGAGAGAGAGAAAGATAGGCTCTTCCAAGGTAGACTATTTATAGATTTGGACACTTAGATGGGATTGCTCCTTTTCTACAAGTGCTTTTCTCTTTTCAATAACTAGGAAGACAGACTATAGTTATAATTTTGAACCTGAGCTAATTTCCTAAAGCTAGGTTGGCTGAATCCAGACAAAAATTAAAAGTCCATTTTTCACTACTGCATACCATAGTATTTCAGTGCCTCAGAGTGTTTGAGCAAAACTGTTTAACATAATTGCTAGTCATTTGGATGTCGAGCACTGAGATGGTAATATTTGCAGATGATGCAATTACTTAAATGACCAGGACTGAATTATCTGTCACTAACCTTCTTAAAAGCAAAACATGAACTATGTAGATTGCTGATCTGACTTGGCATCTCCTCTACAGCATTCTCATTGCCTGATACATATACTGAGCTTTTAAATTTTTGTCTATCACTATTGACTAAAATCCATACAAAACACAAGCAACAGCAGCAGAAAATTCTCCAGTAGGTTTTCATGTATTGTTCTTTTTTACAGAATCAAAGTCCTGCTGAAGATGAGATGAAAGAATGGAATAATTATGAGCAATTAATGTTTGAGTAGAGAAGAATATAGCTGTATTATGAACCTGACTTTTGGTCAAGACTTTTTATTTGTTTCTTTGTTTGTTTGTTTTCTTTTCCAATTAAAAAAAAAAAAAAAATGAGAAGTTTCCTGATCTTTGTTGGAACATTATTCTATAGCAAATTCCCTTAGCTGCATCCTCCCAGCCAGAAAAAAATTGTATTCCCAGTTTTCACACATTTTGCTCTGAATTCCCTGCTGAGAAAGAAAGGAGGCTCAATCCCCAAATCCAATCCGAGGAAGGAAGTTGGCAATATCCTTCTTATATCCTTCTTACAGTATCCCATCACCTGTGTGCTCAGTGCCAGCCAGAAAGCAAAAGTAAAGAGCTAAAGAGACAATCTTGAGAATGGATTTTTTTTTTTATTTTTTTTTCCTGTAAAACTTTAGCAAAACACCAGGGAATGAAGGAGCTCTTATTTTATCAACATCAGATTCCAATTCTCAGAACAAAATTAGTTGTCAAGTAAGAGCTATCTAAAAACTGGGCATTATTTTCTTTGCTGCAAGTCCAAACTGCAGTGGGAAGAGAACTAAGAGAACACCTCTTACTTATTCTCTGCAGCTTAAAGACAGCTCTATCTGTCATGGAACAAGCATGGAGTAACTTTAATAACAACACAAGACACAGTGCTGTAACCCAGGTTCATAAGTTTCTTTTTCGTTGCCTTCAACAAAACCACCACTTAAATCAAACTCTCCTTAAGAAATGCTGATCTGCAGAATATTACCAGATGGGTCTCCTGCCTTCTGAAGAAAGGGGGAAATGAGAGAGCCTCATGTTTAACGGCATATGAAAGAAGAAATACAATGTGTAAACTTTCCACTGACGGATATAATAGTGTTCTCACTTTTAAAGAAAAACAGTACTTCCTAGCAGGAGGCCTGCAAGAAATTTAACAATTACTCAAGATTTAGTTGTACAGCATGGCATTTTCGAACATGTGCAGAGTCTGTTATTTTTTGTAATTAAATTAATTTAAATAATAAATAATGTAATTAAAATACATTTGGACTGTGCAATCCCTAGGGCTGAAACTGAGTGTGGAGAAGTGATGCATATTCAATGTGAAGTTTAATGAGTAAGAAAATGCAGAATCCTGGAAATCTGGTAATGTGCAATATAGTTTTGGCACCCTCCCCCTTCTCCCTCATTCTTTTTTTCAGAGTAAAAGAGGGCCCAATTTACTGAATCAGGTTTTAAATCATTCACAAGTCTCTTTTCCTAAAAAGGAAATGTTGCTAGTGTTTAGGGCTTTTTTTAGCAAAACATGTGGTTGCCCAAATGTTTCCCTACAATAGTCCCAGTGAAAAGTGATAGGAAATTGACTCTGTAACCCTGTAATAGCAATGTTTACTTTACCCTCATCAGTATTTTACAGACTATAGGAAATCATTACTTGTCTCTTTGTTACAAGGCTGACCCTGATTAAAAACTCCTGCTGAGTTTATTTTTTTTGTTGTTGTTTGTTTGTTTGTTTGTTTTCAGAAAAGACTAATGCTGTCAGAGTTCTGCTTTTACAGTTCATCGCAGTCCTTGATTTGCAGAGGGGGGTGCTGTGTGTTTTCTGAATGTCAGGCTCCGTTATGCTCTGCAGCAGAAATTGAGGGACCCTGGGCTCACAGCTCTGGGCATTTCGTGCCTCCCTTCCTGAGGATCTTGACATTGCTTTCATGCAAAGGAGGACTCATGGCTCCTCTTATTTTCTGCCAACACTCCCAATCTGCAAGCAGTGACCCCTGTAGCACCCTACTCCCAGAGTGTGGTGCTATCCAGACAACAAGCATTCCGAGAGATCTCCAAAACCCAGGGTCCTGTGAGAAAGCGGAGCCCTGCTCACAGCAGGGAAGCCAGGGCATGCTGCTTTGCAGGAGGACCACAGGGACCTCATGGGTGGTGTCTTGTTTCTCTGGTGGCCAGGCTGGGATGCAAAAGTTATCCTGAGCTGTCAGAGAGAGCCAGGGATGCTGTCACCCCCATAAGGGGATGGCACCACTGCTAAATGACATCTTAATGTTCTGCATATTTTGACAGGCTGCAAAAAACTTACACTGCTGACTTTTTGAATTCAGAGTAATGCAATATTTACCATTTTGTGGGATTTTGTGGGATTTTTGTGGTATTTCTTCTTCAGTTTTCACCCCCCTCCCCAAAACCCAGGTCCTGCAGCCAAGAGAGCTTGCATTTCCAGTAAAAATCTTCTGTCAGGGTGTCTGATGAAAATATAAAGCACAGATTTATAAAGATTCAAAAAACAAATGAAAAATGCTACTAATAAAAAACCTACATCTTTATTATTGTCTTAAGCTCTGCTGATCGTAAGGCTTGTCCAATGGTTTCAGAAGGCCTGAGTCAAGGGTTTGAAATCATTAGCAATATTGATGCCTCTGAAAAGTGAATGCTTAATATTGTCTTTCTTGTAGCTGGCCAAAATTAATGTTCAGCCTTCTGCTTACAGACAAAAGAGCCTTTATTTCAAGTGGTGAAGGTCAGGTTTTTGATGTTGATGATCCAGGAAAATATTCTGGCAGATGATTATGATACACATATATTATATGTGTATGTGTGTATTTAGTTATTATTAGTATTTACATACCAGAGTAATTCAAGGTTTGAAATAAGTGATTACAGAGAAGTCAAGGGATAGCTGAAGATTTCCTGAGAATTTAAAAGCTCCATCAGTGGGAATTCCATTCACACATGTTCTTTGCTATTCCAGTCATGCCAAATATTAAGGACTACAAATTTGACAGGTTCTTAAAAAATTAAAATAGTGAGGGGTTAAAAACCTGTGTCTGTTTCCAGTTTGATGCAAAATATACATTAATATTTAGATTTCTAACTCCTACCAATTTAACCAGTAACTTTGCACATTTACTGGAGTTTAGTGTGTAATGCTTTTGTATGCTATATGCACAAAAGTGGGACCCCATTCCTAAATATTTCACTCATTATTGGATTTTCTCCAAAGCTGTTAGTGCATTTTTGATTACAACTAATACCATGTACAGCTATAGATCACAGCAGGATTTTGTCACCTTTCAGTGAGATGTTGCTCCTTTGCTGATGAGGTGCTGGGGATGTGGAAGGATTTCCAAGTGAGCAGAAGGTGGCAGCAAATCTCTGCTTCATTTCTCCTGAGGTGATTTCTGCTTCTGTAGCAACAACATCAGGAAAAAAAATAAGAATAAAAAGAAGGAAGAAAATTTTAAAATTAACTATCCAAGGAAAAATGCATATCAATTTTTAACGCCACATGTAGCTATGAGAGGACCTCTCACCTCTGCTCATCACATTGCACTAATTTAAACACAGTTCCTTCACCAGATACCTTGAGGATTCAGAAGAGATGGGAATATGTCCCCATCAGACTAAGAGCATGATGCAAGTGGCAGTCTCGGAAGTGGTCAGCCTCCGTGCATGAACATGCAAGGGTAGAAGTAGCCTCACTGTAGTGTAGCCCTCACAGAATGGTTTGTGTTGGAAGGGACATTAAAGATTTTCCAGTTCCAGCCCCCTGCCATGGGCAGGGACACCTCCCACCAGACCAGGTTGCCCAAAGACCCTTCCAGCCTGGCCTTGAACACCTCCAGGGATGGGGCATCCACAGCTTCTCTGGGCAACCTGTGCCAGGGCCTCACCGCTCACTTTACTCACACTGGACAAACTCATGATTTTAGCTTCTGCATTTCAACATATTCCAGTGGCCATCATTGCAAACCATCATGGTTAACAAACAGCAATAAAGAAAGATGAGTCATTGCTTTTCCTTTTCATATACTGCCTCTACTGCCTCCTCCAGTCTTGTCTGCATTGCCTTTCTTCAGTTCCGGGGGGGCCCCCCCCCCCGTTTTGGTTTGGTTTTCATTCCTTTGATCTGTGGATGCTACTTAATGTTACAACTGCTGGAGACCACGAGCCACTGACACAGAAGGTTCACTGTTAGAAAAGGAAAAGAATTTGAAGGGAAAGGGGGGAACTGCTTAATAACAGCACTAAAAAGGTCATAATTAATGATTTGGCTGTAAAGGTGAGAAGCTGAAGCCCAACATTTACTAAATAGTTTATTGTTAAAAAGGGAAACTTCATCTGTGGTGATATTTTTAAGCAGGTGAGGTGGAGCTTACCAATGAAAGGGAAGCTTTCTTTTTCCATGTTCAGCTTAGGTGTCAAAAGACATTTTAAATGAATTTACTTCCACTGGTGCAAAGCACTCAGTTTTGTTTGTCTGGAGACTGCCTCTGATTGTTTTACTTAGATTCTTTGGAAATAAACCAAAGCATTGGGTATGATTCATGGAACCTTAAATCCAGAGGGGGACGGTGTAGGTATCTGCTCTGACCTGAGGTACAACACAAGCCATACTCTTTCACTGCATCAAGTTCAGTGGTGTGGGTGGTTAAACTGGAAAAAATCTTTTAGAAAAATAACCAGATTTGACTTATGGACTCCATGTGAGATAGTGAAGTAATCCCGATTGTTAGTTCTCAGCACAGTTAAAAGCTGTACTCTATTTCCAGTTTTTCCAGGATCTTCCTAACTGATACAGGAATGGCAGCAGCTACTAACCCACAAGGACAGGTAATAAACACTGGCAGTTACCTGATCAGAAGATCACGGGATGTCTAGAGTAGGAAAGGGAAAATCTTGCCCATCCATTTGATGAGATGATGCCCATTACTGTGCACAATGCATTCCAGAGCTTTCCTGTGTGCCTATTTGCCTCTTACAGAAAGACAATGCCTACTGGAAAATCCTGGAGTCCCCACTTTGTCAATATTCAGAACTTTATTACAGATACAAATATATTTGACCAGAGAATATCAGAGAAAAAAATCATAGTGGGCAGGGGCAAGACACATCAGTAATCTGATAGCTGTCTTGTCCATGAAGGACTTCCACATTCTTGTGTTGAAGGTCCCCTACTTCACCAGCATCTGCTCTGACTTCCAGTTTGTACCTTTGAGATCAACACCAGTGCTGTTGCTGAAGTTATGTCACACAGTCCTCCACTCATCTAACTAGAAGCAGATACTAGCCCTTCAGCTTTAGAGATTTTTCTTTTTTTTTTTTTTTCCTTCTATTTAATTAAAATGTTAATTTTTATAATGGTTATTTTAATTGCCGTGAGTATAATTTAAAAATAGACTATACCTGTAGCAATTATTATAAAAACATGTTTAGCCTTTTTCCTAGGAGAGGGAGATAGTTCAGAGAGACATTTTCTAGCTCATTCTTTTAAAACATCAACACAGTTGAAGCAAAGGAAAACTAAAAAAAAAAAAAAAAAAAAAAAAAAAAAAAAAAAAAAAGCCCAACCACTGGCATGAAAAAAGAGGAAAATGAGATGAGCAATTCGTAGCAAGTGTCTCAAGGAGTATAGCTGTTTAGTGGGGCTATGCCAGATTAGTATTACAGAATCTTTCAGAATAATTTAGAGGAAGAAGCTCATTTTTTAGGAAGGGTTTGTCAGTAGCAGAAACAGTGCCAGTATTGTAAAAATGGTGGTTTGGAAAGGAGGTCAGAATCTAATCACTTAGATCCTTGAGGTAGAAAGAATAAAGGGAAGAGATTTGGAATATCCTTGTGCCAAACTAGTCAACAGATGGCTCAGGGCCCAGACTCAGCCTGTAAAGACATTTTTCTGGCTTGGGGAGAACATTGGCCAGTCAGCAATTGTCTTGTTCCTATATCATGTTGTAAGAGGGAGATGGTGCAGATCTGTATTTGGTCTGGTCAATTGGAGCAGCACTGTAACAATATGTCTGTATCTGTTTGGCCCCATAACACCTGGCTGGGAATAAAAATAGGTTTTAGGATATGAAAGTTGGCCATCCATGCTTTGGAGGATGAAATAAACCCCAAGCAGGTGTGAAGTGTAGACTCTGTGAGATATTGACTGCATCTCTGTCAACTCAACTCAACTCAAAAAAAAAAACAAAAAAAAAAACACAACAACAAGAACAACAAAAAAAACACCAATGGGAAATTTGCCCCTTTAGGGACTAAACCTGAGGTAAGATCAACAGTCACTTTTTTTTTTTTTTCTTTTCCTTTTTTTTTTTTCCTCTTCCCTTTCCTTTTTTTCCCAGTGTCTTTGTTCCGAGCTATATTATAGAGCTGAAAGATGTCAATTTCCCTTTCATTATCATTATGACATGAAAGCATGTCTGATTACAAAGCCCTTATTTCTGAACTGATAATGACTTGAGCTGATTGTTAGTATTATCTATAGATTTAGTTTTACCTGCTTAGATTTAGTTTTATTTGCTTACTAAGTTTGACTAAACTCTGCTTGGCTGCTTTTGTGATTTCAGTTTATAAAATATATATTCACCACTGTGCATTTTACAAGTGGCAAGAGAAATATTCTTATGCTTATATTACCCTAGTGTAACTAAGACAAACAAAAGGAACAAAACAAAAGACAAAGCTCAAATTACAGATGACAGAAAATATCATACTTTACACTGATGGAAAGAGTAGGTCAGCCTCATGCTTGTTCTTGTCATGTTGTCTTTACACATGCATGGTTGCATTGACTCCAGTCACATTTTTCCTCATCTAGACTCATGGTAGAGAATAATTGAAGTCAGGATGATCAAACTTTCCAGGGTTTCAGTGAAGATCACTGCTCCTGGTGTACTTAGAAGGTAGAAAGTAGTACAGGAATTCTGAAATGTGTGGAATAACATCTGCTCTACAAATCTTAAGCATTGTAGACTAAAGGTGGCACTGCTAAACCCAGACACTGAAAAACAAAGTTTCTAAGCCTTCAAATATCAGGAAAGTATTCATATCAAATATCCTTTTGGAATAAAAGGATAAATAATAAAGGATGATTTAAGGTAATTGTCTTTTAAAGTGCTAATGGCTCAACAAAAGTTCAAAGATTATTTATCTGTAAATTGGGAAAAAGAAACAAACAGACAAACAGAAAGCCCTGATTACCTCTTCCAAAATACGATGTTTGAGCTACAACTCCATGTTGTACTGTGAAATGACAGAAGACATAGATTTCACTAAAGGGTCCTACTGAGAATCTGTTTCCTGCCTTATTTCACCCTGACCTGAATCCCACCATCGAAACATATTGCAAAGCCCACTTATTCTGAAGGACATTTTCTGAAGAAGAGAGAACAAATGGAAGAACATTTGTAGGAAGAGCTTTGTTATTACTTCAGCTACTGTTGTTTTAATCTCAGGACTAGGTTGTTTAGGAGTGAAACATTGCATGATATAGTGGGACACAAAACTGTCCCTCTTGTTAAGGTAGGCTGTATGCCAGTGCAGTGAAGGCTGGACAAACAAAGAAAAAAAAAAAAAAAAACACCAGAAACTAAGAATGTCATAGTACATCAGATCAAAATTTAATATCTTCTAAAAGAACATAGAAATGGTTAAAAAAAATCACAATATTTTTGTGAAACACATTCTCAGTCTCTATTGATTTATACCTCAAGAAGTCCTTTGCATGCGATGGCATCTTTGTACATAAATTACAAGAAAGCCATACAAAATAAACAAACAAATGAACAAAAGCAAACAAACAACACCAAAAAAAGACAAGGACACCAACCTCTGGCAAAGGAAGGTGCACCTGTGAAGTACTGAGAACTCGTATTGTTTTGTTATACTTGTGGTGCTGTCCTCATATAAACTCTTATTAAATCCATGGGACTATCTAAGATCACATCGTTGTCCAATTGCAATAGACTCAGAAGCTGTCCTAAACCAGAACAAACAGATGATGTAACTAGGACTTTTTCTGACATTTGCGATGACGTGAGCTCCAGAGAAAAACTTTTATATAGGTACTTTTTCATATCTATCACTTGCTACTAGGAGTAATACATAGAGCATGGGAGGACTGGTGGTGCCAAGTATGTTTTACTTCTCAGTAAAAATAAAATATTTTGAGAGTGCTTTATATGGCAGTAAAGCAGGGATTATTTAAACATGATATCCACATTCATAATGAGTGCACTTTGATCTGTAAATAGTCCTTAAAGCTGAAGTAGGGATATAGCTTTTAATAGTGTATTTTCTAATCCTATGAATTGTGTACAACAAGAGAATGTTTCCTACTGTAGTCAACTGACTTCTGATTTACACCACTTTCAGTCATTGCTCAATGCTCTCCAGAGGTTTGAGTTCCATTGTCTATTTGGACCTGATTTGGATTTATTTTATTTTATTCCCCAGGTATTCCAGGCAACAAGATAAGAATTACATTCACACATGACTCTGTTTGCATAACACTTGCTTCCACTTAGTGAGAAATACATCGTTGTTTCAAGTTATATTTCCTTTGAAAAACAATGGTTTAAACTGATGTGTGAAATGTACCATTATACTCCACCTTTCCACATCTTTTTTTCATATGTAATTTCACGTGAATCCTAAAGGACTGGCTTAAATTTTAAACCTACTCCTTTTTGTACATTTGTTGTTTCTCATGGAATCATTGGTCATTTTTTAGAGATGTTTCATTCAAAATTCAGTAGATGTGTGACAGTTCCATGAATCACTGCTCTACAGCCCTGGGGACTTTTCAGATGTGAAGTTCTGTGCATTGAATGGTTAGGGAAAAGGATGTTTTTTTACGTAATCAGAGAGAACAAAAGATAATGTGGAAATAAAGGGAATCCACCTCACCATCTGTCTCCATCGATGCCTTTTGGGCACAGCAGGCAACACACTCCACCTCTTCATTTCTGTTAAATGTCATTAAAATTTTTACTTTTTTAGCTCTTGCAAGAATATGTTATGGAAAATCCCTCAAGGGATTGTAAACCTAGTAAAATGGTTCATCGTAGCATACATTTTTCCAGAAGGAGGTATGAATATGTTCTTGTTAAATAACATCAGAGTACAGGAATCACCGCAGTCACACAGACATCATAGAATCATGAAGGTTGGAAAAGACCTCCAAGAACATCTGGTTCAACCATCTCCCTACCACCAATACCACCCACTAAACCATGTCCCTTAGTACCACATCCAACCTTTCCTTAAACACGCCTAAGGATGGTGACTCCACCACCTCTCTGGGCAACCCATTCCAATGCCTAACCCCTCTTTCTGAGAAGAAAGTGTCTGGTATCCCACTGCCTGTGGAAGGTCCCTTCTCTAAACCTGGAATCCAAGTGCACAAATACTAGAGTCCAGAGCAGTACCTCTAAGCTAAATTTAAACCAGGTTATTCTATTATCAGTTAGATAACTATGATGGAATAGATTCTACAAGGTTCTCCAGAGTGTTTTTAAGCCCTCAGCTGGTTAAACCTCTGTGAACAGATGTACTTTTGTTTAGGGCAGTAGTAAGTTAAAGCTATCTCAGTAACACCTGCAGCACCATATCCTTGGACAGAGTGTCTCTGTGCCCTTACAGTCCAATGCTACATCCAGCTCCTCCTTGCAATGACATTTCATACTGCCTAGGCTGGAAGTCTGTACCCTGCACCTACAAGTTTTTCTCTTGTCTAAAGATCCAAACACACTTTTTAAATACAAGCTCTCAACAGGATGAATGGTTCATCGCTGAATGTAAAATCAACTACGAGCTAAGTTTTGTCATTCGTCTGAAAGGGAAGGTGAGTCTGATATCAGCAAAAACCTCACTAACTCAAGTGAGCAGTGGGAGCTGACACCATTTTCACCTCAAATAGCAATACTTTTAAGTGACACAGATCTTTTTTTGCTTGATTTGCCATGCCTGACATAACCTGTTGGCAGAGGGCTGAGTAAATATGGCACTTGAAACCTCATGAGAAAAAGCATATTTTTAAACACTTTTATTAGAACAGCAATAGAATCAATAATAATATAAAGGACCTCACCTTAATAAAACTACATAAAAGAGAAAATGGCAGGAATCTCAGCTTTACTTTTCATAAGGAGTCTTTCAGGAAGTTCAAAGAGAATCATAACTATGGGAGATCCCATCCAAACTTTCATATGTATAGCAAGAATTATTTAAAATGTTACTCCTGTTGTCTAAAATGTGACTGTCAACAATTATTTTCAATTATTTAGAAATTATTATTTTTTCTTGAGTTTATCCTTCTTGTATATTTATCAATATAAATGATTTTTTTCTTGACATGAACACTGCACATTTTTGTATAGACCTAGTCTGCATTCACATCAGTACCGATATGATGATAGGTGTGTAGTTTCATTCCAAAGGACTGTTAGCCTAGGATAAAGAAACTCACTGTTGATCTCATTACAACAGTCTAAGTTTGTGCAGTAGATAAGGCCTTGATGTGTATAGTGAAAATGAGATGTTGACTTTAACAATCTTAATCATCCCATTAAGAAGAAGCTGCTGTTGTCCCTATTACTTAATTGTAACTTATTGAAAGAAAATAGCACTTACCTGCTAATGTCAAGACCAATGTTCATAAAAGAAGCAACAAACACCTGTAGCTGCAGACTGCACCTGAGGGGAAGGCTTTAGGCCAGGGAAAGGAAAGAAGGATAATAAGGAAAATGCAGGAATGTTTTTGTTTGTTTGTTTGTCTCGTTACTTATCATAGAGAAAGAAGTTAAAAAACAAAACAAACAAACAAACAAAAACTTTGTAAAACGATAGATCTATGCATGTTTTTGCAAATTCAGATTATTTACTAGTCTTTTCATTTTTCATGACTCAATAAGGTGTGTGACTACAACTGGCTATTATCTTTTTAATAAGGGTGTTTCCCAGACAGTGTCTGAGTTTGATGTAATCAGAATCAAATGTAATCAGATTTTTTGTTATGTTTTGCTACATTTTTGTGTTTCACATCAGCCTGCTCACAACTTAGCTTTACCTATTTTTCTCAGAGGGATGCTATTTGCTTCCCTGTAGGAACAGAAACATTCAAAACCTAGGACCTAGGAACACAATAACCAAGTTTTGCAAGTATATTCTGCTCCAACAATTCAGCCTTGAAGACATACTGGACAAAAAACACTCAACCCAATATATGCAGAATTGGGTGTCTTACACTGGTAGATGTGACGGGATTGGGTGAACGGAAAGGAAGAGAGAGAAACAGAGGAATAGAAAGTCTTGGATTTCAGTCTGAGCACCCAAAGCTATTTCTTTGTATTTGGTTCAGTGATTGCTTGGTATAAAGGGAAATCTATGTGTTTTATCTGAAACTGCTATTGGATAAAAATGCATAAAGAGGTCAACCTTTTCATACAAAACCACATAGAGAATTAGACCAAAATTAAATGTGGGTCTTCCATATCCTAGTAAAATGCTCCCTGGCACCCTCGTTGTACAATGAGTGTACTCAAACCTCCTTCTGCTATGGCCACTCTGATCTGAGATGAGTTTTCCTTCCAGCCTAGAATTTTCAGTGTGCTCTGAAAACACAGGCTTCCTTGGCTGCTTCAAGGGCCTTTGGCACAGGCAAACCACCCTCTGAATTCTACTCAGGCTTTGGTGTGAGATGGTGCCCAGTTAAACTGTGTTGTCAGAACCAAGGTGCTTCCTGGCATGCAGAGAAGTATGTTTCCTAGGAACCTTCAGTGGAAATTACACAAGGAAAATAAGGAGGTGATTGGTGATAGACAACATGGTTTCACTAAAGTCATATCATGCCTGACAAATCTTGTGGCCTACTCCAACGGGGTTATAGCATTGCTGGATAGAGGAGGAACAACTGACATAACCTACCTGGACTTGTGCAAAGCATTTGACACTGTCCCCCATGATATCTTCATCTCTAAATCGGAGAGACATGGATTTAATGGATGTACTACTTGGTAGGTAAGGAATTGACTGGATGGTCGTGCTCAAAGAGTTGTGGTCAATAGTTCAGTGTCCAGGTAGAGATCAGTAACAAGTGGTGTTCCACAGGGGTCAGTATTGGGATAATTTTTAACATCTTTGTTGGTGACATGGACAGTGAGATTGAGGGCACCCTCAGCAATTTTACTGATGACACCAACCTGTGTGGTGTGATCAATATGCTGGAGGGAGGGGATGCCATCCAGAGGGACCTTGATAGGCTTGAGAGATGGGGCTGTTCAAAACTCATGAGGTTCAACAAGGCCAAGTGCAAGGTCCTGCACCTGGGCTGGTGCAATCCCAAATACAAATATAGGCTGGGAGGAGAATGGATTGAGAGCTACCCTGAGGAGAAAGACTTGAGAGTGTTGGTTGACTAAAACCTTGACATGAGTTGGCAATGTGTACTTGCAGCCCAGAAAGCTGACTATAAAGAAGAGTGTGGTCTTCTGACAAAAGAAGGGTGGACAACAGGTCGAGGGAGGTGATTCTCCCCCTCTACTCCACTCTTGTCAGAACCCACCTGGAGTACTACATTCAAGTGTGTTGCTCCTAGCACAAGAAGGATATGCACATATTAGAATGAGTCCAGAGGAAGGCCACAAAGATGAACAGATGACTGGAGAACTTCTACAGACAGTCTGAGAGAGTTGGAGTTTTTCAGTCTAGAGAAGAGAAGGCTCTGGGGAGGCATTATAACACCCTTCCAATACCTATAGGGGGTCTACAGGAAAGCTGAGGAAGGACTCTTTGTCGTGGATTGTAATGATACAACAAGGAGTATTGGCTTTAAACTAAAATAGGGTAGTTTTAGATTACCTATAAGGAGGAAATTCTTTACTCTGAGGGTAGTGAGGCACTGGAACAGGTTACCCAGAGAAGCTGTGGATGCCCCATCCCTGGAGGTGTTCAAGGCCAGGTTGGATGGGGCTTTGAGCAACCTGGTCTGGTGGGAGGTGTCCCTGCCCATGGCAGGGGGCTGGAACTGGAAAATCTTTAATGTCCCTTCCAACACAAACCATTCTATGAGAAGAAGTAATATGCTTAACGTTCCTTTGGACATGCTATATTTGAGGCAAAAGACTTAAACCACACAGACCACTAAACTGTCTCTGTTAGTACCATTTCCAACTGCAAGTAGAAAGGAACGAGTAATATCGTAGGATTTTTTATTTTATTTTTTTTATATAGTACAATCCATGCACAGCTGTTAGCTATTCTCTTTGCAGCTTTCACAGAACATCAACCACAGCCATTCTGTACCTGTAGGATGATAAATCAGAGAGGCCTATGGAAGGAATGGACATCAATAAGATGCAGAAAATCACAAATGTATTCTTAATTTAACTTTAATGTTGAAAGCTGCACTGTCCAGAGCCACAGAATAAGGACAACAATCACACCTCTGCCAGAGCTTTCAAAGTTTGTGAGGTGCACCTCCGTATATCCCAAGTGAGTGAGATTGCTGTTGAACACATGGTTGACTAACAAAGCAAAACTAATTAAATATAGAAAATTTTGTCTCCTAGCAGAGTATAAAAACACACAAAACAGACTCTACAGACTCCTCAGTGGCATTTTATAGGTAGGAAAAATTTATGTCATAGAAAATGAGGAGTCAGGGATTTTGGTTGGTTGGTTTGTTGTTTTTTGATGTTGTTTTATTTTGTTTTAAAGGGTAATAGCTCTCAGTCAGGTAGAGTTATTCCCAATTCTAAAGATTACATTCTTCAAATGTCCATGCTGTGACTCATAGCATCCCACCACACCCCACCATATTGCTACCATATAAAGGAGTACACAAGTATTTTTATTTACTTTCAGCCTTTTACCAATAAATAAGATGCTCTATCTGGAATATAAAACCCATTCTGCCTTCAGGTGTTTGTAGCCTCAGGTAACTACTTGCACTTCAGTTCTTGTTTCTTTCACCATTCTGAGACAGTGCTGTTTTACTTTGTAATCCATTAAATGAATCAATCTATATCTTCTCAATAAATATACTTCAAGAAAGAGAAAAAAAAGTCATAGGACAGTGTACAGGAGTAGGGAAAGCTGCTCCATGACATAATACCTTCTGAATACAGGCAGACTGAGATGAAAAAGTTATGTGGAACAGTTTACTATTCACTGTCACTTCTAAGTCTATCCACATTATTTGTTTCTTCCTCCTATGTAACATCTGCCTTCTGCATTACAATATTTTTCCCCACTTGCATTAGTTTTCTCAAAACAATCTTCAGTTTATTTTATCCTGTCCATATGCTTATCTCCATCTTTATTATTTCTCTATTGTTTGCTCCTTCTTTCCAATTTAACATTAACTGTGAATTTAATTAAACCATGGTCATTAACATTCATTTTATATGCCTCAATAACTGAATCCCTCTTCTAGTTCTTAATAACACTTAAATAAATAAAACCTAATAGAGATCCCTGTGGTACCTCACTAGACACCTTAACCTAGTTTGATACTTGCTACTTAACTGTTTACCAAGCTCCTTTGAACACTCTGCAAACCACAGAAGAGCACATATATTCAAACCAAATTGAATTAATATTTTAGTCCAATTTTCATGAGACTCCATATTGAATGCTTCAGCTGAATGCAAATAACTTACATGTCTCACTTTTGCTTTTATCTGTAGAGGCCGTGATTCTTCCAACACTAATGATCATGTTTAATTTTAAGCATGTGTTTAAAGTCAGTGCAAGTAAACACTACTTGCAGTTAAATGAGTTACGCATGTGCTTGCAAGCTGGTGGCTTATTTACCTGGCTCAGAAATGATTACCTTAAATCTGGAGTCTTACTGTATCACCAGTTCTTTATCTCCAGAAATATTATCCCTCCAAAGTTCAATGCAAAGAGTCATATATTGTGCTGAAATCCTCAGTGACAGATAAGTTTCAATTTTGCTTAGTAGAATATTTAAGGAAAAAAAAAAAAAAAGATCAAAAAAAGATCAAAAACAGTGCAGTAATAAAACATATAGAGATTAACTAACATTAGTAATCAAACATTTTGCAAAATTATGGAAAAAAATAAATAAATAAATAAAAAACATTTGAAAGTTCTGTACAATTAATTCCAGACCAACTAGTGGTAAAACTAGTGTCATTCCATTAGAACATACAGCACCAGTCTTGTCAACTTTAGTGTTAGATTTCTCAAAAGGGAGACCAAAATTTTAAAGAATATATGTCAGTGGCAGACAGATCTATTGTTTCCTGTATACTACTGTAAAAATATTTTCAATTTTTATATTATGGATTTCTCAGCCCTTCAAATTACAGGACTATGGAAACAACATTTCATACTCGGTCATGAATTTATAAAATTCCTTCAGATTTAAAATTTCAGAGTAAAGTGAAGTGTAGAGATAAATTAAATTTGTCCAAATGCAAAATGAAAGAAAGAAAGAAAGAAAGAAAGAAAGAAAGAAAGAAAGAAAGAAAGAAAGAAAGAAAAAGAAAGAAAGAAGGAAGGAAGGAAGGAAAGAAAGAGAAAAAAGAAAGAAAGAAAGAAAGAAAACGTAGGAAAAAGAAAAAAAAAAAAAAGAGAGAGAGAGAGATTCAGAATAGCTATTTATGTGAAAAGAGGTAGAAAATCCTCAACCAATTTCCAGGTGACTTTGTTCACAGCCCCTGCCATCTTTCCATTTCAAAAAGCAAAGTCCAAATTATCCTTGTTCTCCAGCAATGGATCTGACATCTTCTGCACCGGGACTGACTGATGATGAGCTGTGTCGTTAACACAGTGCCTTTTGTTGTGATAAATGGCTCATGGCAGGGATGTTATCTGAGATGATGGAGCCCTTGCATCCTATACAACAAGAAGACTGGTACAAAGCTTTTGAAGTTGCCTGTGAATGGAATCATTATGAAAATGGGCAAAGTAGTATGTTTAGAGATGGTCAGAGAAATGAAAGATCATAAAGCCCATCTAGTTAGAGACAATTTAAAAATAATATCCTTAAAAACATAAGGTTGTCTGTGTAGAAATGTTCTATGTTATGCATTTATATACACATGTGGGACAAATACATTTTACTCTAATGAAGGTGAATAGCCCAGTTAAAGTCATTGGTTCTTTTAACCAAATGTGTTGAGCATGAAGTTCAGTTTTAATTTGGAGGATAACCAAGAAATTTCCTCACTTATGGACTTTACTCAGAGAAAAATAAAAGAATTTAAAAGAGAAAAGTCAAAGAAGAAAAAAGTAAAGATATTATTTGAACTGGGATATCAGAAATTACTTTTTTTTTTTTTTTTTCACAAATACCAATGTAATTTCTAATCATCTAGACACATACTTATGTTTACTTAAATATGTGTGTGTCAATTCACTTGCAGGTGTCTATGTACCTTATAAATAAATGATGTAAGAATCATATGGTTTTTTATTTGAAATGATGTATGTAAGGTCCTACATAGATAATGTGTGTGTATATATATATATTATATATATATAAATAAAATAAATCAATCTCACTCCATTCTAGTGAACAGAATAAACACCAAAGTGAGTTTCATTTAAAATAAATAAACTAGGATATACTGTGACTGTAGAAAATTCCTCTAAGTACAGGTGCCAGGCTGGGGAACTGAACTCAGAATTACTAAGCAAGGATAACAGTGATTAGATTGCCTCTGTAAATCAAATAATGAACAAAACTCATGGGACAGAAATAAGAGGAAGAATCTCTGAGAACTTCCTCCCTTAGATATCCTTGAATACCTATAATCCTGCTTCCATCAAGAATTTCAGTAGCTCACATATCAGCTATGCATACTTGTCTTTAAATGCTTTAAATTTTACCCTGCTACCTCTTGCTCAAGCAATTGTGCTGCTCAGTTCCATCAAAATCAAAATGCAGAAGCATGATAAGATCACAAAGATCTGAAAAAATAAAAACAAACAAACAAATGCCAACAACAACAACAACAACAAAATATCAAAAACATAATGAAGAAATAATGGTTCTTGCTCACAGAAACCTGGTCACCAACTCCCTGCTGCAAGGATTCTGTTTCCACTGAGGTCCAAAAATTTCTGCCAAATAATTCAGTGGGGCAGGACAAGCTACAAATTCCACATGAATAAATGGAAACCATACTTATTGCGGCAAGAAAACAAAAAATTTCAGTTCACTGTTCGTTTCTGTCCCTTGAGCTATGAGCTGGAAATTTTATTTTGTTCTTTGAGAAGAAAATTCCGTGTGAGTATAAAATAAGGACATCAGTGTAACCTAATGCAAAATATAACATTCAACTGGCCTGGACTCTGTTCATAATTTGGCCAACATTCTTTACATGAAAGACAGTGCACTAGTTCATCTGACCAAAGAACTGTTTCATTTTCATGACAGTGTTGTATACTCCCTATATTGCTTACTTATCCAACATTTTTCTCCCACAGTTTTGTTTTCCTCTTGTTTGAGTGAACCACTGTAAACAAAATTAAGCAAAAAAAAAAATAGTATTATATTAATACATATATTTCTATGCTTGTTTCATCTGAAAAAAAAATCTATTATTATAAATATTAAAAAAAAAAAAACAATCATTTGCTGCTTATGCATAGAGGTATGCAATTTTTTCTGGTTTTAAGATAGAAAAAAGTAAGGTGTAATCTGGCTTCTGCTGAAACAAATGGTAATCTAATAATATTACCTTGTATTTAATTAAATTCTATAAAAAGATACTTTTAGTTTGGCAATTATTTTAAAAACCTCCGTGGGTTTTGAATTTTATCTCAAAATATTTTTCAGTTTACATTTCCAGGTGGGAAAGTGGTTCTAGGTAAGACCTTTTCCAATCTAAGTGTGAAAATGTGTGATTCTTCACTCCCTACTTTTTGTTTTATCAATGCATTCCTATCATGAACAATAATATAATGATGCCTTATCTGAACTCTTTATCTTTAAGCCTCACATGAGAGATTTCCTATACATCATAAATAGTGACTATACTGACATATGCTTAATCTTTAAAAGAGGCCTTGCTGAACAAGAAAGAGTTTGTGGGTATAATAAACTAATTCTACTATTCCCTCTTGTATGTCAGAGAATAGTGACATTTAGGAAACACAGGTCTAACTACAGAAATGTAATCAACAGTTTCTGGTTATGTAACCCCCAGCTAATAACTATGCTGACCAGTAATATACTGTTATTATTATATATAAGAAAGGATACAATAACATCTTCTAATAATGCAATTATCAATTTTGCATGCATCTGCATTTTTACCATGGAGAAAACATTTAATCTATCTATCTATTTATTTATTTATTTATTGAATGACCACAAAGGGTCAGATTTCTCCTAAGATTTAGCAAAAGCATTTGACACTTCCTACTATGTCAGGTATTGTTTTGGGGACCAAATACTAAGAAAGACAACATTGGGCTAAAAATATTTTCTTTCATAAATACGTAGTATTAACAAAAGTCTCAAAATTACAAGCTGAGTTTGCAAACAAATTTAGTCGAAAACCAACACACAAATTAGCTTTTTCCAATGGCTTTTCCCCCCTGTAAATAATTAACTGGGCAGTGACCTACCAGATTCTAAACATAGTTCTTTGTGGTTCTAATATAACAACTTTCACCTTGTTCAGTAGAAAACTTGCTTTATGTTCAACAGCAAAATAAACAATCTGCTCCTTCCAAAACATTTACAAATATTGAATTAACCTCCTGCAAGCTGTTGAGCCCTGCTACAATACTCAGCTGGGCAGCCACTGTAATATCACTTTGATACCTAAGATGATCAGACTTATTAATTAATTTATGTATTTATTTATTTATGGGCAGTCCCTAAAGGGACCCAAGAGTTGGACTTGATGATCCTTCTGGGTCCCTTCCTACTCAGATATTCTATGATTCTATGATAAGAGCCCCATCCTCATAAGCAATTCTCTACTGACTGGATGTGACCCCTCCAACATCTTTTTACTGAATTGAATCTTGCCCTCATACCTCTCCTTCACATGTCATACAAGGCCTGGAGAACACCCCTGTGGAGGCACAAGGTCCTTACAGTCTCACTAATCCAAGGTGACCTCTCAGGAACCTTACTGCTTTCAAATCTTCTGCAAGATGAATGCAAAATACAACACACTAGCTCAGGGACAGTCCTTTTCCTGTTATTGTTAAGCCTACATTTAACAACAGGTAAGATCTGATATTGTTCTCAGTTATTGTGCTGGAGTCTGTTTCAATGGCTTTTTGTTGGAAGGGATGATCAAGTTTCCTGATCTTAATGGCATTTAAAGGAGCTTTGAATTCTGAAAAGGTGGCCCAAAAAGTATCGATGAGGTTCTGTTGAAAGGCTTTTTCCTTGTTTGTTTTTGTTTTTTTTTTTTTATTTTGTTTTTGGTGTGTGTGTTTCTTTTTCCTTTTGCCTATTTGTAATTTAAACAACAAAGGCAGAAGCTGAGATGCTGGATTTTGCGATGCCCTCAAATGTTATCTCTTTATTAAAATGAGATAAAAAGCAAGAAGTTGTCAGGGAAAGACAGAAGGAAAAGAGTAGCTCCTAGAGAAAAAATCGTTTTAAAAACACATACTCAGGGAACTCTGAAAGCTTCTAACACTTTTTTTTTTTTTTTTTTTTTTTTTTTTCTTTCAGTTTATACATTCTTCATCTTAATTTAATTCATCTTTGCTTTAGCAGGACATTCAGGAGACTGGCTGTGCTCAAAACGTCATCACATCAATAGGAAATCAGTACATGAAATAAGAATGCACTATTTTACTTTATTGTAGTTACAAGTTAATACATACTGACCTGTCTTTTTTTTACATCAACGTTATCCACAAACACATTACTTGGGCTCTCATTCCTTCTCCTGCTGAGACTAATTCACCAATATTATGTTTCATTATACCAAAATACTACACTGTACACCTTGCCTGCTTAGAAAAGAGAGGAGCATGTCTTGCCTTTGCATTGCACGCCTGCTCCAGTTCCCACCAGCTTCACTGAATGGCTGAATAGAAATCCTGCATGGCACAAGAGCCAGTCTAGTCACGGAGCCAGCAAAAACATCATGCCTCTTTCTAACCTGCACAGCTGTGTGGTGTTTTGGTTTGTTTGTTTGTTTTGTGGGTTTTGTATATTTGTTTGTTTGTTTGATGGTTTGTTGTTGTTTTGTTGTTTTGTTTGTTAGTTTGCTTTCAGTTAAACAAAACAAAACAGAAACACAAGGTTCAGTAGCAGAAGATCGTGTGCAGTTGGGTATCATTCCAACCTGGAATCAGGAGTGGGTCAGACTAAGTTTCAAGATGCAGTAGCTGAGAAGTGCCACCTTAGGTCCACACAGTTTAGGCATAACATCTGAGATTTCTTCTGAGTTGTTATTATACTGGGTGACACCATAACATGCTAGTGGTGTAACCGTATTCTATTCTAGAAAAAAATATATGTTCACCCCATGATCCAAGTATGATAATATCCCATTTTGGCTCATAACTAAGCAATAAATATCCTTAAATGAACCTTCTCTTGGCAACAAAATAATATAATCTGAAGTGTTGTAGTTTAACCCCAGCAGGCAGCCTAAGCACCAGACAGCCATTTGCTCACATCCAGTGGGATGGGGGAGACAATTAGAAATGGTAAAACTTGTGGGTTGAGATAAAGACTGTTTAATAGGACAGAAATGGAAGGAATAATAATAATAATAATTTGAAACATATATTATTATTATATATACAAAAAAACAGATGTACAGTGCAGCTGCTTACCATGCACTGACTGATGCCCAGCAAGACGCTGAGCAGTGGTGCCCCCCCCACAAGGGCCAACCCCCCCAGTTTTACTGTTCTGCATGACATCACATGATATGGGACATCCCTTTGGCCAGTCTGGATCAGCTGTCCTGGTCCTGTCCCCTCCTAGCTTCTTGTGCACCCCAGCCTCCTCACTGGCCAGGCAGCATAAGAAGCTGAAAAGTCCTTGGCTCTGTGTAAGCACTGCTCTCCAGCAACTAAAACTTCAGTGTGTTAAAAGCATTAGTTTTTCTCCTAAATCCAAAACACAACAAGATACCAGCTACTATGAAGAATATTAACTCTATCTCAGCCAAAACCAGGACATATAGCCACTAGAACTAGAAAGCAAATTTCTAGATAGGACCTGCCAGGAAAGGAGTTCAGAGAGCTTCTTGTAGTCTAAAGCAGAAGTCTGCTAACAGTCTTGGACTGGGTAGGTCCTCCAGTTGCATTTTGTTGCCATTTTTTGGGAGCTGTCTGGGAGCTGTTTAGCACAAGATAAAGCACACTAGTGGTTGGTGGTGTGCAAGATAGTGTTTTGGTGCCATGAAACATTACAGACACCAATTAATTTATTAGAACATGTGGACCATGCTTTTTTCCTTTCTTTTCCAAGAGGAATAGTCTTCCTGACAGTGCCAGGACTGTTGAGCTGTTTTTTCGTGCAGCCCATGCCTCTCTAACAAGGAAAAATGCAAAACACCAGCCATCAAAACAGATCTGAATATTGTAGAATGAGCGTCTGTTGCATTGTCTACCACAGGAATAGTCAAGCTGTGATCTTGGATCTCCTAAAGCTGTTGGGAAGTTATAGGATGACCCACCTAAAAGGTTATACCGCTAGACGGGTATCAAGGCTTTCTTACCTCAGATGAATAGCTAAAATAAGGACATATATGTCTGGGCTCCAAATTTCAGTCATATTTCATTTTTATCCAATATTTCTTACACATTTTAACTTACACTGAGGATGTACAAAGAATAGAAATATACATTGACTTGCAAAAACAATTATGAGTTTTTAATTCCATATCTTTCAACCAGACCTTTGACAGGCTTTCCCTTCCTGAATCAGATCAGCAAGAAGAAGCCTGTTTTATATTTTAATTGCATTTGTTTCTATCACAGTACTGACAAGAAGTTCTAGTCAGGAGTAGGAGCCCGATGAGTTACAGCTGTGTAGATACATAGGAAAAGAAAGCAATCACCTGAAAACAAAGAGTTTAGGGCAAAACTAACCGTAACAGAAAAAACAGACTTGGTAAATTGTCTAAGGACAGGTAACAAGGTCAAAACCAAAACCAGTCTGCAAGATGCCACAGGTTGACTGTATCTCTCAGAAAACAAACAAACAAACAAACAAAACCCACTGGCTGCCAGTTCAGACATTCCAGCCATTTTTCTCTGCAGCCTGCAGACTGTTGCCTCCTAGAAGTTATGCTGAAAAGTTGCCCCCAGACACTGCACAAAGCATTCTGAATGGATCTGACGTTTATTGGAGAGAGTGCACCTTCTACTTCATTTACCTCTGAGCTGAGAAAGAAGAATATAATTGAACATGCTTCCCTCTTTAGTGCAATTTGTTCATGAACACTGTTACACTGAGAGCAAGCGGGCATAAAAAGCACTCCTTCCTCAACCATGGAAAGAATGTGTGCACATTCTTACACAGGCTGTGTACAGGAAATCGTTCACAAACCTTCAAAGGCATTGATGGGGGAAGGGAGGAGGCTGGAATGGCATTCCTTGGATAAGAGCACATGAAAGTCTGGTCAGATTAGTGTAATATATTACACAAATGTGACACAAAAATGTTCATGGATTACACTTCCTTCGCTGTATCATATTAGCACCTCATCATCCCAGCCTACCACAAACAGATGCTAACAAGATATGAGAATAGAGCTAGAATACACTGAGGTTTCTGTCTCACATTAGCAGTGTGTGCAATACGCTGTGATACTGCTTGCCAGCACGTGATACACAAATTACTAATGCATAATCTACAAAACAAAACCAAACCAAAACAAGACATTGCCATGAGAAGTGTTTTTACAATGTGCTGCAAAGTGGAGAAGTGTGCTCTATAGCGGGGAAAACCTATCCAAGGTCACCAAGGTACAGAGAAGCAAGTTAAAGTTCCTTACTGATACTCACTAGAAGTACACTGTTCCCTTTCAGTGAGTTTTTCATAAGACACTTTTAAGAAAGTCCTCAGGCATCAATTTACTCAAATTATATTATTTTAACAGGTTTCATATGGATTTTATTTAACTAGATCTTTTCTTTGCAAATAAAGTTGACCTTGGTGTTGAATGAGAGGAAATAGAAAAGCATCAGCCGTTTGCCAGTCCAAGCTCCAGCAAAGCCTCTGGGAGATTTTGACTCAATAGAGATTCTTCCTTATATTCAGCCCTATGATTCATTAAATATGATGATATTACACATGCATGGCAGCCTTATACTGGCTAATTACATTTTAAAGGACCAGAAGATTGCAGATGCACATGCTCACGTTTGCAGAGTAAAACCTACTTTCACCCCATACAGCCTCACTTCTCATGCAGAGGCAGTCAAGGAAAAATGTATGTGCATATTTGAAGATGCCTTTTTTTTTTTTTTTTTCCCCACAAGCAACGGATGAAATTTGCAGCTGCTAAAAAAAAACAGCCTTCCAGATTGCTGTCTCAAGTGCTTTAATGCACATTAATTTGTAGAATATTAATAATTATTATAATTATACACTATATACACTATAATTATACATTATATACACTAGGTTAAATTCTGAGCATCAAAAGTTTATTTTTGTTTTGGTTTAATATATTTACATGAGAGAAATATATATGACAGATAAAATCTCTTTGGCTTTCTCTCTCTCAATGGTAATTATGTCAGGCCTTCAGAGCAGTAAGGTTACAATTTTACAGCCCTGTTTCTGGTTTCCTCTAGACATATGTGCACTATATATATTGCACATAAATTAGCTCAAGTTAATTATTTTTAAATAACATATATGCTTTTAAAAATAGCAAGCAAAAATGGAACTGCCTAAAACTATTGTGGGTCATGTTTTGTTTTTCTCCAGACATTAAAAAAACTGTGTCTGATCTTTTCTTGAAAACATTTTGAAGGGGCAAAGTAGGGGGAAGATTTCCTCCTAGGCTGAACACCAAATATATGTTACCCTGTTCTGTGTCCATCACAGCCACAGAGCACCAGTTTGAACAGAACCCTGCCTGTTAGAACTTAAATTTGAAGACTTAGCCCCAAAGGATTTTTTTTTTTTTTTTCTTGTGGTTATAAATAGGGGTTTACATGGGAAGTTTGGACACAAACCTGCATTCATTACCATGGAAAAACATGCTTGTCAAACAGGTGATATACACGTTTTCAAAAACTGGTTATTTATAAAGTAAACCATAATGGATTATTTCATAATGCAAAGCAAGGATGTTGCAAGAGGAAAACTGTAGCTGCTGGTGGCATTACAGTGATGAGAGCATTTCAAGTCCTGATAGGTGTTTTCTTCAGGGACCTCAAGGGCAGTCACTGAAATCGTCTGGAAGTGCTGGCAAAAGTGTAAAGAACCAAAGTCACTGCTGTGACCTGTCCACAGGAGCCTGATGCTCCCTAGTGCTTCAGGGAGAGGCTGTCTCTTTCTGTTACTTCTGTAATTGCATTATTGAGGTGCATCTGCTTTTTCCTCAACTACTTTCACTGTTTATAGCATCCTGTAGCAACAAGAGAAGTTCAAAGAGCACACACTGGCAAAATAAATAAATAAATAAATAAATAAATAAATAAAATGCTGAATTACTAGGATCTGATGAGTCTGGTGTAATGAGTTAGATGTACACATCTAATCACTCTGAAAGAGTAGCTTCCCAAAATCAGAGAGCAGAGAGTGGCAGGTGTTGGAGCAGAAGCCATAAATCCTGATTTCCAGTTCCCTGTCCAGTCCCAGAGATCCAACACTTTACACACTCCTTTTTGTAACTGGCTCCTATCTCACATGTAACATATTTAAAAAAGAATTTATATATATATATATATATATATATATTATATATTAATATATATATATTATATATATAATATAATTTAATATATATATATATTATATATATATATATATAATGTGTTAATTTATGACATTTAATTCGATGGCATGAATATTAAATCAAATGTGAGAGGGTTCATCACCACAATTCACACTCCATTCTCTCTGTCACCTGAAAAAGGCAGTGAGCAAGGAGCCCAGGGCAGACTGCCAAGCATGTTCACTCTTGAAGGCTTTTTACTCCGGACAGTTGGAAGGGAGGAGTCTGAGTTTTCCTCATGTTATTTGTTTATTTGACTATCCTTGGTTGACATTGTGTCAGATGGTTAATGAATGAATCTGGTTTTATGGCTTTTGCACGTGTTCCTAGAGGTCAACCTAGGCATATTTTCACAAATTAGAAAAATAAATAAATTAATTAAACTTATTTTCTACTGGGAACCTGAGCACCTGAAATAACAACTATTTTCTCCATGTATTTAGTTGTGTTCTGCCAAGAGGCATTCCCCCCTCCCCTCTTCCCCGTCTACTCTTCTTGGCTGAAAACCTGTTCTAGCCATTAGGTTGCAATCAGGCACTCTTGAGTAATAAGGGCTTTATAAGCTCTCATGGACACAGATGCACACATAGTTTCTGGCTACTTCCAAACTGCACATTTTAATTCTCTAACTAAATTAGGTCTCATCTTCTCCTTGTGTTATGCATATGTTTTGGAGGTAACTTTTACCTGGCTGAATTCAGGCACCTATAGGGGTGTAGAGGGAAAAAAGCTCACCTCCCACAGTTTCAGCCACCACTGTGCTTCTCCACTGGAGGGCCATCAATGGGGCCAGGTGGCCAGTGAGGCGCTGGTGGCCATCGGTGAAAAATATGGAAATTTATTTATCTGTGGAAAGGGAATCAAATTAAAGACACATCTCCCAGGTTTATTTTTATTTTGGGAAAACAAAACACAAGAGACAAAACAACATTTTTTGTCAACCTCCTTATAAAGGTGAAAAATATTAATAAACATATATTTACTACAAATCAGAAAGCTGTGGTTAGGCTCAATGAACTTCAAAATGTTTCACCGAAAAAAAAAAAAAAAAAAAATCATCTCTTTAAACCAGTGTCATCATTTCTTTGCAGGCAAACTCCTGCTAGGCTGAGGTTTGGGACACTGTTTCTGTGTTGAAAGGGGAAGGAGGCTGTGGAAAGGGAAACCTAACTGAGAGCATCTGGTGGGTCTCACCTGAGATCTCAGGAGTTTGCTGGTGAATCAGCACCCTCTGAGTTGATGGCTTCATCACAGAGCTCCAGCGCTGAGCCCAGGTGGGTGCCATGATGTATCAGCTTATGTGGCAAGGCTTTGGTAGCAGGGGGGCTGCAGAGTGGCCTCTGTGAGCAGAGCCCAGCAGCTGCCCCATGTCAGATCAGAGCCAGCTCCAGTCAGCTCCAAAAGGGACCTGCTGCTGGCCAGAGCTGAGCCAGGGAGCAATGTTGGATGGGCCTCTGGGAGAGCAGAGTTAAAAAAGAGGGAAAACCTGCTGGGCAACAGCAGCTGGGAGAGAGGAGAGAGAACTTATGAGGGAATCAGCCCTGCAGCCCCCCAGGTGAGTGCAGCAGGAGGGCAGGAGGTGTTCCAGGCAGGCAGCAGCAGTTCCCCTGCGGGCTGTGGAGAGGCCCCTGGTGGAGCAGGCTGTCCCCCTGCAGCCCATGGGTCCCACATGGAGCAGATCTCCACGCTGCAGCCCATGGGTGGAGGAGCCCCCGCTGGAGCAGGTGGATGTGGCCTGGAGGAGGCTGCAGCCCATGGAGAGCCCCCGCAGGAGCAGGCCCTGGGCTGGAGCTGCAGCCCGTGGAGAGGAGCCCACGCAGGAGCAGGGGTCTGGGGGGAGCTGCCGCCCACCCGTGGGGGAACCGTGCTGGAGCAGTTTGCTCCTGGGAGATGGACCCTGTGGTACGGAGCCGTGTGGGAGCAGTTCTTGAGGAGCTGCTGCCTGTGGGCAGCCCCCGCAGGCTCAGCTGGGGAAGGACGGCATCCCGTGGGAGGGACCCCACGGGGAGCAGGGGCAGAGAGTGACCGTGAGGGAGCGGCAGAGATGAAGTGTCAGGGACTGACCGCAGCCCCCATTCCCCCGCACCACTCAGCGGGAGAAGGTAGAACAGGGTGGATCTGGGGAATCTTCCTATGCTTAGTTTGTTTTGCCCATGACAGTAATTGATGAGTGATCTGCCAGTTCTTATCTCAACCCATGAACTTTTTACATCATATTTTCTTACTGTGTCCTTTTAGGAGGTTGGGTGGGAGAGCAGCATGGTGGGACTGAACTACCCATCAGTGTGAAACCAACACACATGGGTTGGCTGTGGTATTGGCAGGGCACCCAGGAGTTCCCTCCGTGATGTCCTTGAGCAAGGTCGTGTGGGGAAACACCTGGTCTCACTTGTACTTCCTTCCAGGATTTAAAACACAGTCTCCTTGCTCTGTCCCTATGGAAGACAGAAACCATCCCATGATTAGTAATGACTTTAAATACTGGTGTCATGTCTTCACACCTCTTATATTTTACAGCTGCCAGCATTTTCACCCTTGTCATGGTTTTGCTTGGGACAGAGTTAATTTTCTTTGTAGAGGCTCACACAATGCTGGGTTTGGGATTTTTGATTAAAATAGCAGTGACAACACACTGATGTTTTTATTTGTTGCAGAGCAGCGCTTACATAGAGCCAAGGACTTTTTTGCTTCTTATGCTGTGTTGTCAGTGAGATTGCTGGGGGTGCACACGAAGCTGTGAGGGAACACAGCCCGGACAGGTGACCCAGAACGGCCAAAGGGATATCCTGAAGCCTGTGGCATCATGCTCAGCAACAGAAACTGCAGGAAAGAAGGAGGAAGGCTTGGGGCATTTGGAGTGATGGTATTTGTCTTCCTAAGGCCCTGCTTTCCTGGAAGTGGCTGAACACCTGCTTGCCAATGGGAAGTATTGAATTAATTCCTTATTTTGCTGCATACTGTAAAATAAAGCTTACTTTTTATATTGTTTTCTATGTTATTTCTAAAGGAATCCAGTTATTTATTAAAATTGAGAATCTTATAAACATTCTGTGTATACCCAGCTGCATCCTGGGTGAAAAAACAGAGCAAGAAACTTCCTCCTTCCTCACTTTTTTTATTTTTTTTTCCTTTTTTTTTAAAAAAAAAATCTTTTTTTTTTTTTTTTTCTTCACTATCCTAATTTGCTTTTTGTGTTCTTCCTGAGAGAGTCCAAATCTCAATGCTTTCTCCAAACATGTAGGTCATTCTGGGAGGGAAGAGGATCCATAGCACATTCCTGAAGTGAACAGTCATTCAGGCTGAAACAGGGATCTCAGTACTCACGATTAAACCAAGGACTCATGATGTATTGTTCTAAACATCAGGTCTGCTCATTAAAAGAATTAAAAAGGTAGGTACTTTAGAAAACTTGAAGCCCTTCTATAATACTTTAGAAAACTTGAAGCCCTTCTATAACCTTATATAATCTGATATGTGACATAAATCAATTTAAAAAGAAAAGTTGCGTACTAATACAAACTAAATTAGTAATCTTTCTTATAGATGGAGATAAGGTAACTTAGAGTTTTTTTGTTGTTGTTTTTTTTTTTGACTGTTTTTCAAAATTTCTGGAAACCTTCATTGCAACTTCTAGCACTATATTTATTCAGTCTCTGAATAACTGTGCAACAAAGAAATTTTATGAAGCTATAGATTAGAACCAGATGAAAAATTGCATTTCCTCCATGTTGATATTTTTTTGCAAAATTCTCTTAAAAGTGTACTTCTATGTGATTTTTCTTTCTTCCTTCCTTCCTTTCAAAATAGTTAAAAAAAAAAAAAAGTAAGTATTTTTGTTACAACCAAGGGACTATTATGATTAATACATATTATTCATATTCCCTAAACACAGATTTGACTAATTTGGTCTATACTTGCTGCCATCACACTTACAAATGTACACTAACGGAATGCAATTTAAAAGAAAAATATATTTTCACTGAAAGAGTGAATAACTGGCAATAACTGCAGTATTTAGATCATTTCACCTCTTTTTCTAAATATAGAGTTTCTGTTGTTTATGATTTCAGTTAAATAAATTTCATAAATTTTGTTTGATCCATGACATGGTATTATTCATTTGCACTGTGGCATATCTGAACTATGTCATTGGTGATTATTGGTCAGTTGCACGACACTGTTTTGGTCCTGTTATGATATAATTCTTGAACTCACAGAAAAGAAATTCAGTTTTCATTGTGTTGAAACATTAGCTTTTTTTTTTTTTTTTTTTTTTTTTCTTTTCATGAGCAAACTAGATTGTACAAATGTTCACATAAAGCCAAGTCAAAGAGGGAATAAAAGCAGATGAAGACAATTCATTTGATAATCAAAGCAACGCTCACAAAAATATGTTGGCAGGATTCACCCAGCTCCATTTCAGAGTTGTTTAAACACCATACAGAGCAGAAGAGAAACAGGAGTAATGGTTTCTCCTGGAACCAGTTCAATCAATTAATCTGTCCTGTCTCTCTCTCTCTCTTTTTTTTTTTTTTTTTTCTTTTTCCTTTCTCGTTTAATTACCACTGTGAAAAAGCAGGGGGAATTAAATCACAAAATAACCATTCAGATAATATGATGGATCTAACTGAGGTCTTTGTAAGTGATCAAATCCTGGGGTAAAGCTGAAGTAGCCTCATCCCACCCAGTTGTGCACTGGCAGCACACGCTGCACTGGCTGCTGTCTTCAGAAGAGTTGCTGCACTGAGACAAAAATTTTCTTGCCTGCATGGCTAAAAAGCAGAACTCTCACACAGCCAATGAAACCTGACAACTGCGGTCTCCTGTGGAGGACAGGGCTATATGGGGAGTAGGGCAGCCCTGGTTGGGGCAGCCTCTGGGAGCCAAAGAGGGAACCAGCTCAATGAAAACCTCCCTGACCAGCAGCGCTGGATGAAGTGAAAAAACTTATTTTTTTCCTGTTTCTTATTCCCTGCACACTGCCCATCTGCCCCTACGGCAGGCCTTGGGGAATCCTGCTCCAGCAGGAAGTGCTCTCTCCACAGGTATGGAGGCTGGCCTCCCCAGGCCAAGCCTGTTTTTCGACCTGAACCACTACCCCTTTAGAATCCATCAGCGCTGCTCACCCAGCCACTCTTACTTGGGCTGGGACAAAGGAATTGCAAGCACAGCAGGCCAGGGAAGGGAACGACAAAGTGGACAGCTCCACGCTGCTCTCCTGCCACCATCTTTGTTGCCTTTCATAGCCTGGTTGAGTAGCAACCAGCAAGGGTGTTATTAAACTTGGGGGTCCCAGTACAGCACAGAGCTGCAGATCTCTCTCACACAAGGAGGCCTGGTGCCTGCTGCATGTGATGGGGGTGAAACTCCTAACATAGTAGCAGGGCAACACGTTTGGGGACAACGCGAAGAGCAATGCTGGGGCCAATGCCTCGGCCATACTGTGGCGGAGAGGAGCCTGACAAGCTTTCCCCCGCTTCTCTCTCTGAAGCAGCGCAGCAGAGAGGAGCACCACTGATTTCCTTACTGCTGCCCCTTGCTGAAGGCACTTCGGCATTACTTAGTCTGGTCTCCCCCTCCCCTCGTCCCCCACTGTGTTTTGATGCGAAGGAGATGCAGGTGAGGCAGGCAAAGCCTCCCAGCCCGCGCTGTGGAGAGCTCAGGATGGATTCCCCCGGTAGAGGGCATTCAGCCCACGCCGATCCGGCCCAGGGCCGGGCTCCGGCATCCCACTGCGGCAAGTAGAAGAGCCTGCCTGTCGGGGCATGATCCCGGATCTGCGAAGACGGACAGGGCTACATATTTTGTATTAATATCAAAGAAGTTTAGTCAGAGAGTTTCTTTCTATATGTGCCTTTTTTTTTTTTTTTTTTTTTTTCCCCACCAAAAGTTATAAAACCCCCCTGGGTAATCAATTTCCTGAAATTCTTTGAGACTTCATAAGCCCTAACAATGAAAATCATAAGCAGCAAGCCTTTTAATTTCCTTATTGTGTTATTTAAGCAATAAGACATGACAAGGTTTGTGTTATGCTGGGATATCGCCATGCCTCAGGTGAGTTGTGTTAGGCACGAGGCCGAAAACCAAGAGCTGAAGCCACCTGAAGATTGGAGCTGTCCCAGGACACCATACATTTTTTAGCATTATTCTGTGAACCTAGATAAAAAGAAAAGAAATAAGGCAGAAACACATAAAGTTAAACATAAAGTTAAAGCCATTTTATTATACAAGCAGCAATACAAGTATATCTCTTATTTAATCTTCATTTAATTTTCTCCCTACTGGCCTCAAAGTGAGAAAAAAAAAGAGTATTATAAATTAACTTAAAATTATATCAATGATAATTGCAAAACTATTTATGAAATAATAGGATATTTCAAAAATATCCTACAATTTCAACCCTAAAACAGCCCTAAATTTCTAGATTAAACATACAGAAAAAGAACTAAAAGTGTTGAAATCTTCAGTTTCAACTTCATCTAAATAAAATTCTTTTTTTTTTTTCCCTCTACTTTTTACTTTACTTTAAAAATAAAACATTCCTCTCATCCTGGCTATAAGTATTTTACTTAGAATAAAGAAGTTGTTTCATGTTTCTTCTATCAGATATTTTATTTCTTATTGTCTGCTTTCTATCTTATGTCACCTGATGGTGAGCAATGTGTATTCCATATTTGTCTCTGAAACATTTTTCCTGGTTAAATTTCTACAGCAACAGCAAAATCAGTTAAATGTCCTGGAAAAGAAACCAGAGTCATTTCTATTTGCATCAGTGGAGGTGCAGGGAATTTCCCTGCACTGCAAGCACATTCTGTGGGAGGAATTTTCAGACAGAATTCACTTTTAAAGCCCACCTTTGTAGCTTTTGAAGCACAACCCAGAAGTTACACAAGGTATCATTATACCAGGACAAGGGGATTCTTAACTCTTTGTGAAAGTATTTCAAAAAGTATTTTCATAAGTATTTCACAAAGCTGTGCCTCAACCCGCCTCTCTGACTCAAGACATAACAGCTGCAACTCACACAAAGTTACACATGGGTGGAAGTGATTGCAAAATAAGGTGATACATTAAAAAAAAAAAAAAAAAAAAAAAAAAAAAAACTATTAGCTTTAAACTCCTAATGTGCTTTAGGAAAGGAGAGGCAGAAGTTAGGAGCCTGTCCCTGATTATGCAAAATAGTCACTGAGTTCAGTGACCTGGATGTGCAAGAACCTCAGAAGGAAGCCCCACTAGAAAAAGTCACACACAAACACAAAATATGGGAAGAAAGAGGCAGATGGGTTCAGGAGCCCTATAGAGACACAGGAGAGTAAGGAGATTCAAAGGAAGAGTAACATACATGGGGAGAAAAGAGAAACAGGAAAAAGAAGTGGGAGGTAAAATCAACCCAACAAGGTGACATAACAGACAAAAGCTAAGACTGTTATGAAATATATAAATATATCCCCTTTTTTCCTAGAAATGCAACAAAAAGGTTGGAAAAAGAAGTCTTGTCAGAAAAGTTTAATTACATAGCACCTACTTGATGAAGTATCATTAAAAACAAAAGTTACCACAAAAACAAGAAGCCACAAGAGTATCTAGCAATTTAAAGGCACCTCCATGCCGAGGGCTTAGTCTGGTTGGTGGATATTACCCCCATACTTCAGTGGAAACCCACTGATGAAGTGAAGCAGAAAAACAAGCAATTCAGTTCCAGAGAAGAGCATCAAGATGTGGCCTCTTACAACAGCTGGAGCTCTTAGTGACACTTGACAGCAACACGTGAGGGTGTTTGGGTACTATTTGTAGAAATATCCAAGGACCCTATAATTTTAGATAATTTGTCTCGGTGTGCCAGAATAAGGAATTGCTTCCGTTGTGCTGGAGTCAAAATAACATGGAGAACTGTATTGGAGGCCATCCTGACAGCTATTTATGTTACTCAAAGACAAAGTACACTATGTACTTTTGATTATAGCTGTGCCATTCTCACTGTGATAGATAAAGTTGTGTCAGCACTTCCATTACAAAACCCTATTTTTAGAGGTTTATAACTCAGCTGTTAAATTTCGCTTTAGGCTGAAACTTGGCATGCAAAGTCTCAGCCTGCAAGCACTTTTTTATAAATATGAAAAAAATACTTTTGGTCACTTTTTATTTTATAGGAAAGTAGATTTTAACATTCACTCATTTCTACCCCTGAAAAAAAAAAAAAAAAAAAGTTTAATTATTTGAATTTTACAGGCTTGTCCATTATATGTCATGCTGCATTTTTAAAAATAGTGTTGCTTTTATTCATGTTGGCAAATTGGCTACTGTCCATGAGCAGTAACTATTTTTAATCATGTTTTTAAGCATATATCCATATTTATACTGTTATGATCCATCCTCTGGACTCTGTAAGGAATAGTAAATGACAGGTCATGCAGGCTTGAGCTAGAGAAAGAACCACAACAGCTGTTACTTTACAACAGCCACACAACTTGGAGTATAGTCTTCAACACATTATCATAATTAATTTTTAATAATGACAACATTCATTTGTTGCCTGAAAAGTAGAGAGTAGGGTCTTCTACCTCTTTAGTTTGTCTTGAGCTAAGTCAATGGTGTCCTATCAGTGGGAAAGGGCTCTCATCCTTCACTTCTGACCTGTGATAAAAACTGTGCTCTCTCACTCTGCATCTCCCCAACACAATTGACAGAGGTGTGGGGCATCTGAGAACCTGACCCCAAGACCTGCTT
>NC_048893.1:133572835-133603224 GCF_011077185.1 Oxyura jamaicensis
TGTCTCTGTGAAGATTTTGCCTCACTGGGATTTCTAACAAATATATATATATTTGTTAGAAATATTTGTTTATATATATAAATATATTATATATATATATTTCTTCCATGGGCCATGGGGAACACATAGAGAAGGGATGCCAGTCTTTAGGCCCTTTCAGAGTGATGTTTACAAGAGTACTGGTGCAGAGAAGACCCCGTACCATTGAGTTGTATAAAAGGTTAGAAACTACATCATACAGTTAAGAAAAACATGTTTCACTCATAGTAAATGGCTCAGTAACATTTTATTTTATTTTATTTTATTTTGGCGTGGATTGGATTTCTACCTGGTGGTTCACAGCCACAGAAGATATCAAAGAAGAAGGTGGTCAAAATAGAAATGAGCTAAAACTGGTAATCCCACTGGTCTAGTTGTCCTTATGTACAGCTCATGCCTACATAGCTGTCTGCAGACAGAGATGCATTCATATCCTTGTGGGAGAGGAGCCATTTCCAATGCAAAAGTAATAATACTGGGTAACAGTGAAGAGGCCAAGGTAATAACACTACACATTATGATGTTATAATGGCCATCAGTGCAAGTAGAGAACTATACATGGAGTGATTTATAAACTGAAAGAAGACAAATATCAGTGTTAGGATAAAAATATCCTCCAAGGAACCACAAGCCAGCTGGGCCTATAAGGTCAAGTTCAGCACCTCATTCATGCAGCTGTGTGACTTTTGGCAGGGGACAGCTTGAGTCCTGCTGACTCAGAATCCACCCAGTGGAGGGGAGACTAACAGATGTGCCCACATGAAATTTGGAAAGCTTAGTAGGTTCTCACAGAAACAAAAGCCCTCATGGGCTATTGAGATATATTCTAAATCAATGTTGTTCTAGGTCCATTAATATTTTCCTGCAGAGAATGGGATTGCTGAAGAAATGTTAATATTGTTGAGGTAAATTTAGTTGGTCTAGTCATTCAGGAAAAAAGTGCAAATATCAGCAGTGCTCATACGTAGAAGATGGCACCATCATTAATTGCTTACTGGAGCTGCACCATGGAATCACCTTGTTCTCATGAAACTGTGCTGATTTACAGCATAATAGATCTTTCCCATACTTTGCCATGAGCTTTGGAGATTCTTCTCCATGACACATGCAACAGCTGAAGTAATAGAGTTATATCCCTTTAGCTGTCAGTCATATCTGCTGAATTTGTATCCTCTAATCAGGAGAAAAAAAAAAAAATCACATGAATTAAGATTATCATACACACTCCAATATGTTTCATTCCAGAGAGAGTAGTGACAAATGCACATATAGGATGCCATGGATTATGGAAAGGATGAAGACAGAGAGCAAGAGATACGCAATAATTGCAGTGATTTCCAATTATATAAAGGAAGGCCTCTGTATATAGAGTGATTTAGACACTGGAAGAAAACTAATACCAGTTTAGGTTTAGGATTAGAATTTTCCCCAAGGAAAATATTAACTAGTGAGCATTTCTTGAACTGCTTTTTCTGAAGTGAAGCACAGCAGAACCCATTAACCACAAGATATCTAATATGATGTGTAGGTTTTGTTTGTTTGTTTGTCTTTTCCCCTAACACTATTATTTCAGTATGCTGTAAGGGCTTTAAATAGATCTTCATATAAGATGTTCTATTCAAAAACAAAGAAAATGTCTTTGTATATAAGGTTTCACTTTGTTAATGTCATCATATTTCATCATTTTACCTTTGAAAAACTCTTGGCTATTCAATACTTAAAAGTTATAATGTTCACTTTAAACCTCCTATTTTCAAGGTAGTGTGCAGGAATATTTCCTCATATTAATGAGCTACATAATTCAAGTTCTCTGCTAGCTATCTGAAAACACAGGTACAAACCAAATGCTTATTGTTTCTGTAATCCTGCAGGAGTTTTGAAAATATAAAGGTATGGAATGTAAATACCTGGCTATTGGTGGAAAAAAGTGCATCAGAGAAACAGTGCTACATTGCTTTCAAGTAGCAGAGTAGGGGGAAGAGCATGGGATACACAGAAGTGGACTTCTATGTTTTCTTTGTGTAATACAGCATCTATATTTTCAGGGCTACCAGGTGGAAGTACAGAGGTAGCACCAACAAAATCATAAATGCAAGTTAGAGGCTATTGTCTTTTTCAAGCCAACCATCAAAATGGAGAACAACTGCAAAATACTTCCGTGACAACACTCTGATTTAACTTCAGGGAGCGTGGTTTCTTCTCTGCTTTTTCATGTGTCTTAAACCTACAGTTTAAGACAAATTACCTGAACTTCAAACTGATGTCACTCCTTTTAGCCTTTTACCTCTCTGGTTAGGCAGCACCCTTCCAGAACAGCTGGAGGCACAGAGGTTGTTTGAAGATACTAATTTAAGGGCCTTATTCTGTGAAAATATCGGGTCCACAGATTAAATCTATCAGACACATCAAAGAGGCATGTCACCCTAGTTGTTTTATACAAACCACTGGATGCATGATCAGAAGAACTCAGCTGTGTACTGTTTCTTGCAGTATAAAGAACAGCAGTCATTCATATTCCAAATCCCTTGTGAAGTACCATATCTGCTCACTGAGAAGGAGCAGTTCATAACCAGTTGGAAAACACAGAAGAAAGTACTGTCAGACGTAAAATCACTGTTTTCATTGGCTGTGCATATATTGCATATATAAGTCTCTAGACTTAGATTGAAAATCATGTTCCTTAGATAATACTTTCTTCTAGTTAAAGGACACCAGCTCTTTTGGGACTGGTTTGATAAGAGACTGTGGCTTTTTGCATGTGCAAGATTCATTTAATATAACTTTCTTGGCTGTGAACCTTAGAAAAGTTGGCATTTTTACAAAGCTGCTTTCCCCAAGTTGAATATGAATACAAACCCATCTCCAGGCTGGGATTCTGTAACTTGACATCTGTTCACATTGATTTGCTGGTAGACCTGCACTGAAGGTACAGGACATAATGTCCAAACTCTTAGAAAAGAGGAAGCATATTCCCCTCTGATCAAATTGAGATATAATTGTCACATGAACTAAAGAAGCAGTCTGCAGTATCTGAGGGATTCTGTAACTACTAAGCCGTTAAACCTACTCAGCTCCTATCAAGTCATCCAGCGTTTTGTGTGAACCTGCCCGAATCAGAAAGGCATAAAACAGGGGATTTATTTTTAAGATGGAGGTTTCAACAGGTCAGTTCACTGCATGATATTTGTCTCTAAGGTAGCATGTCTAGTGATTAGTTACTCTAACTGCCTAACTCACGTCCATATGCTTCCACTAAGGACATGACTGATCTGCTAAGGGACTACAAGGAATGTGGCACTATCTGCACCATTCAGTGTAAATTGACAAACCAAGTTTATATTCAGAATGTACTGGAAACAACAAGCAAATAAAGTTCAGAGTAGGAATTCCCTGGGAAACAAATAAACAAAATAAAAACAACAAAACAATGAAGCGATGAATCAAACAAACAACAAAAAAAAAAACAAAATCCAAACTCTCTATGGACAGAAAAAAAAAAAAAAATAATAATGGAATGAGCTCCATATGGTTTGTAGGTGGGAAGTAAGACCATGGCTGTGTACAGATCCTTCCAGATTTTGTTGAACCAGTTGCCCAGACCTAAAGAATGTTTTGTCCTTTCTTTAAAAATATGGTTGGGCAAAAAAAATTCACGGTGTATGCAAACCAGGCAAGTGAAGAGCTGCAAACCAACCCTGAGCAGGAGAGTTACAGATTTGCTGCATTTCCAGTGCTGCAAAGTTATGCAAGAGAGGACTTTCTTTCTGTTTCTCCAGGATCCATACGCCATCTCTCTTTGCTGAGCCTCAAGGGACACTGTTCATGAGACAACCTGGGATGAGCACTAAAAGGTTTCATATAGGAAAACTACAATGGCTGTTTTTGTTTTCTGAGTCTTAGCTGTTAATTACTTTTTCTTATTAATATCATCTTGACAACAAATAAAATTGTACTGTTCTTCCTTTAAAGAAGATTGTTCTTGTTGTCATCCATTACATCATATGCACGTGAACATACAGAAATGCCTGCCACAAGACTTTCTGTTGAGATTCCTATGAGCTAAAGTTTATCAGAGCCACCACAGGCTCCACAGTCAGCTTTAGACCACTTTCAGTCACATTTTTGCCATTCCAGAGAACCTAGCACACAAGATTTGAAGAGAAAGACCCTGGTGAAAACAGAGACATGAAACAGAGACTTTGATTTTTGCAGGTAAGGCACATATGCATCGAGAGTAGACAACGCTAATGTGAAGAGCTTGGTCAGGCATTTCCAAAAACATTGACAGGTAGCAAAGATCATACAGGGCTCTTTGATAAATTGTGACTCTGAAGCAGTCATGTATATACCATACTATTGACTTAGTCACTGCCTTGTGCTTCTCCCTGAACCAGCACTGGCAGGCCGGTATGAATACACTTGTTGTGATACAGAAAATAAAACAAAAAACAAAACAAACAAAAAATCAGTGTATACATGTCTGTCGGTAGGCTTTGAAAGGTCACATAAATAATCAGCAAACACTAGGAAACATAACTGTGAAGGCAGTATCTGAGGCTGATTCTCTAAATCACCTTCTGCTTGTCTGGTCCATGTGTTAAAATGCTGCATGACAGGTATGTTGGCAGTCATAGTACCTGTCCTAGTATAAGGAATACTTTAGTGAGGATCTGAACATACTACGCACAGCCAGCCAGCTAACACTACAAGACACAATTACATCTGGGCATAAACGTCTGCAGAAGATGGTAGGCAGCAGTGATTGCCTCCCTCAAAAGCACAGGCTTCGCTATGGAAGGCACAAGTTAGTCTTCTGGACTTCTAGCATTTTTCCCCCTTTCTTTATTGTGTAACCCAGCAACCTAACTTCAGGACATCAGTCATCGGGATGTACTTAACATAATGAACAAAATACACAAACAATGGTATCTATCAGGAAAAAAACGAGTAATCCAAAGAGATGTTTCTACTTGAAGGAAAGCATTCAAATCACCTCATAGTGCATGCTATTTGGTCCCTTTGAGTGAAGACAGATATGGTTTCAGGCTTGACATTCAGTTACCCATTCTGCAGTTGATCTCATTTGTTTCTTCCAAACAAAAGAACATTTTGCAGTCCCCTCCCTCCTTTACCCCAACACATTCTTCTACTAAGGTAAATGATCAAATCCAAATCCCGGGTTAATGAGTGCCAATCATAGCTTCAGCCCCTTTTTTTTTCAGGCTTGGCAACAAGTTCCCCGAGCCTTAGCAAACAATTATCATTCAGCTACTGTAGAAATTGATTCTTGGGTTGACGAGAGCAGTCCTCCCTCGGCTGGTAAGGTCCTGCCATGGGAAGCAATTACTGCAAGATGCCAGCTGACAGACTCATTCCGTGGAAAGTCAGGTTGTCTTGATCCTCAGGCACTCTCTAGGCAAATTGTATCCTTACACTCATCTCAAACCTCTTACGAACTGTTGGCTTCTATCAGGAAAAATGGATTGTTCCCTTTGTTTCTGTGGCATTTGATAGAATAAAACTGGACATCCTGCCTGCACAATAAGGAGATTTAATTTTAAAATTCTCACACCAAAATGCTGCAGTATGATAAAGAAAAAGAGAATCATAAAGCAATGAAGATTGCTACTTGCCTAGGGAACAGTAATACAGTGCAGCTAGAATGACATTTTTTGTGTATAAAAAGACCCAAATTCCATCAGCAGAGGCCTGTCTCTAATGATGATAATTTTCTTTTTCCTCTAATTTTCAGATATTTTGTAGTAACACTTTCACATCATTTCGTGTGACATTTTATGTTTATTAGTTGTTGTTTTTTTAATCTTTCGTATTCCAATGGAGGCAACTGGGGAAAAGCAAAAAGTGTCTATATAATTAACTTTTGACAATATTTGTACTTTGTTTGAGATTTTTCCAAATGCTGATGAGACAAAGACATGTAGCCAATATTAGCTAACAAAAGAAGGTGACATTTATAATTAGCTAAAAGTGTTGAGTCTTGATATTTATCATTAGATGATTGAAATGTAAGACTGACTAAATAAGCCAATAGTAATCTATGCGATCCACTCCAAATACTGTCAGTGAGAAATAACACTTTTTCATGAATTTATAAAATAATTTTTGAACTAGCATTGTTGGTTGTACCAGAAGGTCATGAAAGTATTATCTCTAACTTTAATGACTGCAAAGCCTAGACGTATAAAGATCTGTACAACGATGTATAAAGAAAGATAATAGAAAGAAAAAATAAAATTAAATTAAAAAATAAATAATTAAAAAAATAGGATATAAGAACTTCTCAAACTTACTTGAATTCTAAATTTTACCTTGAGGTACCAGGACAAGTGCTGGAAGCAATACAGATGATATAAGCCTTTAAGGAAATAAATAAATGTATATTTTAAATGGGCATTTGCAGTCACAGATACCTGAGAAAAGAGAGAACCTATGATGGCCAATTTAAAATGTGTTTTTATTACGAGGTGCTATATCTAGAAAAGAGGAAAAAATAAATAATAAAAAAAATTAAAAAGTCTACTCTGTCTCCAGAGTGTCAAAAATGTTCAATTAAATATCAGTTATTGTTGCTATGATTTCTATAGCTATTAATCCATCAGTTTTTCTGAAATTCTTAGGACCTAAGAGGATTTAAAAATTGTATTTCAGGATAAAATCCCTGTCTTTATGGCATCAAGCATCCCCTGTGTTCAGTAGAGTTAAGTAAGCTTGAAAAAAGCTGAGAATCAAGCTAGGCTGTTCCTCAAATTCTGATGAAACATTTGTCAGGATTCCTCCTAATTAATTTTCTGTCTTTTTAGACATTTTATTCCCCCTGAAAACCTTTTACAATATATTTTCACCTTTTCTTTTTGCATTAACTGCATTCCAGATTCAGTGAGTGTTGAGTACACTCTTAGAAAGCCTTTTAACCTGGCTGGTAAGTTAAAACTCTCTAAATCTCACATGCCCACAGGGTTTCCCACCTTAATTAATTAATAACCCCCTCCTTGTCCTTTTAACTGGGTCATGAATTAATTTAAAAAGTTAATTATGCAATTCTTTCCTCTCCCTTTACTTATGCCTTTCATCCCTGTGTCCATTGGCTATAAACAATGTGGAAATACAGCCATATAAGCAAGAAAGGATGTTTTAAGCTGGTGGGAAGCAAGAAAGGATGTTTGGGCTGATGGAAAAAAAAAAAAAAAAAAAAAAAAAAAAAAAAAAAAAAAAAAAAAAACATATCAAGTGCCTGTTTTCCCCTTCTCCCATTTTTTTTTTTTCCTGTTTTCTAAAGTGGGATTTTGTAGGCTTTTTTGAGAGTAATAAATCACACCAATCACTTGACCAATAAATTAAGTTAAAAAAATAAAAAATAAAAAATAAAAAATAAAAAGGAAAAAGAAAAGAAGAAGTAACTGATCTAACTGTAGCTGTTGGTAGCCTCTGAGGAAGCACAGACCACCAGATAGGTTAAAAAAAAAAAAAAAAAAAAAAAAAAAAGGCAGCAAATGACTTTGTTATTCCCTCCAGCAGATAGTGTATTCACCATATTAGTTAGGGTGGAAAGGGTGTTACAGAAAAGAACCAACTCCTCCATGTAAGATATTTAGGTACAGAACATGCCAGTTCTGGTGTGTTTCTTCCTAGGCATGTAGAAACAAGGAGGATAACAGCATACAAAGGGTTTTCAACCCCTCTGTGTGTGATGTGAAGAGCAAAACATACCTGTTGGACATTTTTTAACATCTCTAAGAAATCCACTCTAAATTTTAACTATCAATGGACCTAAAGAAAAGGTGTACCCATTGTCTGATCTTTGTTGCTGCCCAGAAGACAAAAATGAACTGTGAGGCTGGCAGCCCCCCAAAGCCTCACAAATACATCCTTAAGGATGTACTGTCAAACGGAAATACACTGAAGTATCCTGAGCAATAACTGAAAATTTGGCAACAATTACCAATTTGAGCAGAAAGTACCTCTTAGGTCAAGTTGTTGGAGGCTAAGTATTACTGTCATCCAACAAAATAACATGACACGCTGTGTCTAGTATTAATTCTAGTTAGTATAATCAGAAAGCTTTAACATCTAGTCCCATATGGGGTCTCGGTGTGTTTTACCAACATATCTAGGTTAGGTGCAGAAAACCCCCTAGGACTTAGTTAACAATAATGTTTCCTCTTTGACAAATGAGGGAGCTGAGACACAGGAAAAGTACCCATTGAGGCTATGGTGCAGACAGGAATAGGATCCGACATCTGAATCCCTGTCTGCAGCTGTAGCCACCAGATACACTGCAGAATGTTTCTTTTTAGCATTACTGTTTCGGAGATTAATATTTCATACAATCATCAAGACAAAGGACAAAGGTTGCCATAAGGCTGCAATATTCTGTACAGGAAGTAGTATCTACACAAAGAACACTTGCATCAAATCTAACATGCACAGCAGGGACCATTTATCTTGGCACATTGCCCATTAAAGCCATCACTTGCTTTTTCTTTTCCTTCTTCTGGAGTAAGTGACAAATTTCAAACAGTAAGAACATCTTAACTTTGTAAGCAGATAACAGAAAATATGACTATGAATGAACCTGCTCTGAAGATTAGCTGAGGTGAATGCCCATTGAAAATGCATAAAGGTTTCAAATGTTACTCATGTCACTAAGGGGACTCTGCATATTCATTAAGGTATCACAAGGAGCTCATTTCATATTAATGAAGAGGTCAGACATCCTTCCAGAGAAATTCCAGTGCAAAGCAGCACAAATCAATGTGCTATTATTTTAAGTGTTACCAATTTGAACCTCTACAAATTCACAGAAGAAGCCTGAATTTGCAAAATGGTTTTAGTCACTAGGAAAATGTTAGTGACTTTTTTCATCTAGAGTGGTTATAAGAGAAATGTAGTAACTGTCTGGATATATGGAAACTTAATTGAAACCGCACATTAGGTATTCCCTTTTGATGCTCAGGGAAGCTTTAAATGTTGTGTAATATGTACATATAGTGTCAGCACTCTGAGGCTACTTTATTTAACTGCAGTACAGAAATATGAAAGTTTGGACTTTTTTATTTTTTATTTTTTATTTTTATTTTTTTTAAAGTTCATCATTTTAATCCTTTTAAAGATTGCACAAATATTTTTCAGCACATTTTCATAATGGTCAAAAGCTTCACAAATATATACCATAAAATGATATTTATAGATTGATATTTTGAGAATTAGAAGCAGAGAAGTATTCAGTACATACAAATTTGTGTCCACTTGCTACAGAAATTCTTGCCCCCTGCGGTTACACATTGGGATGATACAGTCATGCTGGCTTCAGCACAGATCTAAATATTTCTCCCATTTGCAGGATAAGAGCATCCCAATATTCTGTGTTACTAAAATGCATCATCTGTGTAGCTAATTGCAAACTATCCAGGCAGTCTAAGTGCCATAAGAAAATGACACTTCCCTGAGAAAGCAGTACTCTGTATGATGTGAGGAAGAGTCCAGACATCCCTTTTGGTAACATTGCAGGGTGTCCACAGCTTTCCAGCATGTTCATCAAGACAGTAGACTTGTGTGGTCCCAGCCACACTTGTGGATCAGTGGTTGTGAAGGGGGCTGCTGGATCTCTGGACAGAAATTTCACATTTTCCAAAAACCAGGCTGGCCATCTCCCCAGAAATTTCTCTACACTCTAGCCATGCCATGACATGCAGCTATACAGTGACCTTGATCTGTAACACACCTGTAATTCAGAACTGACTCTAGCATGGCTGGGCAGTGGTGTAGACATAGACCCCCTGTTGCTTTAACCTCTAGTGAGTGGACCATCACTGATGTATCTGTGATAGTCTAGAAGCAAAGGCACATCACAGCAAGGACTGATTTGTTTGTTGGGCTTAGTTTTCTGAAATCCTGCCTGAACTGCTATAGAGGCAGGCTTGGGTGTGATGACTTCATTGTGTGAAGTCTGACTCCTGCTGCCCTGGGAGTCAGGCACATATGCAGCCATGTGTTTTGGAAGTCCAGTTGCCTCAGAAGGAAGGAAGGAAGGAAAGAGAAGGATGTGAAGGAAATTGCCCCAAACCTAAATCCTACAATCCTAAGTCCTTGGCAGCTGCCAAGGAAATTGACATGAGTTGGTCAGTGTCGCACAGCATTCTGCTGAAGAACATATATGAAGCTGACTAGAGTCAAATCAATACCTTTCAGTGGAGGGAACAGTAAAAGCAAAAAAAAACAAAACAAAACAAAAAACAAAACAACAAACAAACAATCAAACAAACAAAACAAACAAAAAAAAAACCACTTAATTTAAAAAACAATGATCACATGAGTTTTCTCCATGAATTTTTTCAGAATTTCCACTTGTGATGTGTTCTGAATAATTGGAGATTGTTCTAAATGAGAAACAAAACCAAAGTTGTCCTTGCCAAAATTTCCTATGAAAGGTAAAATTTCATGTTTCAGCCATCTGCAATTTCAAGTAGGTGTTCTTGAGTAAAGAAACATTTGCAACACATTTTTATATAAGAGGGAAAAAATAGTCATGGATTAGTGATGGAATCTGAGGTCTGCCAGTATACTTCAGGTATGTTCCTATCCAACATCATTCTTCAGACATTAATTGCATGCAGTGCTCCCTCAAATTTGGTCTGTTTTGACTTTTACTGCAGTCTCTCATCTCCTTTTCCATTCTCTCCCATTCTCTTCCTCTCTCTCCTTCCATTCTACATTCTGGGTTTTGCAGCTTGTTGGGAAATGAGACCCTCCCACACAATGGTTATACAGTTAGGAATATATTTGAATACACATTTAGGAAACATAGTCTGTGCGGTGCTGCTATGATACCCAATTCAAATTGTTTAGATTAATGACAGCTACGTGCCTAATTTATTACTGTAATTATTGTGATAATTTAGAGGAGATAAATTGAAATCTATTAGAATTTAATGTAAAAAGCTGTAATTAGTCTGCTTTGGAGAGTGGAGAAATCCAATGCACATAACTGAAAATCCATTAAGCCAATTATAATGTTACTGAGGCAGAAAATTTGCAGCCATCTAAAATATACCCATGACTTTAGTATAACTGTACCCTAAGCATACAAGCCCATGTGTCAGATTCCTTCATTAATTTAATAAACACATCAAGGCAAAAAATGAGAGAATTCCTTAATCATGATAATTAATGCACATAGTTCAGACTGAGAGTTAGGGTGGGGAGATCGGGGAGAATAAAATTTTGTTGCCATTGAGCAATTATCATGTAAATAAAACAGCAGCAAAAGCTTTGGAATGGGGTTACAGGAGAAGAAGGTACACTGCTAATCATGGCATAGGCTTTCTGAGCTATTCCCAGAAGTGCTAAAAGCTGTCCTGGTGCAATTAAAAAAATAATAAAAATAATAATAAAAAAGAGAAGACAGCAATTGTTACCACCTATTTACTGTCAAATTAATTCAGCTGCTCCTGAGATGCCATCTGTATCAGGAGAGCGAGGGTGTCACTAGCTTTACGATCTATCAGGAGAAGTGAGAGCGCTGTTCTGTTTGATGGCTCTGATAATGGAAAGAAGCTAAGCAATTGCAACAGATACATCATAGATTTTCTCATAATTACCTGACCTGTTACACTGTGTCACTCTGCCGCCAAACACACTGTTTTTATGTCAGAAGCTGTATGGGCATTCTTTACTTTGATCATTCTGTATTCTGCAGATGTCAGCATTACTGTATTTTAATTGACTCTGGGGTAGCATTAAAAAGCACCTTCTATTTCGGTTGCTTAGACCTGATGAGACTGACAACCTGGCATTTATGAACATTAGGCCTTCGTGGTAACTATGTCAGGAACTGTGTTTTTCCTAAATCCCCTAGGTATGAATAGCAAAATGATGTTAGTAAACCAGTTGAAAAACAGTGTCTATGCAAAGAGCACCTCTGACATTCTCTAGCCATAAAGATGGCAAACCTTTTCATTAAATTAGACTCTGGAGTCAAAAGTGCATCTTGTATCCCAATATGCAATTAGGAATTGACCAGTATGTTGAAAGAGAGCTATAGCTGGCAAGGACTGAAACTGTGGGTAAAATTGTTGGTAAACTCTAAACAAGAATTTCTTGACAACTTCCATATTCCCAGCATGCCCCATTTGCCAGGATCATCTTTTCCCTCTCCTGTAGGAAGAGACAGCTAGTTTTTTCACTGCTTAGCCTTCTTGTAGCATTCATTGTAATCCTCAAAAAATGACAGTTAAAATGGTAGATATTTCACAGGCTGCTGTAGTGGAACTATTTTTTTTTTTTTTCTTTTAAAGAAAGATTCTTGTTGAGTAAAATATACAAGACTACATGTGCATTGTCTATATGTCTTACAGGCTTTACAAACAATTTATTTCATAAGAAATCCACAAATTCTACAGGCACCACCAAGGTGTTGAGTTTGTTGCTTGACTCACTGTCAATAGCTACCAATGACTGCAAGAAAAATGGAAATCTAAATCGGACTCAGAAGCAAGAGTCCTTGTTTCTTTCACTGTTGCCACTTTAATAAATGTCTCACAGCAGATTGTGAGACAACTCTTGCTTTACTATTAACGCTCAAAGACAATCCGTCTTTCCTCCACCACTCCAATGGGCAAGGATGCTCTCATTCTTCCTTGGGTTCTAATGAACATGGTTTGAAATTATGTTCACTGTTAAGGTCATTCCACACAGATGCCAATATACCTAGCTGATTGTTCTTTTACATGTCTCAGCAGTATCACTGTATTATCCACTTATTGAAAAATTAAACTATGTCAGAATATTTATGAGGTGGAGTAAATGAATCTTCCCTTGGACATTAAAAAGTTTTCCTGTTGTGTGTAGGTTGATAGGTGAGTTGTGTGCAATACCAAGTAGAAGTATGAGATCACAAAATCACAGAATGGCAGAGGTTGAAAGGGACTTCTGAAAATCATCTAGTCCGCCCCCCTGTTTGAGAAGGATAACCTAGAGCACATTGCACAGGATGGCATACACGTGGGTTCTGAATATCTCCGAAGAAGGAGACCCCATCACCTTTCTGGGCAACCTGTGCCAGTGCTCTGTCACCCTCTGTCACCATCTGTCAAGCCTAGATACCTAATTAACACAACAATTTTAAGTGTTTGTTAGAAAAGGTCCTCCAAAGTTATTCCATCAAGTCAAAAGAGAGACATAAGTGTTTATAAAGGTTATCAAAGAGATCTCTGTACTGGGTCTGGCTGGGATGTTAACTTTCCCTGCAGCAGCCCATACAGTGCTGCGCTCTGCACTTGTAGCTAGAACAGCAGTGCTATCACACTGGTGTTGTGTCTGCTGCTGAGAAGTGCTGGCACAGCATCAGGACTCTCTCTGACCCTCCTAGGGGGTGGGCAAAAAGTGAGAAAGAAACATCACCAGGGCAGCTGACCTAAACCAACCAAAGGGATATTCCATACCATATGATGTCACACTCAGCAATCAAAGGTGGAAAAAGGAAGAAGAGGAGAGGGGTGGGCTCTCGTTGTGAAGACGTCTGTCCTCCTCCCGAACACCGGCTGCGTGCGTTGAGGCCCTGCTTCAAGGACGTGGTCAAGCATCACTCATTTGTGGGAAGTAGAGAGTAATTTCTTTTCCTCTGCACTTCCACATAGCCTTTACTTGTTTTGTTTAGTTATTCCCTTTCCCCCTCTCTCTTCCCCTTTCCCTTTTTTCCCTTTAGTTGAATTGTTTAATTAATAATAATATTTCCTTAATAATATATATATGTATATATATTTCTCTTTAATTAAATCATCCTTATCTCAACCCATGAGTTGTTCTTTCCTTTACTTCTTCCCCTCCTCATCTGAGGAGGGGGAGTGAGAGAGTGGTTGTGGTGTTCAACTGCCTAGCACAGTAAAACCACCACAATCTCCCAGTTCAGCTAACATATGCAGTTTAACAGGATTATTCTCCAGAAATCTTTGGAAGCATGCATTATTTTCCAGTAAACTTTATCCCTTCCCTCAGGTGGATATACTCACTAGGGTCCTAAAATGAATGTGCAAACTTGAAGGCTAAACTAGTCATTCAGGCATCTGATTCTCTACAGCAACTCTTCCATGTAGCTCTTACTAGCTCCATGTTTCAACATCACCGTGGATTCTGCTTTTGAAAATTCCTTTATGGGTAGTTTTTGAGATGGTGTTTATAATCTTCTGATATGTTAATGAACAGTCCCAGCTGGTCTAGAGAGATTACTTTAACATAGCAAGACAAAAGGCATGAGTACCCTCTAAATTTCACAAAGAATAAAATCTCTCTTCGTAGTATATATCTGTAGTTTTACAGTCCATTGCTGTAAAATGAACCAAGACCAGCTTTTTTACCTAGTGATTAAAATGAGCAAACAATGTAACACAATCTCTTATTCAGTACTGTAACAACAAAGAGCATTCCCATCCCACTCTGTAAAGGTTCGGAGGCTGCTTTACATCTAGGATGAAGATGTAAGTGGTGTGGTTTACCTGTTCTGCAGCCCACAGTTAGGAAGGATTAATAAAAGTTTGAAAAATACTCATCTAAGAGCCACAGAAATGAGACTGAGAGATAGCTTGATTACAGTGTATGACTTTTACAATAAAAATATAGCAGATCCTATCAGAACAAACAGTCAGTCTTATTAACACAGACCTTACAACAACCACTGGCTGAAATTTGAAGGTGAAAATATGGAACAATTCAGGGAAAAAAAAAAAATAAAATAGTGCATTTTTTACTGTCTTTAACTCATGCTTATCTGTGAAGGAGTCTAGGTGTTTGAATGACTCTGGCCTTAAATCCTAGCTTTTCCTCTTCTCTCCTGCCCAACCACAGCCCCAAACTACACAGCATGTGAGGAAATCCTGGTGGAATCATTCACTATGCTCACTGAAACCTGAGATTCCCGAAATACTGCAGACAAAAAAGTTCCTTGCCTATAATGATGAAACTCATTCAAAGCCTTGAATTTAAAAGCAAAAGAGAGCATATTTCAGGGAACATATTTCAGTTCACAGTCAGTTACGATATCTCACATAAAATATATAAGAATGTCTGGGCTAGGTCAGACCATGTAGTTATATATCCTGTCTCTGGCAGTGAATAATATCAGCTATCTAGGGAAGATAATGAAAATCACAACATATGTAATGATGCTTCCCCAGTACAGACTTGCAGAAAACAGCTGACTGAAGCTTGAGAATTTCCTGGTCAGGAAGTGGTATTTTTGTTTTACAAAGCCATGAACTATTTTTTTTTTTTTTTTTCCTTCTGCAGCTATTCTGAACTTATGTATGCTTTCAGCATCCACATTTTTGTGGGGAAAAATCAATCAATCAATCAATCAATCAATCAATATACATATATACTCATTTTGCAAACTACCCTTTTGTTTCTTTGTAACTTCTCAGCATCATGTTGATGCCTCTTCACATATCAGAGGAGTAGAGGAGACAGTGAACAAATACTTTCCTTTCTTTTTTTTTTTTTTTTTTTTTTTTTTAATTTTTTTTAAATTAAGGGGCCTTAATTTTTTTTTTTTTTTTTTTTTTTTTTTTTTTTTTTCCAGATCTGGATACTGTTTGGACATGTATTATCTAAACTCTTTTTCTTGCCAACAGAGCATATCCCTGTGGATTTCCTTGCCCTTTGTCTAGTACAAAGATACCTTTCACTGCTGGGTGAGGCTTCCCCACACATCCCATGGGAGAGTCTTCTGTCAGAGCTCATCCAGTAGCTGCCATAAGTGATAGAACAGGAAAGCAGACTAGGTTATCCCAGATTACAAGAGGATAAATAACATTAGAAGAAACTAAGAATGCATGACCAAATGAAGCTCTGACAACTGCTTAGTGTACTTCTGCCATCATATGTCTTTTATATATATAATATTTACATGATTTTTATGTAGATATTGTAGATATCTAGATGATTTCCTTTATTAATGTTATTTTTTTTTGTACACCTAAACTGAATTTCTTACTTGTTTTATTATTATTATTATTATTGATTATTATATTTTATTTATTTATTTAACTTTTCCCCTATCAGAGAACATTGTAATGTACATTTCTGAGCTCTTTCCCACAACATCTTAAAAGCAATACAGTCAAGATGAGAACAAATTCAATACACAGAAAAAGCATACGCTGTAGTATTAGAATGACTCTGCCCATTAATTAATAGATTATGCCACCTAAGACTGCCATCTCCAAGATCTTAAAGCAGTCAGGCAAAGTTAATTGAGAGCAATTCTGAGAGAAAGATGGATTTTGAGGTATTTGAAGCCCTGAAGTAGCCTGCTGGCCTGAAAATCTAGTGGGAGGGGAAGAGTAATTAGATGTTCCAAGCAAATTGCCCAAGATTTATTGATATTGATTTAGAATCCAGAAAATCCTCTATAAGATTTCCAAAGGAAATAATTGCCTTATTTAAAAATAATAGTAAAATAAGTAAAACAGCACTGTTTGCTGATTGTTTCTGCTATACATAAAACCACAGTTTAATACTTTCCTTTGGAAAAATGGTACAACCAGCTTCACAGGCAATGGGAGTTTCTCCCTGTTTTCAGTAGAAGGCAAACTGGCCTGTAGCAAATTTCACATTACAGTTATACAAACTTCAACAAAATCAAGAAGCAAACTAGCTTCCTGGTAAACATTGGCAGAGACAGTGTCTTAACGGTATGTCATATAATTATCAAAATCTTTCAGCAGATCCATTTGGTATTTCTATTTTTGACCTTATTATTAAGCAATTCTTCATAGTACAGGACAAAGCATCAAAGGCTTCATTCTGAGGATGGTGAGACCATGGAAAAGGTTGCCCAGAGAAGCTGTGGATGCCCCATCCCTGGAAATGTTCAAGGCCAGGCTGGAGGGGGCTTTGGGCAAGTTGGTCTAGTGGGAGGTGTTCCTAAATATGACAGGGAGGTTGGAACTAGATGAGTTTTGCGGTCCCTTCCAACCCAAGCCATTCTGTAATTCTAAGGCAAAGCCATCTCACCAAAATATTTCAAAAGGGGTAATAGATGGTCTGCGAGAAACAAATCTGTTTAATGTCCCTCTGGTGATGATGGTATTTGTTTGGCTATACACTGTGTTTTAAGGCACTCTGAAATGATGACAGCTGCTCTTCAGATTGGCTAGGTATATCATAAGTTGCCTGAACAGATTGATCTTGAGATTCTCCTGTTGTATACTTGCTTCTGCCAATGGCCATTACCTGTGTCTTCAGGGTTCTCATCCAGAATTGTTATTAATGATGGTAACCAAATATTCTTGTTAAAAGTACATGTATATACTTTACACAAACATATACATGTATATAGTCACTTTTTGAAGTAAATAAAAAGAACAGCTATGGCAGAGATTTATACAAACTAATTACATAATCTATAGAAAAGCATTCAATTTAATTGGAGTTTACTTGCACTCCTTCCATTCACTGTGCAGTGTGTCTACTTTTAAGGGGCATGGTCACCAGCAGAACATGTCCTAAACCATTTGTTACTTTCCTTTCCTTCTTCTGGGGACACTAGTAACATCAAAAAATGACCTAAAACGAAATAACAGGCTGATTATCCTGAATATATGATCCATTCTTGATCCAGAAAATTGATCCATGATATTTCCCATTTCTTTTGGTTCCTTTTTAATTCAACAACTTCTGTATTTTCACTGCTGTTTTACCTTATATAGTCCTTACAGGTGAGAGCACCTCCTTCCTCCTCATTTTACTTTCATATATTATGTTGCACACAAGGTCTATCATTAAAATGCTCTCAGCTCTTTTAAGTTTTCCTGCTTGACTCCTGAGCGGCTTTATTGTATTAGTGTACTTTGATTTTCTCATCTTAAGCCTAGTGATTGTCAATGTGTACAGGTCAAATTCAGCAATGATTTTCATGTAGATCAACAATGGGATCTTAAGAACTCCTGTGTGGTGCTGGAGATCAAAGCAGATTACAAATAGTAGAATTTGTATTATTATTACTTTTTTTTTTTTTTTTTTTTTTTTTTTTCTTTCAGAAAACCCACAAGCGATTTTCAAATGTTTGCTGGGTGAATCATGAAAAAACTGTATCATAGAAGATGTTGTGTTGATAACTCCATTCAGTTGAGTTAACACGGCTGTAGATAAAGTGGAATACAGAAATTTTACAAAGGAGATTTAAAATATTACCTGTCAAAATAAGAGATAGATAGATTACTTGATATCACTGGATTGAAAACACAATGATGGACAGATATCTGGCTATAAATCCAGAGATCTTAAAAGAAATGAAAGACTCAATGTGACACAGTCTTGGATCTACAGCCAGCAGTCACTGAGGTCAAGGGGAAAATTCTTAGCAGGCTTCAGAAGAGAGTGGAACCTGGAGTTTAGTCAGCAAAAGGGAAAAAAAAAAATCCTCACCTGACTTGTATAGTGTGGGTCATATAAAAATGATCAAGAAATCCAGCCCTCAGACTATTTCCGTGGCAGTCTTACAGGTAATCTTGCCAATTACTGAGTCACTGGCCTAATTTCAAACCAAGATATTACTAGAGAATTAGAGGATAATAAATAATAAGAGTGGTGAAGGTAGTCAAGAAGATTTGAGCCAAGAAATCATTCTTTTTGGGGGGAGGAATCTGGAAAACATATTTCTCAGTTTAGCAAGAGCAGATAATTAGCACTACTCATATCCCAGTACAAGCAGAGACTTAGCAAGCTTATTTACCCACTGCACTGGCAGAGCCTAAAGGATTACTCAGATGTATGGATGTGGTCTAGATGAATACATCAGCCAGGCTTTTCTTCTAGCCAATTTAAATGGAAAACCGAGGTTCAGCCACAGATCTGTGTTGATGAAGAAGTCCATCAGCCTCAGATATTAATATGGGAGTCTGGTCTGATGCTGAGAGATCACCGGGCTCCTTCTGGGGTCCAGTGTTTCACACAGGCACCTTCCCCACTCCAACTGAGTGGGGCAGACTGAGACTCAACCAAGAGAGAAAGCAAAACACTTCAAGTGAAATTATTCTCTGAGAAGATTGTTAAGATTCAAGGTCTAATTACAGGTTATTAAAGTGCTGTTTGTTAATCTTGTTTTATATGTATAGCTTGCCACAGTGTCGCAGGTCACATAAATTAGATACAAGAACAGAGCACAGTGAAATCTTAACTGCTATGACTACTTCTGCTTGTGTTACCCTGCAAATCTACATATACTTGCATTGCAGAAAAGTGTTGGGGAGGAGGTCTGCAGTCAGGTGCTGGTACCTAGGGAGGGATGGTGTGTAGAGGGAGGGAAGGAGAGCATAAGGGAAAGTTGCACCTGCTGCTGGCGCCAGCCCTGTGAAGGTTTTCAGGACCTTCTTACCTGGGGTGCTTTCCAGATGCTTGCAAAGCACATATTTGGATGCAAAAAGATTCCTGATACTAACAAAAAGCTATCATATTTCTTCTATAAAAATGAGTATTTAATTTCTCAGAGAACATACAGACATGGATTGTAAATTCCTAGTAATTATTACGGTTTCTGAACACCAGGATATTTTATTTTTCTTTTCACAAAGAATGATTTCATTAAAAAAAATCAAATAGACCTTTACTTAACAGGATCTAAAGGATATAAGTGTTCTTTTTTTTATTGAAACAATAAAAATAAAGGTATGTCCAATGACTCTTTTGACAACAATAGTAGGCCAAAGTGAAGGACAGTAGGAGGAAATAAGAAGAGAAGAGAGTTAAAGCATTCTTGTTAAAGGTAAAAGATTCTCATTAAGAATTAAAAAATAATAATTAAAAACAAACAAACAAACAAACAAAAAACATAAAAGTAAAACATCTTATTGTGAGAATCAAAAAACATAACAATGTACACACTAGTCACAGAAATGAAAATCAGGAAAGATTTGATGCAGCTGGCAATGTTCATATCAGAGAGATAAAAGGATATAACAATACAAAAGTAACGTGCTTTTGGATTAAGAAAGGATAATAAGTTGTAGAAAAGAGTACCATGTTACCAGGAATTCATGTGAGTATATTATTAAATAGAGAAACATTTGGGAATGACCTGTCATCTGAACAAATATATTTTGTGTAAAAAAGTTCTCTCTTCATTTTATTTGTGTTTTCACAGCCTTTCTGATGGCCCATGAGGGAACACTTCCGTATAAATTCAACACTCATTAATTTTGTTTGATGAAAGACTGTAAAATTAGACCATGGGTTGAAATGTTGGCTCTGTTGAAGCTAATGGCAAAAATATCCCAACTTCTGGCTAATCTACTTAGTGTCTCAGACAGACATATATTGCAAGTCATAGTCTTTTGCCAAACTGTTCTAAAAAGAACATTGCTCTGACTGAACAAGTAAAAAAAATAACAATCCAGAGTGTAATATTAATATTTGAAATCTCTCATTTTCTACTTATTTCTCAGTTTTAACAGCCTGTACATGTTTATTCTTTAACCAGAGGTATGAAATACATCAGTGAGTCTTTCTTGTGATCTGGTATGTTATACTACCTGCTAAAATATGTAAATGTATTAAAGAGATCTTCCTGTGAAGAAAATAATTTCAGCACATACACCCTTCAACAGTATGAGTACAGAAAAGTAATATATGTAATAAAAGCAGTGAGAGCTGATTCTGTAGCCTAGCAAGGTACCAACAAAATTTCACTGTAAAATCTGGACTGCTTGATATATGTAACTGAGTTCTATGAATGGCAGGCATGAGCAGAGTCTGTCATGTACTCCTCTTTCATTATAGCCAGCAAACGATAGAGCATCAAAGGCCTTCAAATGTATGCTTTTCTTGGCTGTTCTCAGGTTAGGCTTTGTGTAGATTCAACTCTGATGATAAGATGATAAGCACTTCAAATTGCACAGGCATTTTGATCACAGAAAAGCAAAATGCTGTCTATGAATCTAAAGTGCAGTGAGCTGGATCCTCCGTAATGCTAGTGAACTACGTAAGAGTTTCAAAGGCTGTCTAACTCTACTTCAACATCAATTGCAAACTAAGAAGTTTTTATACAGGAACAGAGAACAAATATATTACACCCCTCCTATTCCCCCTCCCCCTTCAGGAAGAATCCCTCCCCCCCCCCCCCCTTTTTTTTTTTTCTATATTTTTTTCCTCTCAATTTACTCTCAATTTCACAATTTAAGCTCTTATTTCAATCAAGGCCACAGGCTAAAAACCTAAAAGACAATGGTAGCAGAAGCCTCCTGGGATCCTGGACCGCTGCATTATTCTATCTCAGATACACACACCTAAGATTTAACAAAAGTTAAAAAGGCTGTGTCAGGAATATCAGTTCTGACATTTCTCTTTGTAACTAATTTTGTACAGTTATGCTACTGAACTCCCCATAAGCAGTTCATTTATTCATTGGAAAAGAAGTGGAAAAAAAAAAAAAAAAGTGTAACACTAATGTAGGAGGCAGCAAAATTTGTATCAACAATTCTGCCATATTATATAGGCATGGGTGTGTTTTATGTTTTTATAGAAAACTTGAATAAGTAAATCTTGAAAAACTAGGCATGCTCTTGTACAGATATAGATCTAGGTCTTGTACAGATATACATCTATTTGTCTACCTTTACTTTTTCTCTAAGGGCCATTTCCACAGAATTTAAGTGCTTTGCAACAATCAGATTGTATTTAGACAAACACACAGAATCACTTGCTTTTCCCTCTTTGGGCTTCCTTGCATGTACATGTACAAACGTATTAGAATATACACATAGTACATACACATGACTGCATATATTTTTATATCATTTAATAAGAAGAAGTATTAAGATAACCCCACCATCCTTAAGCTGGCAATTTTGTTGTAAATAAAATAAATGGATCTATAATTTCATATTTTTACCACTGTTGCACACAAGCCTGTAGATTGATATATTTATGAAAGAGTTTCAGGATCTAGATTAATTTAATTTGTTCTTTAAACTTAGTCCCTGAATGATTACTAGAAACACAGATGTGTGTTTTCCAATATCTGTCAAACACGGGCTTAAACACCGTTTGAGCAGAAAGATGCCAAACAGAAATTAACTGGTGAGGAGTCACTGTGGCACACCTCTGATTCTGTGCATGCAGCTGGCACCACACAGATGCTTGCTTTCCTGAAGGAGATAAAGTGAATGCTTTACCCCAGTTTCCTTCTGCAGGTGAAAATACCCAGGTACAAAGGGGAATCTAGTTAAGCCTGGTGAAATTGCTGCTGTATCCTTGAGAAACCAAAGATGATGTACAAAAGGCAGTATGAAGTCTGCCTGTATGCCCTGTGTTTTCATGCTGTGGCAGTGTAGCCATATGTCCTTTTTTAACAGGACTGACAGCATAACCTGCATGGCACAGCTTTTTTGACCAGTTCTGAACATTGATTGAACTTTATTTATTCGGAACTTGAGCTATCAAAGGGAAAAAGTGCCCATGGCAAGCTAGGCTGCAGTAACAATCTGTGCATTTTAAACTGCCTGCATCTACTTAGTTACTATAACTACTCCCAACTGCATGATTAAATACAAATGATCTTTCCATACATTAACCACAAGCTTTTTTCCAATATGTGCTGAACATGATACTTAAAACATTGGATTCTCAAATGGAATAATAACATTTATGGAAGTAATTTCCCAAATGTGTATGACTATCACTTGCAAGGATGTATACACCAGTTAAAATTCACAGTATGATGAGGAATCATTTCCAATCTGCTGAGAATGGAAACACAGACTTAAAAGTTTGCTTCTCCACAAAGATGTCTCTCACGTAAATCAGCTACTCATTTGTCACTCAGACATTAATACAGTGCTCAAACTTGTACATTCTGTATGCTATTTGTGTGTAAATATTGCCTTCCTTTTTTTTTTTATTTTTGAATGCTGTCATAGAAAAAAATATTAATTTAAATAGAAGACAGCACTTGAAATTACCTTAAATTCCTGTTCTTTTTTATTTTTCCAAAAATTAGTTAAATTTTAATCAATGACCTGCTGACTAAAATGAAGTAGTTGCATTAGCACATTTGAACAAAAGAACAAGTAAGCCAGAGAAGTAAATAAAGGATAGGATAAAATGAAGAATGGTAGATCTCTCCAAGCAGTTACCTCCCCTTCTAAGAGTACTAGCTTCTTAAGCAAGGGAGAGTTGATAGCTCTGTTTAATCTTAACTTTCATAATTTGTTTTATATGGCATGTGTAAATTGTTAGCAAAACAAGGTAAGAAATAGAACACTATCATTCAAGAAATTGAGAGGGAAGAGGAAAGGGCAAAACAAAGTATGGTACTCCATTCTAGTCTGAGCCCTAGACTGATTTCCAAGTGATCTGCCAACCCTGACATTGCCAGTTACAATTTTTGAGCCCTGTGGTTCAAAAAGGTTTGACCAACATGAGGTTTATGTTTAGTCATTGCCTGTTTAACCACAGAATGAGCAGGGTGCAAGCAGGCCTGAGAGAGACAAAACATACTGCCAAGATGAGGGGAGAGATGTGCTTCCAGGGAGTAGCCCTCTACAAGGAAGAACTGATGCCTTAGGACTTGGGATAAGCTTCATCTGACTTCACGTGCACTTCACCTCCCTGTTCCAGACAGAAAGGCTCATACAGAAGCAGGTGCAGGAGGGGCTCTGAGGAGGGTGGGAGGATTAGGTTCCAGGTTAAATCCAGCAATGGTCTGAAGGAGGACCTGCCTATAGTCACCTTCTTCAGATTGCCCTGGTCCCTAGGCACTGCTGAAGGAACTCACTGACATCTCCTCCCTTGCTGTGGTTTAGCAATATTATCCTTTTCACTCAGTGCCTGTGATCCTGTCCTGGGGTGCAGATAACTGAGGATGTCTCTCTGTGTTTGGTCTCATAGGAAGGAAGGTTGCTGGTCTCTAAAACCATAACCCAGACTCTGGTACACCTGAGGGGCTTCCATAGGAGAGACCTCCAACCTGCCAGTAGGACATTCTGAATGGCAGTACCTTCCATGAATTCTATTCAGAAAATTGTTGAAGATAACTTGAAGCTGAAAGCAAATAAAGGGATGTGAGGAACTGTAACTCTGTGGTTAGAGTTCTAACAGGGGAGACAATGTATCTGCTCCCAAATCTCAGTGTAAAATAAATAAATAAATTAATTAAAATTAAAGTTAAAAAAGAAAAAAAAAAAAAAAAAAAAAAAAGTAAATTTGCCCTCTGTCCACAATTGAAATAAGAAAAAAAAAAAAATAGTAATAATAACTTTGTGTTTAGCAGAGAGGACTGAAGGTAATACTGATTTCTGCTTCTGGGCTCAATTTACTGAGCCCAGAATTCTCTGTGCTGCAGAGAATTACAGTTTTCCTGTCTTCTGGCAGATACTATTGATCTCACCATCTACTGTTACTTTTTTAGTCAACAGTGAACAAGTCTACATTAATGTATCCCATGAAAGTCCAAGCACCTGCACATGACTCATCAGTTGGGAGAATTGTTTGGTCAAAGCAAATAATATAGTGCTCCTAAAGGAATAGAGAACTTTCTAAGGTAGAAGTATTATCTCAATCTTGCAAAGGATGAAAAAGGAGGAGGTTTCTTCTTATATGTTCCTTCTTCTCCATATAATGTGTCTTCAGGAAGAATTTGGACCATTTAGGCACTCAGATGCAAATGATCAGCAAAAAATAACATATCCATATGTTGGAATAGCTTTAAGAAATGTGAGCACAGTCTCGATGTTTTATGTCTCAAAGTAACTGTTATTTATATATATATAAACAATGAGGGGAGATTTTTTTTTAATCTTAAAAATATTCCTCAGGCAAAACGGATTCACAAAGAAATTAAATATATATATATATATATATATATATATATAACTGGTATCTAGCATATTTTTATCTATTAAAAATATAGGTAGGCTAAATTTTACATTACCTTTACATTAATATCTCTGGTGTGCATGATTCTGAGATTTAGACCAGATTGAGTATGTCAAACTCTGCAATTTCTCCTTATTTTTGTTTATTGCTTTAAAAAAAAAAAAAATCATTTCCCGGCTGGACAACAAATGTTACACCTAACATTTCACATTTAAAAAATACGAGCTGTTCTCATAATGATCACAGCATTTAGAGAAAAGCAAAGTATTGAATCTGACAGATTTGTATAAGAGTTTTGTAGTTAAATATTTTGTGTTTCTTCATCTTTGTACTTACAATATAAGTTATGTATTTTGTTTGAGTTCTAAAAATATAGCCTTTTTGGATTCAGTGCTTAATGAAAACAGAGTATTATACTATGAAAGGAGACCTATTGAAGGCAAAGTGCTAATAAGTAGCAGATTGTTCAACATGACCTAAACCCTTTTTTTATTGAAGAATGAGATCTACAAAGGTACTTTGTAACATGTTTCATAAGGACTTAATTTTGCTCAGCACTAACAGGGCCATTAAATCCACTTAGAATCTGGATTACAAGGAAACAGGGATATTTGTATTCTCCTTTACCTTTTATTTGAAAGTAAAAATGCATGCCTCTTACATTCCCTTAAGATGTTTTCTAAAGAAACAAAAGAAACTTACCAAAGTCACCTCTCTACATTCAGGGTTAGAGAGAAAAAAGTGGAGCAAGAGGGGAGCGTCTGAGTTGTGGAACATATATATATTTTTTAACCTCTAATTACAAATGACTGTGCAACTAATGAGTGCTTTCCTAATGCATCCAAGTAGTGGTTGTCTATGGAGTAGCCACATTAAGATAGTTTTACACTCACCAGTCCCTGCCTAATTATAAAAGCAGCTGTATTTCACAGATACATTCATGTAACACATGGAGCTAGTGGCCAAGCAGTAAGTGTGCTGTGACGATTGCTAACCAAGGTTTTCACTGTTGTGCCATTGTTATCTTTCAGTGTCACTACCCCACTCATTCTTCCTTTCCAGATTCACCCATCAGTGCTAGTCCCACATTTGAATTGTAAACTCTTCAAGGTTACTAATTTATATCTTTGAAGAAAATGCACTGCTGGGGTGCCAAGACTCAGAGATGTCACCACAAAATAAATCAGTCGTTTGCACTAGAAATTAGCTGTAGACAGATTCTACATCTGACCCAGTTTTGTAGCTATACCTACTCAGTGAATGCTCACCTGTTCCAACAGTACCTTGCTGGGGGTCCTCCAACACTTCTGAACTAATTGAAGACTGGGTACTCTTCCCTAGATTAATCAAGATTTTTACCTCAAACATATTTACCTGCAAGGAAGATAATTAAGTGGGGACTTGTGAAGTTAATAAAGGACTCACATAAAACTCTGCAAGTTTCTTATATCTTGTTTATAACTTGTCTGTTGCCTTCGAAGATCAACTGGCAGGCCAAAAAAGCTGAAAGAAGAGGACATTTTACTGAGAACCGTGATGCACAAGGGCTTGGGAAGACCAGGCGCTACTGTGAGAAACAAAAATGGTGAGCAAGAGATTATAGTGTTCTTGTCCTCTTTCTCTGCCATTTCTTTGCCATCTCTCCCCAAAATTCAATGATTTCAAGCCCAGGGAGGACTGGAAACTGGGGACTCAGGCCTCCTTACATAGCGATGTGGATTCTCATCACCCTCATTTGGGACAGAGAGTAGCGAGGGGTTTTTCTGCTTTGGACAATTAGAGTCTTCCCCCCCCCCACCTTAGTACAAAGACAAGCAATGACAGGATGAGCGTTACCTGATAGCCTGCGGTACTAATTAGACTCAAAGCTAGGCTATGTTATTGATTCTGATAGACACATACAACAGCAGAGAAATTGATACCTCTGGAATTTCGTAGACACAAACTTGGACACTAAGGAAGTTCAGATGCCTAAAGGTTATCAGAGGTTTTGTGAATAATATCTGGGTTTAAACACTGTAGACTGAAACCTTTTATTTCCCTTTGCTATTCTTTAAGATAGCCTTTATTTTTATTGTGATTCAATTAAGCCTTAATAAAAGAATAAAATCCTTGCTTTACCCACTTTAAGTTTACTTGAAGTATGTACTTCAATCGAAGAGGAACTGCAGAACTTGTCAATGGTACTTTTTTGTGCAATACAGAAAGATCTTGATATTCCTCCTATTCCCCACTTATAATATTGTCAGTAGCATAATATGAGCTGGTTGCCTGTGCTATTGTCAGTTGCCCCAGCAAGAAGGAAAGAAGATGCAGAATGCCTGACAGCTTTCTCAGAGGTATTTCCTTTACCCTTTACCACAGGCAATGATTGGCTACTCTGAAGCCCTCATGCCAAGGATGGTTTTCTCTCCCATTTTCTGGCTTATTTCAGTCTCCCTGGTGCTGGTGTCCTATTCACATGTCATCTGCAGCTCTTGAGACCAAGCTTTTCATGAGGGCTATAGTATAAACAGGATCATTTGTAGGGAGCCAAGAAGTTAAGTTTTTGAAAGAAGAATTTATGCAAATGGCTAAAAGTTTACATTATGAGGATTTCAGAGTATCAGTCTTCTGTACAAAACACAGTTTACCTGGGTTACCTGGGCCTTTTTTTTTTTTTTTTTTTTTTTTTTTTTTTTTAATATAATGCTTTCTATTTCTTACTCCTTGTTCTTATAAAAAAGACTCCAAATCCTACTTCTAGTAGCCTCCTTCAGTTTCTACTTTGCCAGAATTTTATGATAGGGTTTCTGGGATAAGTTCAGGGATGCTTATTTTCCAGATCATTGCCTTGGAGTGACAAAAGGATCCAAAACTTATGGCCTGGCTTCAGCAGCTCACAAAATTATAATACAAGATGCACTTGCCCCTTGTGGAAGAAGTGAGTGAGGTTGTAAGAATGGGGATAGGCTCAGAATATCTCAGAGATTTCCCAGAAAAAACTTGCAATGTGACCGTTTGTCATTGTATGCACTGCCACAACATGGTAGTTAACCTCTCCTCAACCTGAGAGCAGTACCTGTTCCTCAACACACCCCAAACACACAACTCTGACAGAGCAAAACCACTGATCCTCACCACAGACAAGTACATCCAGGCACGTGATGGTCGGCTGACTCGACAGAAGGCATGCAGCAGAGCGGGGAAATGTGGCAGCATTCTTGACTGCCAGTCCCCTGTCTTAACCTCCAGAGCACACTTCATAAATGTTTGAATCTTTAATAAAATCTTCTGGGTGTCTGCTTCCTGCAACACTAACTGTTTTAAAGTATTCATGGGTTATTTGTTTATGATTCTTAAACAAAGCTATTAAACACTCTGTGTTATTTTTAGATTTTTTTTTCCTTTCCTTTTAATAATTTATATTGTTTTGGATACATAAATATGTCCTAAGAGTATTTGTCACTTTTTAATGTTTACAGTGGGGATTTTTTTTCCCTAGAATACTGTGTTTTTTCTTGCATATAGAGTATTCTTTTCTGATAAATGCGCATTTCAGAAACAGTCACAGACAATGCATCTGGTAATGGCATATGACTTTGCAGGAATTATAGTTAATGCTGCTTGGAAAATCTCATTCTTTAATTTTCCACTCATCATGTGGTCACAGAGAACAAGGATACCCCTTCTCAGAATTCTGTTAAGCAATGGATAAAAATTGCTAGTATACTCTTACCTATTTTCAGCCATTACTGAATTAGGACTTTGTATCTAACATACTGGGAGCAGATGGGAAGGTACAAAGAACAGAAAAGTACAAAGGAACATGACACTCTTAGATAAGGGGCTTATTGAATGCCATTCAGAGATGATACTGGTTTTAATGCACTGCAAATACATTCAAGTAAAAAGTGAATGTAAATCCTGAGATGGTCTATGCCTAAATTTTGCAGATAGAAGTAGTTAGGAAAGTCAGCAACAAGACTAAACAGTCACTGGGTCTGCTCTACAATAAGCATATTTCTGCTTATATTCATAATAAAAAATAAAATAATAATAATAATAATAATAAAACATATCCTGAAGTTACTACTGTAGAATCATCTTGGTAAGGAGCTGGTGGAAGCAATAGTGTGGATTCACTAAGGGAATGGCCCCTGTCAGCTGATATGGTCACATATGTTCACAGATGCAAAATCTTGCATTGCCCGCCATCCCCCTAGGAAAATGGAAGAGCATTTACTACTTCTTATCTCCTTTTCAAAAACTTGAGTCTCTTGTGCTTGAACTATTTCCAGATACATGAATGAGATGAGAAAAAATATATTCATGTTTGAGTAATACCTGTTATTAGAACTTAGGTTAAAACTGCTGTTTTAACTTATTGGAAATGCCAAGCGAGCCAATGGACATCACCAAAGCACAACAGAAAATCTTACACTTTTCCATCTCTTTTTATTTGAATCAAGCTTTTCTTCCCGTAGTCAATGAGCCTGTTATTATATCCATATCTGCAATGATTTCTGGCATGAGAGCAATATTTTCCAGAGTGGATTCACCAGGTGGCAGTGCTATATACACAGTCTGCAACTGCTCTTAAAGAAATGGCACCTTTCTGCCAGCAGGAGAGAGGACAGCAGCAGTTTTTCTCAGAAAGAGTGGAAGGAAGGAAGAAGAAAAAAGAGAATGAGATTTCACTCCTGGAAGGCCAGAAAGGTCAAGAAGAGTTTGTCTTGCATTCATATGATGGTGGCCCTGTGCTGGGGACAAGAGGGAGTCTGCTGGGCTGCCATCCATCCAGGCATGAGGAGGAATCTATCTGCATAGATGAGCCCCATCACACTACCACTTTATCCTACCCTACACCTGTTCCTATGGTAGATGAGTGAGGAAGAAGTGTGTAATAACAGTGGAGATTCAACTATTAAATGCTCAGATAACTTCTTGTGGCTGCATACTACCTGGCTTACTGGTAGCAAAGGCAGAATTCAGAAGATGTCACTGAAAACTAATACTTACCTACATTCTTGTCCAAACTAGAAGAAAGAGGAAACTCATAGGTATGGAAGAGCACCTGGACTAATGCAGCATACAAGCTAGATGTAGCTAATGTCCAATGCATCTCTGAAAAGGCCAAGAGGGAAAAAAAATCACAATTGTGATAAATAAGGAAGGCACATTAAGACATCTACAAAGCCATTTGTCTTGCCTGGGCAATATTAAACAACGGAATAAAAATTACAGGTACTTTTATATATCAGTACTAAAAAATAATACGGGAGATAAATTTTCTGGAGAAAAAGATGGTTACTTCCTAGAACAGCTATTCTCAGAAACCACAAGAAAATAGGTTATTTTGGGTATAATCTGGAGTTGTGCAAAGGACCCTCTTCAGTTAATGCCTCTCTGATAGTAACCATAGTACTCAATTTCTATTCTATTCTATTCTATTCTATTCTATTCTATTCTATTCTATTCTATTC
>NC_048893.1:133603234-133603814 GCF_011077185.1 Oxyura jamaicensis
TCTATTCTATTCTATTCTATTCTATTCTATTCTATTCTATTCTATTCCTTTTTAGACAAGAAAAATTGTAAAAATGAGGTAATTTGTAAAAAATGAACAAACAAACAATAAAACCTGTAAAAACAGCTGTCCAAAATCAAAGAAGCCTAGGAACAGCCTGAAGGCCACTGAAAAATAAAGTGCTAGGAGTGAGGTAAAATGTGTGTCACAACTGAAAAAAAAAAAAAAAAAAAAAAAAGGCAGTCCAAAAATCACTTCAAGGCTTAATGAGAAAGTTATGTAGGCTATCACATGGAAAAGCATTCTAAAAAATGGAAGTCTGGTCCACAAAGGGAAAATAGGAAAGTCCATATATATAGCATGTTGGAAAAAAAAGAAAAAAAAAAAAAGAAGAAGAAAGAGAGGAAGAAAGAGAGAAAGAAAGAGAGAAAGAGAGAGAGAGAGAGAGAGAAAGAGAGAAAGAAAGAAAGAAAGAAAGAAAAAGAAAGAACGAAAGAACGAAAAGAAAGAAAGAAAGAAAGAAAGAAAGAAAGAAAAGAAAGAAAGAAAGAAAGAAAGAAAGAAAGAAAGAAAGAAAGGA
>NC_048893.1:133603914-133604099 GCF_011077185.1 Oxyura jamaicensis
AAAGAGAGAGAGAGAAAGAGAGAGAGAGAGAAAGAAAGAAAGAAAGAGAAAGAAAAAGAGAGAAAGAGAGAAAGAGAGAAAGAGAGAAAGAGAGAGAGAGAAAGAGAGAGAGAGAAAGAAAGAAAGAAAGAAAGAAAGAAAGAAAGAAAGAAAGAAAGAAAGAAAGAAAGAAAGAAAGAAAGAAA
>NC_048893.1:133604109-133611321 GCF_011077185.1 Oxyura jamaicensis
AAAGAAAGAAAGAAAGAAAGAAAGAAAGAAAGAAAGAAAGAAAGAAAGAAAGAAAAAGAAAAAAAAAAAAGAGAAAAACAAACAGAAGGTCTGAAAGGAATATGAAGAGTATGGTAGAGAGTTAACCAAAAGTATCTAAGGAAGGAAGCAGAAAAGGGAGTTAGCAACACCGTTTGGAGAGTCCCAGAATCTCAGGCCCATGATTCTGCCTCCAGTTCTGTCCACCAAGCACCCATGCCAGGGCTGGCTATGTTCAACACCTCCAACAACAATGTGGGAGAGACAGTGAAATCTCCAAAAATGGTGCAGTTGAGCCTCAATATCAATACAGAAGAGGTAGTACAACTAGAGAACAGTAAACTAAACCATGCTTGTACATTGCTGAAGCATGTGTTGTAAATGCGAACTAAAACCACCAGAAAGGAACCCTGGAGTCATCACTGTCTGGTTTTAAAAATCCCTGTCTCAAGGTGCAGTGGCAGATATAAAGAGGGTGGTCTTGGCCATCAGGAGGACAAAACATCAGCAAGGTATCATCTCCGAGAACAAGACAGACAGAATTATTTTGCTACCATATTAAGCTGGGATGTGCTATGCCTCCAGTGCTGTGTGTAACACAGGACTGCATCTAAGGCAGGACTGAGTGGTGCTGAGGTGGTATGGGAGAGGAAAAGTTAAAAGGATCTGGGGTATGAAGTAATTGCCTTTCAAGCTGAGACTACAAATGCTGGCACTCTTCCTTTTGGAGATGGAAAATCTTGAAGCAGAAAAAGAATGTGTGACAGAATAAAGAGGGTGCTAGCTAAGCTGAATGCAGAGCTGTTATTTACCACATCCTTGTACTTGATAAAGGAGGGAGACTTGTTTAAAAGTAAACTTTCCTTTACTAAGTGCATAGTGAACTACTGTACCTTTCTCCCATAGGTGGGTGACATGAAGGCAAGCAGCACCAGTAGGTTGGGAAAGGGAGGAGACAAATTCATTGGCAGCAGGTAGATGCCAAAAGAACTACAGAGGAAATTACTTTCTAACACTCTCAATCAAGCAATTGAAGAGGCTGTCACAGTGTGAGGGAAACTGCCCTGAAGTGGCTGGGGTTGTGTGTTACATCTCCGATAGCCATTGCTGAAGAACACTGGGCTGGATGGACCACAGGTCCTGCCCAATCTAGTACCTCTTCTCTTCTTCCTTTCTGGTATAATATTGGGGTTCAAGAGGGGAAAATGAGGAATTCCACAATGAATCAAGTAAACTTGTTTTATGTCTTCATCTCTGTAACCTGCCTAAAAATCCGTTTGTGTTGAGCTTGCTGAAAAAATTGTTATATGCCTAATTGTAAGTGTTCCTACTGAAGGACCTTCTTGTGCCAGCAAGAAACTACATAATAAATACAGTCAGCTTCTAGCTATAAATTGCTTAGATTTATTCTATTAATTGGCTGAAAGGGGGTATCAATGGAGTGGACAGAAACAATTGAGCAAACAAACAAAAACCTGACAGAAATAAGCTCAGTAGCCAAAAATACTTGGAGTGTGAGCTCAGGTCCTTGGTTATGGGAACAGCTCACAGTAGAATGTTGCAACTTCAGTTGCCTCCATTTAGAAAGCAGAGTTTTTCTCTGTCATTTTTATAGCTATTCCTAGGTAGCTATTATTCCAGCCCTCATGCCTTTACTAGCATTTGCTAGGTTCTGTGATTATTTCCTCAGTTTTCTACCATTTTCTCATGGACTACATCTAAATGTTTTCCTTTTGTGATCCTCTTTACTTCTGTGTACTGCACTCAGAGGCAACACAGAGACCTGGCAGACCAGGGCAGCTCAGACTACAGCATTTACATCTTCTCAGATGGAGTGTTAGAATCTCTCTAAGTTGCAAGTTACTTCTTCTTCCCTCCTTCATCTTTTCAAGAATTCGCTGCAGACTTGAATTTCCCCCTTGCTATTCTTATCCTTCTCCCAGCTTCTCCCATTTTCTCTCTACAATACTATTTGCTTTCATGCACTATATTAATATTATATATATCCTGATATAGATAGACATAATCAAGGAACAGAGGGCTGGCCATTAGAAGTAGCAATTTTGTCCTTCACTAGCAAAATAGCTGTTCCTGAAAGAGGTTTGTGCAGTATTTTTTATTTATTTATTTATTTTAATTCTAAACCAGCCTAGGAATATGAACACAAAGGAACTGGCTTGCCCAGGTTGGTTTCAGAGAGTGCCATCACATAGTTCAAGTGGGGTGATGGCCCCATGGTGGAAAATCATACTGCCCTTTTATGTTAGGGCAGCTGGCTCATGTCCTCACCTTCCCCAGTGTCAGTCTTTGTGCATGTTAGAAAGTTACTTGATCAGTGCTCATGTGCCAGTCTCCTGAGTTTAACTGCTCAAGAAAATCTGGAAGCATAAATGCAGTTGATCTTAGTGGGCTGTTTAAATTCTCTGTCTATCAGGAAATCTCAGTATTTGGACAGAAAAAATCAAGGAAGTGAGAATGAAAGGAGAACATGAAAGAGCTACAAATTATGTTAACACAAAAGTCACAAGTAAAAAATTACTATGATATATTAAAAATATTTCCCCCTACAAGCACTTTTATTTCCTCCTTAACTTTCAAGCCCATAAAACACATGGATATTGAAGGGTAAATGCTTTGTGCAAAGACCACTGAATGCTCATTTATTACCAACACCTATAGCTGCAGTTTTCACAGTGCAGCAGCAGACACATTGACCTACAACCATTCCTGCCCCCACTGCCCAAAAATACATGCAGCTCAGATGTTGTCACTAAATTCTTTTTGCACACTCCCAGCCAGCTTTTGAGTCTGGTTTCCTAAAGAGAGCTAATCCCCCACTACCTCTTGTCCATGCCAGTCCATGGTCCTGGGTGATATGGTGATGTGATTGTGACCATGCTCTTACTAAGATGTCTCCCCCACCACAATTTTAAGCTGAGTTTCAGGTTTCCTTGTTGCCTTTATTTGGGCTAGAATAGACAGAATTTTTAGAGTGATATACTTAGTTTAATACTGTCATAAATGGATTTTATGACAGCAGAATCATTTCCAGCCAAACCTTTGGCAAAACATAAAGAATCCACACTAAACTTATGACTTCTTCTATGGTGTTTCAAACATAAAAAGGAGTCTAGATTTTTATTATTATTATTATTTTTGTCTCATATTTAGTGCCTTTCTGAGATTTTCATGCACATGCTGTTTTCCAGCATAATCCTAAGGTATTTCTTAGCCTCATTCCATTCACTGTGACTTTAAATTACTTGCATTGTCATCTTTAATAGCACTTCTTCTGGATCATAGTGATAGATTGTACTTTGCCCTTTTCTTTTTGTCTTTCCACAATACTATTTTTTTTTTTCCAAAGTCAAGTATATTCAGGAAATTATACACTACTTTATAAGTGCATTACCGCCTGACTACTAGAAGAATCATGAAGTGAAGGAATTCCAGACTGAGTATCTTCCCAGAGTTGGTGTCTTTTTGTTTATTTATTTTTTATTATTATTTATTTTCCTTTTTTTTTTTTTTTTAAGGGTAGGGTAGTGAGGAGAAGAAATGGCCAGAAAAAGAGAAAAAATAATAATAAAAAAAGGCTGGGGGGGGTAGGGGGTGGGGTGGGGGGCATAGATTGGTGCCATGAAATGGTTTATCCGGGTATCTTAAATCTTGCTATCTATATTGTACAGCTGTCTCATGGCTCACAGAAATACTGCTTCATCTTCATATGAGAAAATTAATACTCCTTTGAAATGTAGGATTCCATTTTATTGTTTTATACATTTTTTTATACATACTTCTTAGTCATTTTGAGTAGACAGCGGTGCCTTAGCTGTTTTTACTATTGTGCTTGCGAAGCATTTGTTCATACTTATTGCCAGTGTTGGCCATCCAGACCATGTCAGGTGGGAGGACAGGCTCTTTTCCTATTGGTACCCCTCTCACACTTCTTGTTTTTCTGAATACTCCTTTTACTTGTCTCTGTTTCTACTCAGGTGTGGATACGTATCCCAGTTTGCAAAAGGAGCATTTTGTTAGAGTTTTTTTGTATAAATAAGGTCTACTTCACTATCCAACCTGAATGAATGTGAACCCATCTAAATGGGTTCCAGATCCCAAACTCTTCCAAATACATGCAAACATGAAAGTATGATGAGTCAAATTTGCAAACTGAAATTCACCCTAACTACAGCCTAGCACAAAGGAACCTGTTTTGGTTTAAGTATGTTAAACTGTATTTATTTTTTCCTCTCTCTGGATATTTTCTTTGGCATCCTAGCTGAATGCAGTATGAAGTAGCTAAGACTCTCCTCAGCACAGAGTAAAAGCTTCATGCCAACTGTCTCTGTGAGATTACACTCCATTTAATTTCAGTCCAAACCTCAACTCCACAATCCAGTTCATCCTCAGTTCTGGAACCATTTCTGATGTTGAACCTCTATACAGAACTTCTTATCTAAGCACTTCTTGTCCCCATGTTTAAAAGTATATGGATCATGTGCAAAAGCAAATTCATTACATTGATTCCTAAAATGCTGTTTCAGTATTCTAAAACCAAGCTTATTTTAAAAGAGCAACTATTAATATTTATACAGTTTGATCTCAGAAAATACTTTATCTGAGTCTATGGCAATACAAATTGGACAGCATATACAGCTAGTGATTCATGCTGAAACTCTAAAAATAAAGCAGAGGGTGGAAAGACATGAAAAAATTGTCAAGAAATCTGGAAGAACTCACAAGTTCTTCAAATATGTTTCCTTTGAAAAAGAAGTGTTAGGAAATACTGAGCTGTGTGAATTCCAGGGGGACAGGGAAGCTACAAGGTTGGAAGGGCAGGATATGACAAAAACGTGAGTGTCTTCTATAAGAAATATTTTTGATTTGAAAGGCAGCAAGGAAAAGAACTCTGTGGGTAAAGTTTGCCAAAAATTAGAGCATTTCACTGTCTGATAGAGTACCAGAGCAATATAAAATGGAATAAAAGTTGATGAATCACTGTCATTTCTATTGGTAAAAAAGCAATACAAGATCATTCAATGTCAACATCAGATATGAAACGTGTTCCTTGCTACATTAAATTGCATTTTATTGAAACAGCCAAGGTAAATTTTAACTCTTGACTACTCAGTGTTTACTTTTATGCTGTATGGCATGGAGCATAACTGTGGCAACAAAAGGGTTCACAGGCCCATTATAGGTAACCTGGTGGGATATCACATACTTTATATGTTTTCACTGGGGAACAATGAATGACTTTTCATATAAGGAAAAACAAAAAGCAGAGTGAAGAAAAAGGGTTGGGGGGAGGGGTCTCTGGGAGGAGTGGGGTTGCTCATGAAAAGTCCTGTAGGAAGTTCCAAATGAAGCCGGTTTGTCTGTGCCTTGGCATCCAAGAACAGGGAACAGGGAGGCACAGAGACAAGCATGATAGGCAAAATCACATGGGTAGACATCATTTACCATTAATTACTTTTTTTTTTTTTTTTTTTTTTTTATGAGAGTATTTTAAGGGAACTCTCTAGGAAGCTCTAAATATTGTGAGAGGCTGAACAGATACCAATGAAGAGATGTCTGAATAGTAAGCTTAGGGCAGTGCTTGGCAAGAGTTGTGAGTAAAATATTAGTGGGGTGTAAAATACATGTTCAAGTAGATGAAGAGTTGCACATTTTTTATTGGGAACTGAAGATGTTTTATAATGCTAAAAGAGAGGAGACATTAAAACTAATCACCTTGAGGACTAGGTTCTACACACATACACACAGTTCTGGCGACCAGGTCCCTAGAGGCTTTTCAGCACTGTGAGCATTATCATATGCCATTAGTATCTAATATCAAAAAGGTCTGAGCATCATAAAATATTGTTTTTAAAATTCTTAAAAAAAATAGATATAGTTGAGTTATTAAAAAGTTTTTTGATGGTTTAGACTTTTTCAAAATACGATAACTTTAAATAAGTGTTCTTATTGTGATCAGAGATACAAATAAATAATGCCACCAAGATGCTGATTCTGAATATCAGTTGATTAGTTAGGGTCAGATTCAAAACCCTCTGAAAGTGATAGCACACATTTACCCAGTTCAATAAGTTTAGTAATCCCATATACTACTCATCACCTTTCTTTACATGCATAAACATTCATTTTTATACCCATTCTAGCTTCTTAACCCACAGAATACATTCATTTTTCTACCTATTAACAGTGCTTGTTTATTGGCTTTTTGTGTGACTGTGGTTTTTTAAAAACATAAAATGATGCATTGTCTTTGCAAAGGGCCTCTCCACTGCCCTGATGTTCATTACAGAATCCACGTACCCATCACCATCCTATCTACACCGTCTTATTTGCCTGAAAGTAATATAATTACATTTATATGCCATCTATTTCATCTGTGTTTCGTGCTAGTTAAATCAATTTCTTGTGCATTTGTTTCATGCATTCGCCACAAATTGATATGTATAACCTATGCATATATTCATCTCGTCAAGTATTCATGTACTGGGTTCCTGTGTTCATTATTGACAGAAATTATTCATCCTAACGAATCCATGGGAACACCAGAAAGAGTATATAACACAAAAATAACCTAAATTTTAAAAATGTACTAGGAAATGTGTGTGTGTGAATGTGTGTGTGTGCAAAATCAGCTCAGATTATAAGAGAAGAAAACCTAAAAAAAAAATAAAATAAAATAATAATTAAAAAAAAAAAAGATAAAATGCTTGTGTGTGTTGGCTGGATGTGTGGATTTATAGAGCTCTTTTACATCCTCTGCAGTGTGATCAGACAAACCCAAATGCCAGGTGTACAATTATTTCAGAAAATAAATAAAGATTTTGCATAGTCACCATAGTCACTATGTTGTCGTTGGAACCATCCCAAATACAGATAGGAGAAATCTGTAACCATGAACCCCCTTAAACTCTCCAAGTATGTCCAGTGATTAAAAACAAACAAACAAACAAACAAACAAACAAACAAAAAACACTAGGAAGTGTCTGGCTGATAATAGACCTGTTTGGGTGTTGTATATATAGGATTGGTGGTTGTGGGCTGGTTGTTTTCTTTTTCCTTCCTCTTTTCTTTTCTTTTCTTTTCTTTTCTTCTTTTCTTTTCTTTTCTTTTTTTTCTTTTCTTTTCTTTCCTTTTCTTTTCTTTTCTTTTCTTTTCTTTTCTTTTCTTTTCTTTTCT
>NC_048893.1:133611331-133620460 GCF_011077185.1 Oxyura jamaicensis
TTTTCTTTTCTTTTCTTTTCTTTTCTTTTCTTTTCTTTTCTTTTCTTCTCTTCTCTTCTCTTCTCTTCTCTTCTCTTCTCTTCTCTTCTCTTCTCTCTTCTCTCTTCTCTTTTAAAAAGGGATGAGTGGTTCAGGTTCAGCAGCTCCTCAGTTTATCACCAGGAAGCTTCACATAGTTAAAAGGAATCAGCCTTTGCTGCTGAATTGGCTGCCATGACAGCAGCAGTACCGAGGACTCACACTGTGTTGCAATGGAGCACTAACACGAGGGGACTGGTGTGCATGAAGACAGAAAGAGCTACAATTATCCTTTGTGAGGCTGGCCTGGTTTGCAGGCAAGTCTTGCAACTTGAAGCATATGGAGGATTTGTGAAGGGTAATGTTTCTAATATTTCTGCCAGCTCAAGAGGAGGAAGACATCATGCTGAAAGCAACTTACATTGTTCTCATGTACTAGAACACAAACACCTAGTGTCTGTGATCAGACAGATGATGCTTTCCATTAATTCTTTTTTTTTTTTTTTTTTTTTTTTTTTTTTTTTTTAAAGTAAGGGCTACCTAGACACACAATGCTCTATAAAATGGGACTTTGACACTTGAGTGGATTGGCCATGTATTGCTGATTGCCTCTTTTTACTGCTTTGATCCCAGGACCTCAAAGTACTTTATACATATTAATGAAAAAAGACTCAGGAATGTTAGTCATTGTGTCTATGCTGTTGGTTATGTCACAGATGGGGGCAAACATATTAAGGGTACAATTTATTCCCCTTTGCTCTACATTTCCGTATATGAGTGAATTATTGCAACTCTCTTTCTTATTCAGGGGAAGAAATGAGAATTTTTAAGATGTGGCTCACTTAATCTATTTTATACATTTATTTATAAGGAAAGGAATCATGCTCTAAAAGTATCTGTTTCTCTCTATCAAGTGTTAAGGGACCCTTAAGGTGACTCACCCCGATTTAGACATCTGCATTGTATAACTCAGTGTTTGCTAAAAGAATCACCATGGCTCACCTTTAACTGAGTCAAAATTTCCTGATATCTGTAACCATGCTTTGACCATGTGATAAATACCACATGTAATACACAAAGACGATGAAGTCATCTCATGCTATATCATAGTGTTAGGCAGCATCTGATATGAAAAATATGAAGATGGTAGATTTTCTGTCAGTATTTGAAAATTAAGGTGATACTGGTAAATTTAAAGGTTACAAGACCAACATCACTCAGTGAAAAATAATGGAAAATATTTCATTTATTGTAATTTTTAAATAATTAAAATACAGGATTTTATGAACTGTCAATATATTTCAGTCATTAATGTTACCAAAAAAATTCTTCATAATTTTTGCAAGCTTGGAAAATAAGGGTAATCATAGAGATATACCTAATACTTTTCTAATCAGTTTGAAATAATTTCAAAATATATTTAAATTAATATTAGTTAAATATATATATACCTATATTAGGTCTATACAGTCAAGACCCTGTCTGAGGGTCTGAGAAAACTGAGAAATGTCATGGTATTATTACACTGGAGAGAATGCAGTAGTGTTCCAAAAAAAATGATAGCAATGTTGTTGTTATTAAGTATTTCCTTAAGGATCTGAGAGAAAATGGAACCCATGCATTCAAGACTGACAGAATAGGAAGTAAAAACAGAAACACAAATTAGAAGAAACACAAATTAGAAGGAGAAATATAGAAAAATATATAAATAATAATTATTAAAAAAGTAGTATATTTCTTTTCATTGATAAGAAAAATACCTACTTTTCACTAGAAAGGCATTGACTGTGGAAAAGATCTAGGGATCTTTATGGAAAAGCAAGTCAGCCGCAGCTCTTCCTCCAGTAAATGAGCCAAGGAGATCCTCAGGGCAGTGAGTAGGAATAGGAAAAGTAATTTCATGAAAGTTAAAAAGCATATAAAATATCCAGAGAAACTAGCAATAGTGAACTAAAATTTCCAGTCCTCTTGTCCATACATAAAGGAGCATTGAAAATTTTCAAATGAAAACATAAGAGGGGAAAGAAAAGAAGAAAAATCTAAGAATTTTAGTTCTAAACTTGTTTAAATGTTTTGAGATCACTTTCAATGTTTCTAGAGCAATGCTGTAAAATACAGAATAGGTCATTTATAGGTGTTAGAGCTCTTTGCTTCCTCCTTGAATGCTGTGTTTTTATGTGGACAATTTTTGTGGAGATAATGATTTATTTCTATAATTTTTTTTTTCAATGATAAAACAAACACCTGAAAAAATCAAAATTCTTGATTTTTTATTGAAGATGCATTTCAGACATTTTAAAAAGTATTTAGGAAATGGTTTAGAATGATTCATTCTAATGATTAGAGCAAGGAAAGACGATGATGATACTTGTTAAAGTTATAGATAAAATTATAGATTTTCAGCTGGCACATGGGTAAGAGAGAAACTCTGGATAAATTGTCTAATTGGTTTATGCATCAAAGACAGACTTCAGATTTTAGCTGCAGACTAAAGAAAGTTGTATACTGTTGTTATTATCATTCATTACCTATGTCTCTTGCTTTGTGATTCTTGAGTTAAAACAAAGCATGAGTAGCTTAGTCTGTATCAAACTAACATTAATACATTGGCATTTCTGAATTATTTTTATTTATTTATTTATTTTTAGGACTGCAATTAAGTATCTGGTATGATGAGAAAGTATTTATGAGAGGAAAATGGGATAGATACAAAGTAATTAAAGAAATGCAGAAAGGAGTAAAGGAAAGATTACGGTTACTTGTGCTGAAAGAGTTACTAGTTTCAGATAAAGTTCCTACTAAGAACTGTGAAGGTCTAATCTCAAGACTGATTTAATTTAGTATTTAGTATTTAACATTTAGCATCCAGCACTTAACATTTAACATTTTGTATTTTCATGATCAACAAGCACTGAAATCAGGATATTGTTCATTAAACTGGTGATGACAGAGGCAGCAGATATTTTTATCATAGAGGATCATTGGAAGAACATACAGGAAGAACCAGGTGATTGCAAAAATAGAAGGAGGTGGGAACAGACTAGTACTGAAGTCAAGGAAAGTGGGGGCTAGCAGAACTTTGCTAATCAAAGTTTTTGTGATGAGCCAGATCACATGCATTAGACAAATACAGGAAGTGGAGCTGACAAAATAAATATTGCTGTGAAAAAAGAGATTGCAGTCCTCACATGTATGTATTTGAGAAGATATTTTCAGTGAAGAAGGGCAATATTGAATGAAGTAATAATGAGAGCTATCCAAGGATCTTAACATATCTGTCTTAGAATGAGTTTTCATCACTTCCAGCATTGCTTGTTTCTCTACATTAGCTATGTAGATGAAGATCCAGGTGAATACAGACCTAATTTTCAAAATAATGTACTGAGATCAATCCCAACTCCTGGTGCTCAGTTACTGTTTAACAATACAAAGAAAATCACCTTTCTGACTTGAAAGATCATGTTGATTTAAGAGCAAATATGTATAATTTCTCCATGAAAGTATTAGGCTCAAAATTAGAAGTAATTATATAAACATCCAAGGAGTGAGAATCTGAACAATCAATCTTAGAATCATAAAGGTTGGAAAAAAAATCAAAGATCAGCTGGTCCAACCATCCCCTTACCACCAATGTCACGCATTAAATCATGTCCCTAAGCACCACATACAACTTTTCCTTAAACAACTCCAGAAACAGTGACTCTACCACCTCCCTGGGCAACTCATTCCAGTGTCTGACTTTCCAATGCCCATCTTTACAGTAGATGTGTAGGGAGTCATTAGCTACTTTTTTACAAAAGTACTTTTACAAGGGAACTGGATAATTTTATTATCAGATGCTCATTGTGATATTGTTACCTATGACAGTAGGATCTGAATTCAATGGTGTTTTAAATCTACATTATCTGTTTCACTCTTTGGAACAGAATAGTTACAAAAGGTATTTTTTATTTATTATGACTTGTTTACACATCCATTGTAAGTGAGGGAGATTCTTTTTTAATAAAATATGAACATCCTGTGGTTTTGTAGGTTTTGTGACTGAATAACGCTCTTTCCAGAAATGTCCCTATAACTGAAGAACATTCTCTTTCAAAAGCTGTTGCCATTTGGCTTAAATAATTCACATGCAGCAACAAATATTCCTCTTGGATATTTTTTTTAATGAAACAAACATGCAGAATATTTCCACAAGTTCATATAGATTAAAACATGAAGAAAACAATTCACATTTGTTTGTTTATTTATTTGTTTTGAAATACTAACACTTTTATGTAGAAGTCATCAAAAACATATAATTCTGTATATCCACATTTAAACTATTGTATTATCTTTACCCTGGAAACAAAAGTTAACTATAACATACAAAGTATGTCATTAGATAATGCATAATGAAGCTATAACAAATATACTGTAACTTATTATGAGGTACTTGCACATATTGTTACAGCAATGTAACTGGAAATTGTATCCATTGAAAAGGTTGTAACTTAAAGAGAATTGCTTTGACAAAAATGTTCATTTTAGCCATTTGAAAGTTAAACATCCAGCACAAACCAGTGAGCTCAGCTTCTCCCCTGTGTGCAGTAGAAATACATAAATATTTTCAGCAGATGATTCTGTCCAGCTATCTCAGGAACATACCATAAGTAAGTATTCATTCTCTGGTGATGCCAGTCATTTTCCAGTCAGATAAACTTGATGATGCTCTTGTATTTATTTTGATGTTTCTATTAAGCTAACAGCAAGTGGGGTGAAATTGATCCACCTGAGGAATAAATAAATAAATAAAAATAAAAAAGTTGTTCCCTACACTAGCCCAGAGCTATTGAATTTAATTTCTGTAAACATAGGTAAAAACAAGAATGGAGGCTGAATACCCCCATCAGTTGTTCCAGCAATTTTGGTGATGTCTTCAGCAATTTGCCAGTTCTGGTCTGAGAGTCTTGTTCCTCCTGTGCTGGCAGGGTTTAACTTTCTGTTTCTCTAACTAGAAATACTTCCCTTTTACAGGGTAACAGGAAAAGTAGTTCAAGAGATCCAAGAAAACACCTTCCTTCCAGGACAAGTAACATAACTCAATCTCTTATCAAATCATGAGATTACCAGGTCAATGTGGGAGGCCTTTGACTTTTGGAAAAAGAAGTATAAAGATACATGCCTGTCTAATGAGAATGGAGCTGCTAAAGTTTGGAGATCTCTAACATCACTAAGGAGAACTTATAATATGTTTAGTAGTTCAGTATTTTGTATGATTACTAAAAATCCACTGCTTGGTCTTTAGCTCTGACTATAATACATCCCAGGATACCTCCATATGGCAACATACTTTTGTTCCAACACGAATGAAGTTTGTTTTGCAGCTCAGTAGTCATGAATTGTGAGAAGAAACTTATGCCTGAATGATTCTGCTAGAAAGGCTGGTTGGACAGGTTACCGTAATGCCATGTACAGGAGAAAAATAATAATAATAATAATAATAAAAATCAACAATAGTCAGTAATAAACACTGATTGTGGAATACTCTGGATTCTTGACATTTGCTTCTGGAACATTGCTGTCAACCACGCATGGTTTTCATTTAGTTTTTAGCTTGACTAGTTAGAGGAAAATCCCTGTCTAACCTTTCTAGCTAAATGAATATTTCAAGGTCATATGAATTAATACAGATATAACTGGGTGACTACAAAGTGGGTGAACAAGACCTGTAGAACACATCTTGTTCCAGAATATTCTATAGGTATGAAAGGGAATCCAAGAGAGGGGGGAAAACACTTTTTAATAGTTTTGTCTTGGATCACACTATTACTGTGATAAGAAGAAATGCCATCATGATAGCTGCCTTAGAGTAACTATGCAGGGAGATTAACAGGCTCATTGTGCCTTGAAGGCTGCAATTTAAACAGTAAGATACTTCATTTTGTAACCTATCACATTTAAACACTGATCAGGATATACTTTCTGAATAAAAGATTAAGACTTCATATATCAAAAAGACTTACCCATTCCTCATACTGCTATGGCAGTGAGATAGCACAGCTGATGGAAGAGGAAATGCCCTTTCTGAGGTGTACTTACAACACCTGATTATTACATTTTATTATCTGATTTTTTTTTCTCTTTTTTGATGAATGCCAGAACACCCAGCAGAGAGATATTTTTTACCCCCTGCACAACAGCTGTGCCTTTTGAATCACACAGATTGGCTGAGAGGAGGTGACACTCCATAGGCCAAACATCATTCAGCACCAGCTGAGCTCACTGGAATGCAAATGCATTGTCTTGATAGTCTTGCTTGAAAGACATCTGTAGTCACTGCACAGATATAGAGAGCAAGGGCAGAGCATGACAGATTGCAGTTGTGGGAGAGAAAAAGAGACAATTCGTGGAAATACTTAAGTGTACTGAAGAAGCAATCACCACTAAAAACAAACAAACAAAAATAACAAAAACAAACCAAACAACCAAACAACCATAGCTGCTCTGGAATGTGAAGAAGTAGACCCAAGAACAATTATAGGAAACCTTTGACAGTGACAATGCAACATGAATTAATGGCAGCTTTGGTACAAATTACATATATTACCTTATGCATGGTCACAAACATAAGTATTAGAGTGGAGGAAATGTCTCTTCTACATGGTGATTTGTATTTCCATAACCTGCTACGAAGATAACACCAAAGAATTTAATGTCCAGAGATACTTCTCAAAAAGTAATCCTATTTAAAATTGAATGAGTCACTAGTTATACCTCTATATCTTATCACCTTCCATAGCACCTTCTAGTCTAATATCTGAAAGCTGTCTTGGTAAATTTCTATTACAGCTTTTCTGATTTGGGGGAATCTTCTGGTTTCCTCCCTTGGCAGTGGTGGATATGCACATCTTGTTCCCTTATTCACCCCATGGCAAGCATAAGAGCATTTTAAGAATACGAAAAGAACTCTCAGGTTTATAGCCATACTGATATGTACACCTATCAGGTTTATAGCCATACTGATATGTACACCTATATGTACACCCTAGTAGGGTAGGTTTTCTCATGTACACATGAGTAAGTTATCTTCCTCCAGAACAGGACGATTCCATACATGCAACCTACTTAGAACAGTCTCTAGCTTACATTATCCTCCTGTGTCCATAACTATTCCCCATGGAATTCCAGATACCCAGGAAATGGCTATGTGGAATAGAGCAGAACCTTGCCAGGGTCTGTGCTAGGAAATTTACGCATATGAATATTTGCACATTGGTTCTTGAGTCTGGGCATATTCTCTGTGATGTTTATAAGTCCTATTGTTGAAAAAGAACTCAGCTAGTCCTATACAGAAGTAGTTTCTTTCCTCATCAAGACTTTTTTATATCTTTTGGAGTAGAGAGTATCTGCAGAGGGCTGCTGTAAGGCAATGTGGCAAAGTGGGCTTTGCCAGGTACAAGCTTGCAATAATAGAAAAGAGGTTGTATGTTTTGCTCTCTTTTCATCTTTGTAATTCAACTTGTGGGTACAGGTGAAACCTATTAAACCCCTGTGGCTAAGGCATTCACATCTCTGGCACATGCTCACCAGATATGGGATGCATATGGACAAGGAATTCCAGTAACTCCCTTTCTGCTTATTCTTTGCTTTCCCCTCTAATAAGAATCACTGACTGAAAGGGAAGGAATACCTTGACAGGTACCACACACAGAGTTAATCTACCCTTCAGTGGGAACTGCACCATCCCACCAGCCACTTTTCATAATCTTCTGTGTCTATCAACAGCAACACTGCCAGAAGAGAATAGCTGCCTTGCTAGATCATGCTGTAGCTGTTAGAGTTAGCCCCTGAATTGCTGATGGGTTTGAAGAACAAGAAGGTTGGTTAAAAATTAAATGAGGTAGAAGACATGGAGAGACTACAAGGTAATAGATTTAGTAGTACTTTTTTTTTTTTTTTTTTTTTTTTTTTTTTTCTTGTGTTTAAATGACATTTTCTGTGTTTCAGTTTGTGGACGTTGTCTCTTGTCATCTCACTGGACACCATGGAGTAGTCTGGCTGTATCTTCTTCACTCCCTCCTCCCCCACCCCCCCAGTTCAGGTATTCATACACATGGATAAGGTCTCCCTGAGCCTTCTCTTTTCCATGCTGAATAGTCCCACCTGTCTTTGTTAATTCTTATATGATAGATATGTTCCTCGTGACTCTTCACTAGACTCACTCCAGTATGTCCATGTCTTTCTTGTATACATCCACTGCAGACCTAGGCTGTGTAAGCTATTCCACCACATCTTCATGATCTCTGTGTACATCTCTAATTTCTCCTGTTTATTCCCCATGCTGAAGTTAGTAGTGTGCAGCACTTCAGAGAGGTACAAAGTTGTGCTGATTTCCTAGGAAAATCGTGTGTTTCCACCACATGCTGGCATCTCAGCATTTATTTATTTGTGAATATACATTTGAGGTGGGCAATCTTTTGCTCTGTTTTGTTTATTAAAGTGTCTACCCTGTCCACATCGACCTGCACCTTCTACATGCCTATCCCATCCACAGCACTTGAGTGTCCTTAAGCTCCCTAAATTAATGTAATTTTGGAGGTCTCTGGTTGCTTTTCCATTCATTTTGAAGAGCTCTCAAAGATTCTTCACCTAATTCAAATCCTTCCAAAAGCAGCTGTTCTTTCAATAAAAACCCTTTCTGCAATAAGATCTAATCAATACCTGCAAAGGAGTAGGAGACTTCAATAGTTGCCTTCTGAGACAGGAAGATGGAAGAGGTTTTCAGAGTGTCAGGAGACAAGTTCTGAAGGCCAGATACCCTCTGGAAATAAGGAGAGTTCTTAGTCTTTGTCATTAATTTGGTATTTTAAGTGATGGAACATGATTTGGAAGAAGATAAATTCAGAAACATAAGAGATAATATTTCATTTTCAGAATGATTTCTGCTGATTTTTTTTTTTTTTTTTTTTTTATGGTAGCAGCAGATGTGTCTATTCTCTTTCAACATAAGCACAAACCCTGTAATTTAGACACTACTTGGAAAAAAAAATTGCTTTGATTCATCTGTTACATAAGCCTTTATTAATTCCCTTCCCTTCCCTTCCCTTCCCTTCCCTTCCCTTCCCTTCCCTT
>NC_048893.1:133620470-133658703 GCF_011077185.1 Oxyura jamaicensis
CCTTCCCTTCCCTTCCCTTCCCTTCCCTTCCCTTCCCTTCCCTTCCCAACAAACACACACACATCTTACTGAGCATTGTACACCTGAGTCTATATTCCAGAGGAGCACTGTGTCATATTTTGTCAGTGAAATAATGTTCTACAGCACATATGTAGTCCTGCCTGTAATGAAAGAAAGTGACTTTAAAATAGCTAAGGCTTTTGGAGCTTGCTAAAATAGTCAAAACTGCAGCCAAGGTAGGCACGGGAACTCATAGTCACCTTTCTTCTTATTGGCAGGCAGAGATTCTCTGGAGTGCAATAATTAGAAAAAGCCTCTCTGACTGTTGTGGCTGCTTTGCTGAGGGTGGTAGTGACAAGATCAAATGGCATTTTGGCACTAATTGTAAGAACACTGAATCTCACTAAGCTGTACAAATATACTAGTGGTCTTATGCTACTGGCTTCTGGATCAGTACAAAATACTGAACAAGATCAAAGAGGCAAAAAAAAAAAAAAATCTACTGAAATAGTAAGAATGGATGATGATAACTACTCACAAAGAGCCTGGTCAAATTTCACAACAAGACAAGCTTAAGGAAAAAATTCTTAACACTTTAAATGAGCATGCTCTGGAACAGCTACGTTATCTTATCTAAACAGAGACATTTTCTTTATCATAGTCCCTTCTGCCTCACTTAAATAAAATGCAGAGCCAAAATATTTGATATTGTGGTCATATCAAAATTGCATTAAATATTATTGAAATCTATTACCTAGCAACACATGTTTAGAAAGGACAGATTACATAGATGTTTTGGAAGTTAGTTTGAAAGTGAGGAAATTAAAACCCTTTAACAAAGTGTGTACGCAACATAAGCAGAACAGCATCAAGTACTCTATTGTACACCGGTCTATGAGCTCACATGGACTGCGAGTGTATGTGAAATTATGTATGCACCTAACCATCTCTTACAGCAACTGTTTTCAAACACAGTTTATTAGTAGGAAAACCTTCCAAAAGAACCTTCTTAGGTTGTTTATATTTTAAATTAATTAATTACTTTCTGTTTCCATTGGGTAGATACATCATATTACATTTTAACTAGTCAGAGCTGACACTGAGTTACCGACACTATCTAGTCACACCTTAGTCACACTAATTCCAGGCAGTAGCTTAGTCCATCTCTAACCTTTTTTAATTGCCAACAAGCTTTCAGATTACAGTTAATTAATATTCACAGTGCTTCTGCATAGTAAGGGTGAGTGAATAATTCCAATATCTGCCAGGCAAATTTCCAGGCATATCAGGCAAAATACTTATAATTACCCTTGCACACACACAAAGACATGCAGCACCATACAATAGACTACTAGGAGGACGACCACGGTGGTTGGTCTAAAACATTTAGGAAACTTCCTTGCTAAGCTTTCATATCTAGGTAACATATAAAATGAAACTAAAGAAAAGACATAACAGGTGTCATGCTGTTATCTAATAAATCTGATAAATACTCACACAAGATCCTCTATTACGCTTCTCGATTATTCAAATACCTTTTACCTATTCTCTGGTTTGAACACTGAAATAGCTGCAGCACCGTACTGGGACACAAATACATGTTGAAGTGATGTTGGTAGCTTGTATGTATATAACAAATATAGGTTGAAAACCTTCATGTGTGGATAGATGGATGAATGCCTGTGGAGTGACAATTCCTTCAATATTTGTGCTCTGTAACAACAGAAAAGAAAAAGTAAGCTGGCAAAGGCATCAACAAATGGGATTTATAAAAGCAAATGTTTGACCACGTTGGCACCTAGTTAAGGTCGCTGTTGATGGGATACCATTGCAGACATGCTGCCTGTGTGTCTTTGCTGTGTTCTCATCATTATCTCATTCAGAAGGAAAGGATTATTTCTGATAACATAGTGATATTAGTTTATTTTTCTACTCATGGTTTGCATCTTGTGTACAAAGGCCATAACTCAGTTCCAAACCAACAGGAACATTTAAATGATAATTATGGAAACAACTACAAAAACTAATTTCAGCTGTCTGTTGAATAATAATAGTAATCGTCGTCGTCATCATCATCATCATCATCATCATCATCATCATCATCATCTAACAGTTGGCACTACCAGTGTTCAGGTAATTTCTGCAAGAAGATGCTCCACTGAGAGTCCTAAAAGTAGCAGAACATGTTTTTCCAAGTAAGTGTTTTTTTTATGATGTTAAGTAAGTTTTTGTCTGTGTTGGTTTTGATGCATTCATGGCACTGTTGATGCTTCTTTTGGTGTTGGACATTCCAGCCAGTTTTCACTGACTGTTCTGTACAGTCCTCTGGATTATGTGTTTGGCTTTGTTTCAAGAATCTGTGAACACAAAGCCTACTGAGTATGTGATTTCATTCAAAGATTTACCCATGCTTAATTTTTCCTTTAAGTACTGAAATGGGTGAATGCTTTCTTGTTATTTAATTATGTTCCTATCACCCCACAACTACCACCAAGAAACTGGAATATTTGATAAAAATACTTGACATCAATTAAAAAAAAAAAATAATAATAATAATAAAAAGTGTGTTAGAAAACTGTTCAGTCGTACAAAAGGTGTGATAGCTACAAAAAGAGCCAACTTACAAAAGGCTGGCAATTCACCCGGCCAAGTTAAACATGACACAATTGGGGCTAATTGACTTCCCTTCTTCGACCTCCCAAGTATGAGTGTATGAAAACCTGGAAAGCTAAATTAACCCCAATTGTGTCTTGTTTAACTTGGCTATTTAAGTTAAATGGATAACCCTTTTGTGACTTGGCTCTTTTTGTAGATATCACACCTTTGGATAATTAACATTCGCTCTTTCCCACCTTTCTAAATCACCTTTTACTTTAGTTTACATGTTTTGATTTGCAGTGGAAAAAGAAGCAAAACTCTAGATTTTTTAGCAGACAAGCTCCTCACTAAATAAATAAATAAAAGAAACCTGAAAGTACATTATAAATAATTAAAAGTAGCAATGCACAATAGGAATTCAATGATGCTATGGGGACTTCAGCAAGAAACTGTTATGACAGTAGATAAGACATAACTCTAATTTAAAAGGAGAAATCCCACCTTTTATATATTTATTAAACTGTACATAATATCAAGTCTCCAAATCCACATTCTAGTACCTAAATTCAAACTTTTACATGTAAGAATGTATCAATCAGTTTCCTCTGACTTCAACAGATGTTGTAGCCACTCAAAGTATATAAAAATCAGGTTATAACTAAAATGCCAAAATATGAGCTGAAGAGTCCTGCACAGGTCTTCACTTTTCAGAAACTTGATTTCTTTACATTGCAGTATTGTCTTTGGAGGGCTCAATATTGTGACTTCATTTGAACTGAAGATGGTTATACAAACAAAGATGTCATGAGCTTTTGGTGGAATTAGAGTGCAACTGCTGGCAAGATTTTGATATGAAAATGCAGAAAGTCAATTTAAGGCAATAAAAAGTTTCATGTATTTTGTCTCTGGAATTTTCTGTGTCAACATCTGAAATGCTGCAGTGTTCTCTTGCAAGACATCTGAATGAACAAAATGTCTGTGGCAGGAGCAGTATCTGGAGATCATTGTCAAAAAGAATTACTGAGGCAAATCATTATCTGGAGGTGTTTCTCACACTCATGTGACTACAGAGGGAACCTAGAAGATAAGCTTCTATCAGGTTATTCAAATAAGTCAAACCTTAAGTGCTCAATAAAGGCCACTAATAAGCATTTCTGAAATTACAACTGCCTAATATAATCAGATCCATAATACTTAAAGAAAATTAATATCTGAAAAAAAAAAAAAGAAAAAAAAAAGAAAAAAAAAAAAAAACGATAGAATGTGTTAGCGGGATATTCTTCTGTGATTTATTTAATGATAACCACGATCCCTATAACACACATCTTTGTAAAACCTGGGAAGGCTGAGTTATAAGATCTCAAAGCAGACTGTTGACATTTTTTAATGATGAGACATTGCATAGAGTTTTTTTTTACAAAAGGAGTTCTATGAGCCACACTCATTTTTGAATTCAGCAAGACTAAAGAATAACTAATATGTTGTTCATTCCCCACATGTCATCTGGATAATGGAGAAGTCTAAGTAATAAAAAATTTTAGAAATAAAAATTATGTTACATTAACTTTAAAATAATAAAGGCATATTTATATACTTGTATCAGAGTATCTTTGCATTTGTACTAAAGATCCTTCTGAGAGCTCAGTCCTTCTACCTGCTGGCCATGGCAGATATCTTAAAGAAGGCAGAGTATACTAATGTTATAATTATATTACCATGTTTTTAAAATTATTTTTAATTCAGAATGTACTTACAACAATATTTTAATCTTTTTTTACTTATTATTTTCCCCAAATAGGGAATTACTTTTCCTAAATTGTGCCTTCTTTGCAATGTGTTAAAAATCCAGTCCACAATGATAGATATAACTAACTTTATAGTTAGTTAATAGTAATAATAAATATACTACTAATAAGAACTATTCATCATACAAAGAGCAGGAGAATAGATGTGAGCCTAGGGAAAAATAAAAAAATAAAAAATGAAGCAAGAGTACAGAAAAGTCAATATGTAGAGATTCAAAGTGGGGTCTGTTTGCTTGTGTTCTAGCCTGCTTTTGTAATTTGACACCTTTCAAAGAACATCAAATTCCTGATTAGGAACTGATTATCTCAGCTTTCTACAGTTTGAGCCCCAGTATTGCAAATGGTGAGACTATATCATCCTCATGAAAAGATGGGCTGCTTTCATCAGGTCTGTCTGTTGGCCAGTTCAGATCTTGGTATGTATAAAATAAATATCCACATTTGGACAGGTGATCACTGTGACTTTCAGAACTTCAGAGGAACAAAACAGGTCTTACAGTAGGTTACTATCAATTCCTGTAGGTCAGAGATGTTCATTAGTTCTTTCTATGCTTCGGCCTATAAGTAGTTTTCATATCTATTTGGAAAAGTAGCATGATAATGTGTTTCTGGAATACAAGTCTTATGAGGAGCAGCTGAGGGAACTAGGATTGTTTAGTCTGGAGAAGAGAAGTCTTAAGGGAGACCTTATTTCTCTCTACAACTACCTGAAGGAAAGGTGTGTGGTGCTGGGGGTTGTCCTCTAGCAGATAACTACAGATAAGACTAGAGGGAATGGCCTCATGTTACACCAGGTGAGGTTCAGGTTGGAAATTCAAAGACATTTCTTCTCAGAAAGAATATTTAGGCATTAGAAGAGTTTGCCCAGGGAAGTGGTTGAGTCAGAGCTCTTGGGGATGTTTAAGGAAAGGTTGGATGTGGTACTTTGGGACATGGTTTAGTGGGTGATATTGGTGGTAGGGGGATGGTTGGTCCAGATGATCTAAGAGGTATTTTCAAACTTTAATGATTCTAAGCTTCTATGATAACTAGAACCCATAGTGACCCAGCTCAGCCTAAGTTGCCCAGATATATTAGTGAGAAATACCCTCTGTGACCTTTATAGTACTGAAATTTCTGTACTGATAAAGTCTTAACTCACCATTTTATTGGTTCAAGATACTCTATTATTCAAGTGGGAGTAAAACAACTGAATCCAAACTGTCTTGATTTTCATGTTTTCAAGTCCCAAATTCTGTCTGGGACTTCCTTTTAAGTAGCCTTTATATACTTGAAAGACGGAGTCTAAATTCCATTTTTAGTCTCTAGAGCATTAAAAGTAGGAAAATTCACTGCCTACAGTCTGAGCCCATCTTAGTTTAAATTGAAAGCTTTCTTACTAACAGAAGTTAAACAAAATAAAACAGCAAAAATAACAACAGAAAACACACAACATAGCAAACTATTTATTCAGAAAGTAAAGCTACCTTGATATACCTCTTATTATCCCATCCCCTTTGAGTGAAAGATATTCAGAAAGCAGATGCAAGTCTCAACTAGAGAGCTTGCACTGGAAGTCTGCTTGCCAAATGTCCCACGGTTAAGTCTTATGTGCCCACAGTTAAAATAAAGGCAGAGATAGAGTCAGAAGAGATTATTCTTCTTTTTGAACTTCCTCCAACCAATGCTGCAGAATTTGTTTTATTATTATTATTATTATTATTTTGGAAGTTTTATATTGAAGAGTTGTCAGTGAAAAATATTATTTGTAATGAGTTTTTCAAATTTTACTTCCCCAGGGTCTCATAGATCAGGGGGCCTCCCCCTCCCACTCCATCCCATTCCAGTTACCAAGCACTTTCCTCTTGTGAGTATAATTATTATCAACTTATTTTTCACTTAAGGGAGGAGGAGGGGGAATTTAAGCTGCCTTCTTGACAATGCTTTCAAATGGTGATGAAATGTCTTCTTCATATCTGAATAGTACATGATTATTAGCACTGAATCTGACAGACACGATTTCTGCATATTTTTGTGGCATTAATTTAAATCAATGTAATGTTTGAAAACATTTCAGCCCCTCAAACAGCTGATGCAGCTTATATTCAATTATAACAAATTGCAACACACTGTCAAGTCTTTTTACGAAGTCATTAGTCAGGGATTTTGAATGTGCGGCCTCTGAATGGAGTTCGGATAGCTGACAGCTCTAATTGTTGGGAACTGCTAAAGGATTGCTAATGAACTGGGGGATCTGTTGGGCCTGTAGCTTTCTTCAAGGATGAAATTTTTGAAAACTTTCACAAGATCAAAGCAGCATAACACGGACCATTTGCTAAATTGTCAGCAGTAGACTGAAGCAGTCTGAGTCCCAGCTTTAAAGCTGAAGCTTCAGTAGAAAGCACCGTGCGACTCCTGCCCCGAGCTTTTTTTCATGTGTCAGTAAAACCATACTCAGAAACAATGCCTTGAAGAAAGAGCCCCAGATCCGCAATGGCCACAGTGGCTTAATTAGGAAGAGCAGTAAGGGAGACAAAATTTCCTTTCTGTTGTTGCAGTACAAGAGGGTTGAATCCAACACCAGCACAACCAGCCTCCCAGAAACTTGTTTTGCAGCTTCCAAACTATTAATGGATGGAGATGTTTATGACTGTACAGAAGGATCAGGATGGCTTCCATTATCCTTCCACAAAAGGACTTGCAATGGAGTTTCCAGGTGTGTCTGCAGGACCTAGGACCCACTCACTGAAGGCAACAGGAGCTTTCCCCATGATTTCAGTGGGATCAAGCCTTCCCCTTCATCACCTGCTGCAGTGCCCACACAAGTTAGAGGAAACTTTCACACTGATTTTGTTGGACACTGTATCCAGGCCTGGTGTATCTGGCCAGCAATGCACAGGCAATGGAGATTTACCAGCTGCTGTTGCTTCATTTTATTCAGAGGCAGAAAGTGCAGTGAAGGGAAACTTTTAAAAATGATCTTAAAAGAAAAGAAAGATATGAAAATGTGTCTCCATCATTCCCATCTGATTTATATTTTCTTTTTCTAGTCTTTTTTTTTTTTTTTTTTTTTTTTTTTACTTCTTCTCATTGAAATTTACTATGGTATCCTCTTACCAAAAGAAAATAATGCCTGCTGAGCTATGGTAACCTTGGTCAATTACCCAAACGTCTTAATATAGAAGTCTGCCAGGGGGGAAGAATGTTTGAAATAAGATTTACATTATTACTTCTTTAAATTAACACTTCAACACGACTCTAGGAGAAACAAATTCTTTCCTCCAAACGCTGTGTGAGGTACAGTACCAAACAGATGTTATCCTCTCCAAGACAAACTCTATGTTTGAAAAACAACACTGAAAGTCGTATACTGAAAATTTTTGGAGTACTTGAAATCGTGACTGTAATTCTTAACATCATAAATGTCTGGGTTGTTTTGGATATGAATTTTGCATCTCACACCTTCTTCTAAAACATTTAATCTCTCTATTACACACCCCCTCCTTCTAGGGGGCTTCTATTGTCTCTGGTCAGCAGATGTGGAAGGGTTTTCCTTGGAGAAATATGTTGGGAAATATGAGCAATTTATACCTGTCTACTGCTATATCTTTCATTTATAGTCAAGTATTCAACCTGGAACATATATCTGTTCATTTATTTGTCTTATGGAACTCTTAAATTGAAGATATTTATGCTATATGATCAACTTTCAAGAGAGTTTCAATGGCATAATAATTGCTATCAATTATCAACAGGTGAGCAAAAAAAAAAAAAAAAAAAAAAAAGAATCCTTTTCAATTACCCAGGAGCACTACTTTATACTCTCAGTCTGCCACTGCATTTGTAGCACCAGAAAATTCACAGAAAGATCTAGGACTGTTTGATTTCATATTAAATATACCAACAGCTGTAGATGCTGAGGTGTTTTCTAGCTGAAAACTTAAAACCTTAAAATAGCTTGAAAAAAATCCTCAGTTTTCACAAAGAGAACCCATATAGGCAGTTTCTGTCTCTTTTAATTTTAAGCATCTAATCTGAGCTAACAACCAGGATTGTCTCTATTCTTGATAAGTGAGTCACCCATATGTCTTGTAAACATATCTTGTGACTGAAGACATGATGTGGCAGAGTGCCTGTCTGACTCAGTTGGCTCTAGAGGGACCCCAAATGATGACATTGGGTTATATACCCAAGATTTAGAAAGGTAAAGATAGGGCAGAGAGAATCCAGCCCAGAGTACCTAATAACCTGTTTATGGACAAGTCCCACATTGATGAAATCTCAAGAGTGCTGAGCTACTTATTGTCATTCTCAGGAGAGGGCAACCAATAGGAGCTCACTGACAACACAAGGGTCAGCTGGTAGCTGTTTACACATCAGTCCTGAAATGCATATCACTTATGAACCATGGTATATGCTCACTGAAAAGTCTCCAGTTCAGTCGGCAGCAACACATTGCTAGTGTATGTGGTAAAACAGTGAAGACAAAAACAAATTGCAACAGGTTGCACCCCTCTGCCTCCAAAAGAGAAATCTGCATACTTATAACCTTTCTTAGCTTATGTCTCGCGAGGACATAACTGCAGACTCTTTACCTATTTGTTTCATGACAGTCCAGAGTGAGTAGGTTGCCAAAATGAAGTGCTAAGTGCTACAGAAAACAAGGGCTGAAGTAGCATTACCCAACTATTTTGCTGTTGGAGCACTGAACAAATCTGTAAGAATATTTGTCTACTTGAAGCTAACTGAAAGAGCAAGATATTCTAGTCATCTCACTTCCATGGATTCTTCTGTTACTTCAAACATCTATCTAGTTGGCATAGGAAGGTGACAGATGGAAAAAGAAGAGAGACTTTTATCTTTGTAGTAAGGTACAGTCTAGGAACTGGGACCCTTTCACTTCTAGTCGACTATCCAGTAAAAGTTTACTATGAAATATGTGAAGAAGGAACAGTTTCAGCACACTATTGGAAAGGATTCATGTCCGTGAATCCAAAGTGAAGCCTGAACTTTCAAAATTAACTGACAGAGAGAGGTTTATTTTGAAACATATTTCTCTCCTCAACTATCCTACTGAGTAGCCAAGGTAGCTCTTGGCAGGCTGCATTATGCAGATCCCATTCAGGGATGCCCATCTCCCTGGAACCTCCATAAGGACTCCATATGCTTAACCCAGGACTCATGAAACAAAAGACTAGATCAGCACTACAGTGCAAGTGCTATAGCAACTTCTTTAATGGGTCTAGTCTCTCTGAGTACAATTATTCTACTGTGTGAAAGCCACCAAGCTCATGGGAGACACCACCTTCTCCTTGGTAGTTTGGGCTAGCTCCCACAGTTCTCTGGGACAAAACTTAGGAATGGTTTGGAGTATAACTCACTCCCCAAGAGAGCAAGATAGACAGGCTGGCAGCATGTACACCTTCTTGCAGTCAAAACATTCCCCCAACGCTTTTTCAGGGGAATCTGAACTGATGATCAGCCACATGCCTTCTGGCTGCAACAAGGATATGTAACACTTGTCCATGGTTTCAAGATATAAAACCGTAATTCTGCCAGGCCACAGCACAGTCCCTCATTAATTCACACACTCTGAACTGAATAATCACACAAAAAGAATCATGTCTTAGGGTCCGTGGGACACTGGAACCCTGAAGAAACACATGGCCAAGGACTCTGTAATACCAGTGCAGCTCTACAGGAGGTTGATTCAAAGCAGCTGGGACACAAGCTATTGTAAGCCACATGGCCTCAGGCCCAGAGGTGACTCCCTATCCCTTCTTTCATGTACTGGTACAAATAAGGTTTTTTGTTATATTTATAATGCGGGGGATGTACAGATCATAATGCTTCTGATCTGTCCCACTTTATCTGAAATATAGGGAAGGCAATACTTCCTTGGATCCCATATAGATGCTCTAAAGTTCCAAGATACTTAATAAATAACACTGTATAAGGATTAAGTTGGGCACTGGAAAAGGCTCAGCTGGGAATTGGTAAAAACACCAAACTCAGAGCTCAAGAAGCATTTGAACAAAGCTTTCAGACATATGGTTTGATTTTTGAACAGTCCTGTATGGAGAAGGAAGTTGGACTTGATGATCCTTGTGGGTCCCTTTCAACTCACAGTATTCTATGATTCTATGATTCTAAGTATAAATGGTCTCCACCATTTTAAAAGGCAGACACTAGCTTGGGTCAGCATCAGCTGATGGACAGCCTGAGACATAAAGGGGAAGTAGCACAAGTGTTGATGCCTACTTAAAAAATGTTGCTTTTACATGAATCTCACATCTCCAGTGGCACATGCAAGAACTGGACTTCAGTAACAAGTCAGAATAACATTCAGTAATGATTTTCCTTCCTTATTTCTGCTGTTCCTCGTGTTCTTCCTCATAGAAGAATTCAGGCCTGAATTTCTGTTTACAGAAACTGTAGTTTACCAACTGTTGTAAAGTATTGTATTGAATTTCCAATTTACTAATAAAAAATATCCTTTCTGTCAGGAAAAAAAAAAATTTCCTCTATCTCTGTCTTGAAACATAAGAAAACAAAACAGATGTTTGTTGCATTTAATAAAGAACATGCATATGCATTGAAATAACTTCTAGCTTATTTTTGTGTGATGCCAATACTTAATTATGTTCATTTTGCATTTGTAATTAGAGGGCAGAACAGATGGTGAAGGCACAAAGTAAAGGAAAGTGTCCATTCATATAACCTCCTCTGTGATGCCAAAATCTCTTGTGTTCAGAGGCTGATCCAAACTCTACTGAATTCAGTACGAGCATATCTATTGAATATCAAGGGTCCAGAGGAGGCCACAGAGTAGGGGTTTGCTGTAACCTTTCTTCCTGATGTGATATGGTGATTTATTTTGGGGTTTAATATTTTCTGATTTTAAGACAAATTTTGATTCAGTTTGATGTGGATCACCCTCTTGCTTGCTTTCCTGTAGATAAAAATAAATGGTTTATGAAAAATTAATTTTAATTCTGTATGTTGGGAAAAATATCTTACTGTATGTTAACTTCTAACAATAACAACCCATGCATTTAATGATACAAATCATGCAGAAAGCCAGATAAAACTTTAGATAATTTTCAATATCACTGAAAATGGAAGCTCAAACAAATCAAAACTTGGATCCTGAATTTGATTCAAAAGCATATAAAATTAGCCATTGTAATTACTCTTTTTACAAATATGCTTTTATTTTTCTTTCAAATTTGTATACTTTTAAAAATATACTAATTTAAAACAGAATTTTAAATAGACCTAATAGGCACAAATATAAATGGAATAGAAATGACACTTTCAGTCAAATGAAATATTTTCATTGGTCAAAAGTTAATTTTTGTGTGTTTTTATGTGTATAACTGTACTTTTAGAATTCATCATTTGTCTGGAAACAGTCACAATGATATGTCTCCAGAACTCTGATCAGGAAATGGATGTTCTTAAACAATATGCCATGATGTTTAGCTGTATAAATGGCACTTCTGAGGCTGGCCATAGAATATTAAAGCATGTCAACAAATTCAAGACAGTGCTCAGAAGAAACTATGTTTTTAGGGCTTAAAAAAAAAAGCAGACCTACAGTGAACTACTCAAAAAAAATCTGTTTAGTTCATCAGAAAGGTCTAGTTATGACTTGATTATGATGTATAAGTACTTTCACTGGGAGTACTAGCATAGAAGATTGTTAACAAGAGCAAATAATGTGAAATTAAAGCTTACCAAATTCATATTACAAGTAAGAAACATTTCTAACACAGAGAGTAATTATTGGAACAACCTGCCAATAGCATTGTTTTGTCCTCTGCATCTTGACATCATCCACTCAAGAGTGAATGGGATACATAATTTAATCCAAGAGGTTTTAGTCATCCTGGATTCATAAACTTCTACATCTTCCAGTAGGAGGAGAAGAATCAATCCCCCGTATAGTGAATTTAAGTCTACTGAAAATATGCTTCCTCTTTTTTAATAATCTTTTGCAAATCCTCTTAAAAAGAGTCTGCCACTTTGAGTCAAGCACAAATTATTAGGCTCAGCTCAGATGAAACTGACTCTACAGTTGTTCTGAGTAGGCGGTCTCCTCGTGCTCTCTGACCTTTGGAATCAATGAATCAGGAATTTTTCACATGTATGTATTTATTTATAAAATATTATTACATATTGGTACAAGTGCTTTGATTAATTACATATGCTTTTCAGTGGAAAGGACTGCCACAACTGTGCAAACAGTAAATTGCTAACATTTTCAGAAAACAACAACAAAAACAAAAACAAAAGCCAGTGATCTTCAGACACAGAATTAGTCACTGAAGAGATCGGTGCATAATTTTGTCAATAACTAATAAGCCCAAGAATTCTGAAGTCTATTTGAGAACAATTTGCAAAGAGAAAACAAAGCAAAATTCTTCAGATAAATTATTGATTTGAATTAGTCATTTAGCTCTAGTAAGGAGTTGTAGACTTTTTGAAAATATGTGGCAAGGGGATACAGTTTTAGAGAGGCTGAAGCAAAAATGCTCTGCTCTTCTAGAGCTTGTTTCATCACATGTTCTCAAGGCACTTTAATTATGCTGAATATTAATTATAACCTTTTTTACATTTGAACAAACTGAGGCACAATGCCTTGCCTATGGTCACACAGCAAGTGAGGATAAAAACTGGGAAAAAAAAGTCTATCTCACTAACCATTAAATATGCTTCTTGTCACTATTCATTTAGGCATTGCTATCCTACTATATTAAGCGTGATTTTTGATGGAAACAAGGTTTTCGTGACCATGTTGTCTACCTATGTGTTAGCTATAATAATGGCATTATAAATTATATAAGTAAATTAATAGAGATGTAAAAATAATACATGGAAAAAAAAATCTTAGAAATTGATTAAAATTATAAAAAATATTATATTTTGACTTTTTGACAAGGACACATAAATATGAGGAGAAGAGAGATCTCACAGTTATTAAGTGGTATTTACCAGGCCAAAGATTTTAAGTGTACATGTCTACATCTACATCTGTTAATATATGCTCCCTTTAAGCCCTAGAGTTGATGCCCATATTTTTCAGATGACCTACTCCCACCCCTGAATGCGCATTTGCTGGCTTCTTGATCAGGCCAGGGTAGTCTGTTCAGATGTAGACACAATCACAGGGGGGTCTCTGGGAGGTCATCTGGTCCAACATCCAGCTCAAAGCATCACCAGCTTAGATAAAGTTGCTCAGGACCTCATACAGTCAATTTCTGAATAGCTAAAAGGATATCGCTGAGGATATATCAAAAGCTAGATGCAATGAACCCCTCTGCAATTTTAGAGAACACAGCCAGAGAACAGAGGTAGGAATTAAAGTTGTAAGGGTAAAAAGATGACTGTGTAAACACAATTAATTTATGAAACAATAAAGGGTAGGATTCAATCAGCTAAAGAAAGTATCAAGTGTTATTTTAGGTATTGTGGAGTATCTGTGTCTGTAGAAAGATGCTGGTCTTGCCATGTTGCATCATATCTGCTGTTCAGTGCAGATTTCTCTGATATTCCTAAGGCATCTCAAGTGCCCCAGTATGTCAATGGCTATGCTTACTCAACAGTATGCTGCCTGAACCGTAGCAGCTCAAGATTCAGATGCTTTAATACTGAAGTCAGCAGGACACATTTCTAAGTGTGAACTAGGTGGCTAATCTCCTGTTATTGCTAAAGGACATCAAACCGATCAATAGTCTGAAGGTTTGTTTCACTCTGTGTAAAATAGACCTGTAACTTTGATAATCTGAATAATTTTCTGAATTTATTCTTCTGTACTACATCTAATGCCAGTGCCTAAATCTGGAGCTGAATCAGCGAATCATAGAATCAAAGAATCATAGAATGATTTGGGTTGGAAGGGACCTTGAAAATTATCTAATTCCACCCCCCTGCCTAGACAGAAACACCTCCCAGCAGCCCAGGTTGCTCAAAGCCCCATCCAACTTGGCCTTGAACATCTCCAAGGATAGGGCATCCACAGATACTTTGGGCAACCTGTTCCAGTGCCTCACCACCCTCCAAGTAAAGAACTTCTGCCTTATATCTAATCTAAACCTACCTTCTTTTAGTTTAAGACCATTACTCCTTGTTTTATCACAACTCTCCCTGACAAAGAGTCCCTCCATAGCTTTCCTGTAGGACTCCTTTAAGTATTAGAAAGTTGTTATAAGGTCTCCCAGAGCCTTCTATTCTCCAAGCTGAACAACCCCAACTTTCTCAGACTGTCTTTGTAGAAGAGGTGCTGCAGACCTTTGATCCTCTTTGTGGCTTTCCTCTGGAACAATTCTAATACTTCCATTTCCTTCTTATGCTGGGTGTCCCAGATCTTAACACAGTACCCCACCACAGGTCACAGATCTTAACACAGGTCCCCCACCACAGGTGGTGGGGTCTGACAAGAGCAGAAAGGAGGGGGAGAATCACCTCCTTTGACCTGCTGGCCATTCTTCTTTTGATGTAGCACAGGATACAGTTGGCTTTTTGGGCTGCAGGTGAACATTGCTGGCTCACGTCAAGCTTCTAGTCAACCAAAACACCCAGGTCCTCATCAGAGCTGCTTTCCATCTACTCTTAGCCCAGCCTGTGTTTGTACTTAGGATTACCCCAGCCCAGCGCAGGATGTTGAACTTGGTCTTGTTGAACTTCATGAGGTTTGAACAGACCCACCTGTCAAGCCTGTCAAAGTCCCTCTGGATGGCATCCCCCTTCCTTCAGTGTGTCGCTTGCACCACACAGTTTGGTGTCATCAGCAAACTTGCTGAGAGCACACTCAATCTCACTGTCCTTGTCACTAACAAAAATGTTAAACAGTGCTGGTCCCAGCTGACCTTTGAGGAACACCACTTGTTACTGATCTCCACATGGACATTGAGCCATTGAGCAACTCTTTGAGTGCAAACATCCAGCCAACTCCTTACCCACCCCGTGGTCCATCTGTCAAATCCATGTCTCTCCAGTTTAGAGACAAGGATATCATGGAGGACAGTGTTAAATGCTTTTCACAGGTCCAGGTAGATGATGTCAGTTGCTCTTCCCTTGTCCACCAATGCTCTAACCCTATTGTAGAAGGCCAGAAGATTTGTCAGGTATGATCTGCCTTTGGTGAAACCACGTTAGCTGTCACCAATCACCTCCTTATTTTCTATGTGCCCTAGAATAGTTTTCAGTTAAGGCAAAATTATGCCTTGTGTGTAACTTGGAAGCCATACTGCCTACATAATACATTCTTTTTAGGAATGACTTCACAAAATATTTAAGAGTCTGCTTAGTTTGAACTATAGTTTATAGATTTGTTACTGGGATTCAGCTTGTCCTTAGCACTTCATTATTTCAAAAGATGTTAGATATCAAGCGATGCCCTTCAGTCCTTCACCAAATTGCTATTTTGAGCCTTTCTTTGGTTTCAAGAGCACCTATTTATCTAGTTCCTGAAAGTTCAAAGGAATATATTTTCTAAATGTGTTAACTGGAGAAGATTTAATTCTTGTGCAAAGTGCTGTCTCAGACATTTTCTATGACAGAGGCTTTTACTCCAACCTCAGACAAAAAGTACCTGTGAACATTTCCACCTTTTCCTACTTCAAACTTCCTTGTCTATGTGCACCAAGATTTATTGCTAGTCTATGAATTTATTTGTAGCTATTGTGTTTTTAAAAGCCTTCTTGTCTTCAAGTTTACATGACACAGGTAACAGGACAATTCTTTACCTGTTTTTATTGAATGAATAAAAATCTGCCAAGTTGTTAATTTTTTTAAATGTTTTACTGATATGTTACCATACTATTCCCATTCTGTATTACTACTTCAAAATCTCCTCTTATCTGGAATGGCTTCACAGAATCACAGAATCACAGAATCACAGAATTTCTAGGTTGGAAGAGACCTCAAGATCATCGAGTCCAACCTCTAACCTAACACTAACAGTCCCCACTAAACCATATCCCTAAGCTCTACATCTAAACGTCTTTTGAAGGCACGTGGGAGAACAGGCCAACCCCCACCTCTCTACAGCCTCCTTTAAGGTATCTATAGAGAGCGATAAGGTCGCCCCTGAGCCTCATCTTCTCCAGGCTGAATAAGCCCAGCTCCTTCAGCCGCTCCTTGTAGGACTTGTTCTCCAGGCCCCTCACCAGCTTCGTCGCCCTTCTTTGGACCCACTCAAGCACCTCGATGTCCTTCTTGTAGCGAGGGGCCCAAAACTGAACACAGTACTCGAGGTGCGGCCTCACCAGAGCCGAGTACAGGGGGACGATCACCTCCCTAGCCCTGCTGGTCACACTATTTCTGATACAAGCCAGGATGCCGTTGGCCTTCTTGGCCACCTGAGCACACTGCTGGCTCATATTCAGCCGACTGTCCACTATCACTCCCAGGTCCTTCTCCGCCTGGCAGCTCTCCAACCACTCATCTCCCAGCCTGTAGCTCTAGAATCATAGAATCATTAAGGTTGGAAAAGACCTCCAAGATCAGCTGGTCCAACCATCTCCCTATCACCAATATCACACATTAAATCAGGTCCCTAAGTATTACATCTAACCTTTCCTTAAACACCCCCAGGGACAGTGACTCTATCACTTCCATGGGCAACCCGTTCCAATACCTGACTACTCTTTCTGAGAAGAAATGTCTCTGAATTTCCAACCTGAACCTCCCCTAGTGCAACTTGAGACCATTCCCTCTAGTCCTATCACTAGTTATCTGAGAGCTCAACCCCCAGCTCCCCACACCTTCCTTTCAGGTAGTTGTAGAGAGCAATAAGTTCTACCCTGAGCCTCCTCTTCTTCAGACTAAACAGCCCCCATTCCCTCAGCTGCTCCTCATAGGAGCTGTGTTCCAGGCCCTTCACCAGCTTTGTAGCCCTTCTCTGGACATGCTCCAGGGCCTTGATGTCCTTCTTGTAGTGAGGGGTACAAAGCTGAATACAGTACTTGGGGTGCAGCCTCACCAGAGCAAAATACAAGGGGATGATCACCTCCCTGGTCCTGTTGGCTACGCTATTTCTAATACACGCCAGGATGCATTAGCCTTCTTGGCCACCTGGGCACATGGCCGGCTCATGTTCAGGAGAGCATTAATCGATACTCCCATATCTTTTTCCTCTGCATAGCTTTTGAGCCACTCTCCCCCAGTCCTGTAGTGTTGCATGGTGGTGTTGTGACCAAGGTACAAGACCCAGCACTTAGCCATGTTGAACCTCATCCCATTGGCCTCTACCTATCCACCCATCCTGTTCAGGTCCCTCTGCAGGGCCTTCCTACCCTTTGGCATATCAACACTTCCCTCAAACTTGGTGTCGTCTGCAAACTTACTGAAAGTGCACTCAATTCCCTCATTCAAATAATCAATAAAGATATTAAAGAGGATGGGCCTCAACACCTACCCCTGGGGAACACCACTCATGACCAGTTGCCAACTGTATTTCACTCCATTCACCATCACTCTCTGGGCCCAGCTGTCCAGCCAGTTTTTAACCCAGCAAAGAGTGTACCTGTCCAAGCCATGGGCTGCCTGATTCTTCAGGAGAATGCTGTGGTAGACTGTGCCAAAGGCTTTGCTGAAGTCTAGGTAGACTACATCAACAACCTTTCCCTCATCCACCAGGCAGGTTCTCCAGTCATAGGAGGAGGTGAGGTTGGTTAGGCAGGACTTGCCTTTCATGATCCCATGCTGGCTGGATTTGAACCCCTGGTTGTCCCACATATGCTGTGTGAGTGCATTCAAGATGACCTGTTCCGTCACCTTTCTTGGCACCAAGGTCAGGTTGACAGGCCTACTGTTCCCTGGTCGTTCTCATACCTCTTCTTATAGATTGACATCATATTAGCAAGTCTCCAGTCATCTGTAACCTCTCCAGATGATTGCTGATAGATGACGGAATGCAGCCAAGTGATCACATTCTCCAAATCCCTCAGCACCCTCAGTGGATCCCATCTGGCCCCATGTACTTGTGAGTGTCCAAGGAGCACATGGAGCAGCATGTCTTCACATCTTCATAGATAATGGTTTCTTCATATCTATGGGACCTCAACATTTAGGCAGCTCTGGAGGTTATCCATGAGTGGTTTACATTTTAACATGAGTTAAACAACCTTAAATTTGTTGCTGAAATATGGCCTAGAGATCTCTCCTTTGGAAAAATAGCCACTTAAGAGTGGTAGTTGTATGAAAGATGCTCCAACCTAATGTGTATGAAAGGAGGTAATGTAGAAGCACATATTAAATAAAAATTAAATGAATCCTCTGTACATCTTATTTGCTGTATTTCTTTCATATATTGCTACAAAGTCTACTTTGATCTGTACAGTACATTGTCAAGTCATATGGTATGGTAAAATATCATTTATGAAAAAGCACACATAAAATTTAAATAAATAAGCATCCCAGTATGCTATTTTTTTCATGTACAATAATAGATTACTATAAAATTTCAGTCTTGAAGTTAAGCATCCTGGATTAGTTAAACAGGAATTTTACCCCAAAGAAACTGTAAGAACTATATGAATATTAAGAAACCAGATGACATACACACATAGTAACAGAAGCCTGGATGGATCAATGAGCTCTATCAGCTCGGTCTTTTAAAGTACAAAGCTTTGAAGAAGAAGAAGGGGAAAAAAGAGTTATTTTAGGTATAAGGAAATGATTATTCTCTTAATAAATATGATCCAGCACTTGTGGTATCTATTCTCTATTATTAAGTCACATCAATATTACTGGCTGAAAATATTTTTCTTAAAGTAAATGTAGTGTGTTAGTATGATGATGATTCCAATGCAACAAATGAAGAGATGTTTTATGATTTTTTAGCTTAGTTAACATTTAAGTGATGATATATGTGTTCTGACAGGATAAAATAATTGTTAAAAACAACATAAGAGGAATGTATCTTTATTATTTTTCTTGTTATTTAAAAAAAATAAATTGTTGTTTAAAGACAGAAATAATACTATGCGGGCTACTTATTCAGGCCAAACCAACTTTTTCCGTAATTCTACAGATTTGTGCAATGCCAATGTGCCATTGGGTTTACACTCTGCATATATATATATATATATATATATATGTATATATGTATATATGTATATATATATGTATATATGTATATATATATATATGTATATATGTATATATGTATATATATATATACATATTTCAGGTTGTGGGTCTGTGGTCTAAGACATTTTGGATTTTGAAATTTAAGTTTTTAATACTATTCAGTGTTTCAAAACAATTTCATGGCTAACAAATGATCATTCAGATGGCTTGATGAAACACTGCATTTTAAGAAAAAAAGCATGAAACTGTTGCAGTTACACAATTTGGACCAACTGACAGATTTCCTTAGTGGTCCACAGAGCAATGAAATTACATAATCTTGCACTTGAACAATGAAAGATTATAATTTTTCAAGGCTAATCTTTTTGGTAGAAGTCTGTGCAAACCTTTGTCAAATGGTGTGCCTGACTGACTGGCATTTTATGTATGGCTTTACACTCCATCAGGCCATTCAAGTAGGTCAGAGAAGCAACTGGGCAGAACTGAGGCAGACAATTTAGTGGTCATCAGAGCATATGTAAAATAATAGTCAGAGACTTTAACTGGCCAGTAGCCTTTAGTGTTCTAGTAATATTTCAGAAAGGCAATTGTTGGTCATCCTTATGTTTGATAGGATAAATGCTAGTCAGTGCACTGAACAAGCTAGGTGGTGGTTATCTTACAGCAAAAGGACAAATGTCATCAAGACACTTGAAGAGTCTTGGGTTCCTTATAAAATTCTTCCATAAGCCATGACAAAGAAAATGAAGCAGTAGACTGCAGCAGTACAATTGCAAAGAAATTGGTAGGGAAAGGACAATGACATCATGAATAATCAAAATGAGATTGAATTCTCTAAACTGTCTCATTTGCAACATATCTGGCCCGCAGCAGCAAGAAAATATTCACTAACCAAATGCATCTTGGTTCTTCACTGAACCAAGAATGAACAGTTGTTTTTGACCATGTTTCTATTAGCTAATAGGGAGCAAACATGGAATAATTAATGTCTTCTGTATGCACATTTCAGACTACCTCTGCTCTGGTCCCAGTTTTCAAACATCCATTACTCTGTTTGAATTAATTTGATCAAAAAGGAAAACATCTTGTTCTCTCCAAGGTCTCTCCATGATATCAACCAAAGCATAGAAAGACAGGACAGCTGGGCAATTCGCTTCAAAAGTGTTCAGTCTTCTCATTCAAAATGAGACACCAGGGCCAGACACTCCCCTTATGTCTCTCCCATACTGCAGTCCTCAATGATTTCTACACAAGGAGGTATTTATGTGTTCTGAGCAATTCAGTACAGTAGAGTATGCTTTGATGGAATACCAATTATTAGTATTGTTAATAAAAATAATAAACTGCAGCAGCAACAACAACAAAACCCAGAATCATTTGTTAGTTGGAAATGTAAATAAATTTAAGAAAGACAAGTCAGTATTTGAACCATTAATTAATCCTCTTTAGATTCGCACCCAATCTTCCCCCCAGAAGTTCATGCTTTAAGTTTTTAAAGGTCTTTTTCTTCAATCATCAAAACATCTTTGTAGTTCTTTCTTTAGTCAATGAATTTCAATGTCATTTTTGAAAGTCAACCTATAGTAACAGGTGCCTCTATGGTTTAACTATTAACCTGTTTGATGGTAAATCTTGTCTCATTTCCTTGGTTCTTTGCCATTATATTATTTGTGATTAATTTTGCCAATTAACTTATCTCTAAGCACATTCTACATTCACCACATTTCCTTTGCAAAGTTGATCCTCAGGCTGAATTGTGCTGTCCTTCTGGATCGGATCTCACTCTTGTTGCAAGGGGAGATTATTTAATATCACTCGGGACTGTGCTAAAAGAACTACAGAATACAGTGTGGAAAAAAAAATAAAAAAAATCTTTGAGAATCCCAGTTTAGTCCATGCAGGCAAAATTCATCAGCTCCCAAGCCTCACTAGTAATCTAAACAGGTCTTACATCATCTCAGATATCTGTTGTTTTCTTATTCCTAGACAAAGTAATAATATGCATATCAAAACCCATAACCTATTGTAAAGAGTAGATCTAAGGGAATTGTGAAGACACTAGGCTGCCCCTACAAAATTAAAAAGACCTAATCCACTTAGGAGATAACTTAAAGCTAATTATTCAGCTTTATAGATGAGTCCCTTCAATGAATTTCTTCTATATCACAAAAAATTGCAAGTTTAAATTTTGCTATTTAATTCACACAACACTAAATCATTTTTTAATTTCAGGATATGTTCCACAGATGAGTCTGTCTATTCCCCTAATGTGATATTTCCTATTGTTAGTTGAAACAGTAGGTACATAAGTTGGATACAACACAATAAACTTGCTTTGGTTTATTGTTTAAGGTAGACAGCCAATATTTTGTAAATGGAAACCAATTTTAAGACAACAACTAGCTCACAAGATTAAAATTAAAAAAAAAAAAAAAAAAAAAAAAAAAAGATTCATGATTTGTTAAGATAACATTCACTGCAACTGTAAATAGATTTGAAATCTGAACAAGCACAACGAGGATCCAGTGAAGCTAAAGATGGTCTTTCAATAAAACTGCCATGGGATTAAATCTGACTGATAGTTTAGATCTAAGATAGAAAATTAGAAATGGGAAAGATAAATGTAGGATCCATCATATTCTCCTGTGTTAGAGTTCTAATTGTTCGAAGATGTCAACAAAACTTGATGTTTAAGAATAAAGTGGAGGTTAGAAAAATAACGTGTTTTGAGTATATGACTGGAAGTAGAGCAAAGGAAGAGAAAGCAAATTAACAGGGACTCTAGAACTACTATGCTACAAAAGGACTGTGATAATTACAATGAGGTGATAAATAATTATAATAATATAGTTGAATATAGTTGAAATCCATATGGATTCAATATAAGCAATCCTGCTGAAAAGCTCAAAATCATAGAATCATAGAATAGCTTCGGTTGGAAGGGACCTTAAAGATCATCTAGTTTCAACCCCCTTGCCATGGGCAGGGATGCCACCCACTAGTTGCTCAGGGCCTCATCTAACCTGGTCTTGAACACCTCCAGGGCTGGGTCATCCACAACCTCTCTGGGCAACCTGTTTCAGGGTTTCACCACCTTCTGAGTGAAGAATTTCCTCCTAAACTCTAATGTAAATATCCCCTTCTTCAGTTTAAAAACATTCCCCTTTGTCCTGTCATTATCTGATTAAGCAAAAAGTCGCTCTCCATCTTTTTAATATCTCTTGAAGTACCGAAAAGCTGCAGTGTGGTCACCCTGGAGCCTTCTCTTCTTTAGGCTGAACAGCCCAGCTCTCTCAACCTTTCTTGGTAGGAAAGGTGTTCCAGCCCCTTGATCATCCTCATTGTCCTTCTCTGGATCCATTCTGACAGATCAACATCCTTCTTGTGCTGGAGGCCCCAGACATGGTAATCAAGATCTTATTACTCTTGGCAAAACAAATGTTTGAGTCAATTTTTCTTTCAAAGCGTTTATTATATGAAAATGGAAAGCAAATTAATTGAGTTACCTAAGTTTCAGAGAAAAAGGCTGAGAATTTCTTCAAGTCAAGTTAAGCACTGAAATTTCTTAGACTGACTTCCTCCTATTAAGAATCATTTTGCTGGGTAAATGAATGTCTTGCAAAAGCTAATTATATATATATATTTTTCACTGAATTGAAAATGTGGATTTCATAAAATCACACAGTCACAGAATGGTTGATGCTGTAAGGGACTTCTCAAGTTATCTAGTTCCAGGACCATGTCCAGACAGATTTTACCTCCAAGAATAAAACATTGAACACTCTGAAACATTTCTGGACAACCTGTGCCAGTACTTAGTTGCCTGCCCAGTAAAGGGTTGTTTCCTGATGTTCAGACAGAACCTCTTGTGTTCCAGTTTGTGCCCATTGCCTTATGTCCTGGCAGTTGAAATAGCCTGGATCCACCATCTTTACACCCTCTCTCTTCAGGTATTTTTACACATCCATGAGAACCATCCCCTCCCCTCCCCCCCAGCATCTCTCCTCTATACTAAGAGTCCCAGGTGTCTCAGTTTTTTCACACATGTGAAATGTTCCAGTACCTTAATCATGTCTGTGGCTCTTTCCTGGACTGTCTCCAGCATGTCCATGTCTCTCTTGTACTGGAGAATCTAGAACTGGACACTCCAGTTGTGGCTTTATATGTGCTGAGGAGAGGGCAAAGATCATCTCCTTCAAATTTTCGGCAATGTTTTTCATAATGCTGCCCAGTGTATGAGCTGCCTTCATGCTAGGGCTAATTGCTGATTCATGTTCAACTTGGTGTCCAACAGGACACCCAGGTCCTTTTCTGTAAAGCTTCTTTCCAGCTGGGTAGCCCAGCATGTCCCGGTGCCTGGGGTAGTTCCTGTCTAGGTGCAGGACTTGGTACTTCTTGTTGAACTTCATGAGGCTCCTTTCAGCCCATTTCTCAGCCTGATGTGTCTCTCTGGATGACAGAACAACCCTCTGGAGTATCAGCTACTCCTCCCAGGTTTGTGTCACCAAGAAACTTGCTGAAGGTACCATTTCTGCAAGTACTAATGGGTACTCTGTCCCATCATCTTCATCATTAGTGATGATTTTAAGCAGGACTGGATTCAATTTTGAACCCTGAGATACATCACAATTTACCATCCTCCAGCTGGAATTCATGCCACTGATTACCACACTCTGAGCTTGGCCATTCAACCAGTTTTCAACCCACATCACAATTGTGGAATAATTGTCTGAGATGACTTGGAAATTAAACTGATATTCACATTTTAAAGAAAAGGTACAACATTGAATAAGCTTCCAGGGTGGAGTGTAGCTGAACTAGATGAAAGTTCCCTAGGCCTCCAACCTGGATGTTAATCGCACTGGGGAACCTTGGTGTGCTGACTCTAAGAGGAACAATACGGAGCATGGAGCGGAGTGGAGACACCACGCTTAGGCTCTGTGATAACTTGTCACCCTGTGATAACACTGTCATCCTTACTTGTCTTCTCTTTAATCCTAACACATAACATTGCTCCTCATCCACACCCAGGCAGAGCACCATGCATTCCAGCTGTTCTCACACAGAAAGGACAACTCCACCTCCACTGTCCTTCCCACAGACCCTTTATGTCTCCATTGCAACCTTCCAGTCACACAAGCCTTCCCACCATGTGTGGTGGTTTTACCATGCTAGGCAGCTGAACACCACAACCGCTCTCTCACTCCCCTTCCTCAGATGAGGAGGGGAAGAAGTAAAGGAAAAAAACAACTCACGGGTTGAGATAAGGATAATTTAATTAAATGGAAAAAATATATTATTAAGGAAATATTAATTAAACAATTCAACTAAAGGAAAAAAAGGGAAAGGGGAAGAGGGAGGGGGAAAGGGAATAACAAAACAAAACAAGTAAAGGCTATGTGGAAGTGCAGAGGAAAGAAATCACTCTCTACCTCCCACAAATGAGTGATGCTTGACCACGTCCTTGAAGCAGAGCCTCAACGCACGTAGCCGGTGTTCGAGAGGAGGACAGACGTTTTTGCAACGAGAGCCCACCCATCCCCTCTTCTTTTTTCCACCTTTGATTGCTGAGTGTGACATCATATGGTATGGAATATCCCTTTGGTTGGTTTAGGTCAGCTGCCCTGGTAATGTTTCTTTCTCACTTTTTTGCCCACCCCCTAGGAGGGTTAGAGAAAATCCTGATGCTGTGCCAGCACTTCTCAGCAGCAGACACAACACTGATGTGATAGCACTGCTGTTCTAGCTACAAGTGGAGAGCGCAGCACTGTATGGGCTGCTGCAGGGAAAGTTAACATCCCAGCCAGACCCAGTACACCATGTCTTAGCAAGATCATAGCACTGCAACTGCACACAGATACCTAATTCCTGTTTAACCTTCATGCAATAGCATGGAGGTTTAACCTCTGTGCAATAGCATACAAATGCATATCTGATTCACTACTGAAAAAATATATCACTTTAATGCTTTTGACCATCAGACAGTAGCACAACGATGAAAAACAAGTTTCCAAAGAAAGCAGACAAAATGGAAAGTTTTAAAGTAGTATGAACTGTACAAAATGAGACAAAATGGGAAGGCTTGTTATAGTAGACTGTGGAAAAGAGATCTTATGAGATGTACAAGACCTAAATACAGCTTTTCAGAGGAAATATGACTCCCTTTTCATGACAAAAGAAATTATAAGAAAGCTTTCCAGTCTCTTAATATATAGTAAATTATTCCATCACTTAAAATAAGGATTTTGACAGAGAAAAGATGAGAGTTCAAATGATGTGATATTAGTTTTTATCAGAGTCTAGCTGGCACTAGAATTTTTTTTCATGGAAATTCTTTATTACAGTTAAGTAACTGCACAGGCTATCAGCACTGAAAAATTCATAGACAACACAGTTGTTTAGGGGAGTGAGCATAAATGCTAATAGAAATAAATCCCAGGTACTCATAAAAAATAAAATAAAATAAAATAAAAAATTGCAGTCACATGTTGCTCAAATCACAGTATTGCAGTGCTAAACTCTATACAATATTATGAAGACCCTTTATTTTGTGACAGCTTTATACACTGTAAAGTTGTAAAGTGTTATCCTTAGTTTGACTGGATTTTTAGTAAAGACCTTTACAAAACATTAGCAAACATACCATACATAGTTTCTCTCAGCTTTCTCACTCACACTTAATGTATAAATGTATACATTGTTTTTGTTTGTTTGTTTGTTTGTTTGTTTTAATTTTCTATGTCCAGGTAGACTTCCATGTCCTGTGAGACATAAATGTGAGGAACGGGAGTGGTAGAGACAAAACTCTTACATACAGTGTATGACAATTATAGTAAATATATCATTACTCTTGTACAGAGAAAAGAAAAATAAAGTTTGTAAATAAATAAAATAAGTACTGGAAAAAAATAATTAGATTGTATGTGTATAAAATGTTATTTTTAAAAAATGTTATTTAAAAAAAATCTTTGATTTTTTTTTTTTTTTTTTTTAAATTCTGTTGATTCTTTCTTCCCTCATTTTAAAGGATTTTGGAGAAAGAACACATTTAAACACACATAAATTTACCTACTGGCCTAAACATAAAATGCATCATTCCAGAAAGACAGTGTTCCTTTATATTTCAGTGAAAATGATTAAGGATTTGTGTGACAAGGAGTGGTAATATTTACTGCAAATTACCTGTGTAATATAGTTATTTTATTTGTAAGCTTTCCTTGAGGGTTTGGATGAGATTCAACTGACTGCATGTCAAAATCTATAGCATAGAAGTCTACATCTTTGTTAATCACTATGGGTCTATTTATAGTTAATGGAGAGAAGCAGACATATCTAGAATAAGAATAAGAATAATATGAATATCTAGAATATCTAGAATAAGAATAATATGATCCATCTTTTCCCAAAGTAAACCTCTACATTTAGTGAAATCTGTCACCCCTTGAAAGCATGTTTCTCTCATTTCTGTAGAGGGAGTTCAGGATTCTTAGGTCACAAGCAGACACCTACAGTCAGGTGTAGACATCTAAAGTCAGGGGAGATTAATGCCACTTCTTGTATCCTTTGTATCTAATAATTGACTATCACTGAACACTCAAGCTTGAGAGAAAGTAGATAATATTTGAGTGACTAACTTATCTTATTCCGTTACATTATATTTCAGGAGTATAAATTTTGTATATTTAACACAACAAACTTGCATTAAGTAATAAAATGTTGTGAAAAATAAACAAAAATCTTTTTCATTTTCACTTTTATTACTCTGCTCAACACGTTAAGAGGAAGTGAATGTTGAAAAACTCAATAGCTTGTCTGCTTAAAAATGAGAAAATCTTAACATTTCTTCAATTTAAACATATTTTCATTATTGTTTACTTTATTAAAATTATTACATTAAATGATAAGTTAAAAGAAACTTTGATAGTAATAGGCTGCCATTACGGATATATCAATGAATGTCTTAAATATGACGTAGAAAGGCTGTAGGAGATATATAAGATAGCTATCAAATTATTCACTTATAAATATCACACAGCACAGAAACAGTCCCACACTGATCATACTCTGCAAAACCCAAATGACACAAACATGATGAATAAAAGACTTCTCACATCTAGATCTGATAGAGTCAATACAAAGGACTCAGATCCCTCTTCTCAGAGCCCTCAAGAATGTTAAAGATTACTTTTAATAATTTGTTTCACTACAGATTATTTTTCTCTTTGTAGAATGAGGAGTCAGTGGATTCAAAGAGTGTTTTGATGGTTTATGTTTCATGCTGTATTAAAAGGTAGGTAGGTCTAAGAAGAGGTAAATGGCTGAGAGATTTTTGATGTATGCATCAAAATGTAAAGCCAAATGTATGATAAAATGTAAAACAGTGACAATAACACAAGAAGAAAATACCAAAATGAGGAACTTCGATATTTCCACGCAGTTGGAGTTATAACACTTGTCCTAAAAACAAAGGAATTAAAGGGAGATTCGCAGAAGTGTCAATGGAGATTGCACTTTTACTTGGTGAGCTCAGTTTCCAGTCCCTCTCACAGATGAGATTTCCTTGTGCATCTTCAGTAGAAATGACCTAGCTTTCAGGGGTTGTTATGAGGATTACCGTTAGTAACTTCTGCTTCAAACTTTATAATATGCCTAAATATTAAATGATGTAGAAATTGAAAACTGAGTGTCCTAAATTATAAAAGTAAAATTTTTGAATGCAAGGCTATATCGTTATTCATAGCTTTTCTGTCCTTTTGCCACACACTGGATTGGTTCACTAACAAGTAAATATGGAAGCATTATACAGATTATGGGATGGTGGTTAAGGAATATATGTGGGTGTTTCATTACCAAAACTCCCCAGGTTTAAAATCTTACTCTTAGCCTATGGTTTTAAGAAAATTTCTGTCTTCATCCATTTTGTGAAAATCTTTCTTTGTTTCCTCTATTATTTTTTTTAATAAAACCACTCTAGTTTTTCTTACTTTATTACATCATTAAACTAAAAATTTCATTTTCAGATTAATTCAAATGCATTGCTCCATTGAGTGTTTCAATACAAGTACATGTGCTTGATTTCTACTACTTTGTTAAAATTGTGGGACATGGAAGCATTTTTCATCTCATAAATCCATATGCATACACCTGCTATGTCTCAGTTGAATCCTGGGAGTAAAGAGATCTTTATGATTTTCTTTTCAGCTTCAAATATTCTTGCCTTTGTTGCTGTTGTTTTGTTTGTTTGTTTGTTTGTTTTGTTTTGGAAAGGTAGATGATCATGTGCATAAGCTAGATGGGAGCCCTGATGTACTCCAATTTAGTATCCAGCTGAGACATTTGATTGACTAAGTTTTCAAGATGCCTCACAACATACATCTTCTAGACTTGGTTTCAGGGAAGGCTGATGGCAGGCTGTGGTGGGAAAAGTCATTTCAATGACCTCCCAGAATAGAACTGAACTGTCTTACTCATTTTGAGAAATGATATACAAAACAAGTCCAGCTCAGAGTCTAGAGAAAGGAGTGGAGAAGTATGCATCATTGAATTATCACTGCAGGGACACCTGGCTAGGCAGAGCTCAGTTACTCAAATTACGTTTAGCCAAGGCTAACACCTAGGGCTCCTCAGGAGGAATTGTCAGGTAAGAAAGAAAATACTGGCATGATTCTCAATTGTTTCTTATTTGTTAGTGGTCACTCTAACTCAGTGTGACAAGAGAATGACTGCAAGTAGGTGTGACTGAATCCTGTCTGTCTGAAAGGGAATTTGTTTGCACAACTGCATAAGAATGACTATCAATACTGAAAACCTGCAGAATGTGTATAAATGTAATTAGGACATTGACCTATGAGAAAAGCTACAGGTCCAGTGCCGAATGGCCCCAGATCTTGTGCATGTTTCAGTTTGAACCCATGTTTAAAAATAACAGGAGACTGTACACTGGAAACATTTGTTATTCAATCTTCCAGAAAAGCCCTAAGGAACTGTGTGTGTTTACAAAAGTCTATTAGTTATACAGTGACTTTTTCCCCCTGAATAGTACAAGAAGGTACTCTGCTGCCTATATACATATATACATGTGTATATATATATATATTATATATATATAATGTGATAGTGATTTAAGAGTAAGCATATTTCATGGAAGTGATTCATTAGCTCAACCAGTAGAGCTTCTTTTGGTGGTTAGCAACATCCACACATTCCTGTTTTTTCTTTAATTAATGTGTAGACATTTACATTACATTCACATATAAGTGGAAAGAAACTTCTAAAGCTCTTAAGCATCCCAGCATATTTGAACATTTTGTGTGGTACAGAATATTGACAAATGCCAATGGGTGCAGTAAAAGAAATTGATTATGCAAAGCCAGGCTGTCTTCCTCACTGTCTGTGTGGATTAGAGAAACTAGGCACTGAACACAAGAGAAGAGAGGGGAAGGTTTTTTTTTTTTGTTTTTTTTTTTTTTTTTTTTTTTTTTTTTCCTGATGAAATAACTCTATGTAAATGATTAAATGATGTTTCAGGGTTTCAAGTAACCTAGTGAAATTGGCATCTTAAACCAAAAAGAGGTGTTTAAAATCTAGGTGTGAATAGATTCGTCAGATCTGATACAGAACACTGTGACTAAGTGTTTAACTTTCAAATAACTGGTAATATTTTATAAAGGTTTTTAATTAGATGAATACATTTAGGGCATAGTGTGGGTTTCAGGATTTCCAGCTCCCGCCCCAAAAAACAGCCATTAGAATCCCAGCTCCCAATTAATGGTGAGCTGTATGCAGTACAGCAGTGACTTAACGATTCTGAACAGAAAGGTTTGAAACTAGATAACAACCTGTGGGCTGTAAACAGAGTGGGCTTAAGTCTTGCTGATTTTAATGTGGTCTGATCAAGCAGACTATAAATGAAAGACTATGCTCTAGCTTGCCCACTAATTTGAATCGTGCTCATTTGACTGGTTTCCAATACCAGCATTATTACCTAAACATTCACAGTACCACAAATGAAGAATGAAAAAAACATCCTGAAAGATGTGAAAGATGTATGGTAGGTTTTTTGTTTTGTTTTGTTTTGTTTTCCCTTAAACTAAATATGCATGAAAAGAGTATTCCTGGAGATGAAATAGAAACTTATGTAGAAAAAATAGGCTGATCTCAAGCACATTTCCCTTATTGTTTATGAATTTTCCTACTAATTGCCAATTCAACCAACCTTTCCTTGACCCCCTTTTTTTTTTTTTTTTTTTTTTTTTTTTTTTTACCACATATATAGTGTTACTGTTCAGATGTATTGTTCTTAATGGGAGCTGAGGGACATGCAAAGTTTGGATGGAAGAAAACTGAAAATTAAAAAAATATATAAAACAAAAACATACACACACACACACACCAAAAAAAAAAAAAAAAAAAAAAAAAAGACACTTTAACAATATTTCTGAACCCAGGAGTTACTGTGCTGATAAAGTCATCTGAGTTGAGAAAGTTTTATAGACTGCAATTATCAGCTGGACATATTCCCATTTACTCCTAGCAAATAGTTGCTACACCATTATCATGTACTCCTCAGACACATTGTGGAAATTATCTCAGTCATCCCAACTTCAATCATGGGATAAAAGTTGCTTTCTCAATCTGAGGTACCACATTGTCATAAGATTATTTTTGAAGCCAAGAGGTGGCTGATTACGTCCTTTTTACTGAAGTCTAATCTGCTGTGTTACCAAATCCTTAACTTTGAGAACGTCAAGATGAGTGCAGTAAGTGAGGGAACATGTTTTCTGCTAGAGTCAACATGAGACATTATGCTAAACGTGGGGTGCTGGCTTCTTTGAACAGCTTATCTTTACAACATTTCTCTAGCTGCTGCTTCCATTGTCCTTTCACTGTCATGGAAATATTCTTTTCCAAAGAAGCACTTTCAAGAGCAGTTTGCAGTGGAAGATACTCCACAAAGTCTCTTGGAGATCTCATGAAGATGGAAGTGCAAGGCAAACTTCTGGCTGCAAGAAGGGGACCAACTTTATGAGGAACTGGGTAAGTCACAGGTCCTGGCCTGAGAATTTTTCCAGATGTGGTACTGGAGGCAGCTTCCCATGATAACAAAGTTGATAAGATGAGGTCTCTGGACACTTGCAGTAGGCTAGATGGGCACAGCTAGATGGGCAGGGAGCCTGCTGAAGTCTGAGGATGTGGATCTTGCAAAAGTACATATCTGGAGCACATATATCTTGAAATGATAAGCATAAGGTAACAGAACATAAAATTGCCAGTAACCAAACTACCCCCTGCCCAGCCCCACTTTTCTCTACATAACAGGTTCTGAAAGAAAGCCAAATAGAAAATCAACATTCTCACTGAGCAAAGAATGCTTGCCATTTTTACACCTGTTTTGATCTGGACAGGCACAGCAGGTTATGAAATATTATATGAAAAACACAGACAATATAAAAAAAGGGAAAAAATCAATGTCTAAATTTAATTTTGAACTTCTTTATGGCTTTGCAACATTTTCTGAAACAAAGATGGATTTTGATGTATTTTCCCTTCAAATAAAAAGTAAAGTTACTCCATGACCACTGGAATTAATGTAGCCTTCTTTCCTATGGATTTATATACATTGATCCACCAGCCACCAGATGATTAGCATAACTTTAATTCCTTTCTGTTTCATTATCAAAACTCCCAGGTTTAAAATCTTATTCTTAGCCTTACTCTTAACTTGACTAAATTTACTCTTAACTTGACTAAATCAAATGTCTGAATTAGTCAAAACAGATAATTAATTTGGACAGCACCACTACAGTTCCAAATAAATTTTTGGCCAGGACAGTAGTGCTAATATTTTTATGCTTGCCAGGTATGCAAGAGGATACAGTCATTATGGGGGCAGGATAGCTTTCACTCCAGAACAAGCCAGCAGGTCTATCTGCAGGCTGGTCCAATGCATGAAGTGTTGCTTCAGTAGGCTGCCCTATTGCCCTGGGATTATAACCACTTCCTGAGCTTTCTTTGTAGACTTCCTGTGCAATCTTAACCCAGCCTGATCCAACCTCATTTAACTTTTGAGAGTTGACTAATGTGGCATACTGAACGTACCTTTAAAGTATTTACATAAAACCTGATGGAAGAATGTTAATTGTCTGTTTGGTAAAAGAGAAACCATGTATCCCCTGTTGGAGATATTTGGTTGAATGTCTACCAGCTTTCTGAAGTATTTGTTAGAATGTCTCAAAACTCAGAATTTCCACTTCATCTTACTCTGACAAATCATCATTTAATTTTTCTGTGCTTTAGAACGAAAATCTGTCCTAAGAAATGGGAGTCATAAAAGCATAATAAGTCCCTTCCAGAATGTTACATTGTATTTTTTACTGTACAGCTTACATTATTTGATGCCTCATATAGTACACTACATTAGTGACATCTCAGAAGGTAACATTGAAATAAGTAGAACGGTCTATTTACTTAAGAGTTGATTGTGCTTAAAACACTTTTTTTTTTTTTTTTTTTTTTTTTTTTTTCCATAGCAGAACAGCATCAGCAAAGCAGTTTAGCTAATATTATTAGCTATTTTGTGAATATTTGCTGAATAGATTGAATATTTGTATTGGTGCCTATCAAAACCTTATTGTAATATTCTCCAAAACATTTTTAAACTGATCTGTAATATAGTGTGACATGGTGATGAGTTCATATTTTTTCAGTTGTCTTGAAGGCACTCAGTATACCTGATTTGTTTCTTGGGATAAAGATGATGCAGAATTTCGGAGAAAGAATCTTGAATAATAAAAAAGAAAAATAATTATATATATATATATTGAATAAAGAAATACATGCAGTGCAATCCCAGCTAATAAATTTGAAGAGTTGATAGAGAGCAGCAATACCAGCTTTGTCTACTATGTATCTTTGGACTGCTATTGTTAAAAGAGCACTCTTAAAACATGGCATAATGAAGGTGATTAGCTTTTTGTGCTATTATTTGATTAAAAAGCACTATATTTCCCAGGTTTCAGAGTATTACCTTCTCAGGCATCAAAGAATGAACAGCAGTTCAAGGCATCCTAAATTTCTGCTACAGACCTTTATTCCTTTTTAGACTAAATATTTATTTGTGAAAACATCCATACCATCTGATGTATATGAAGCACTGCAGGATGTCTCTGTTTTTCTGTGGACAGAAAAGAAAACATTTTTTGAACTAAATTCTTTACAGTTTATAGACTAGTCCTTTATCCCACTACCATTAAAACACTGAAATCTACAACCAGAACAGGAAATTTCACACACACTTCTCTGTCTAGAGTGTAGCAATCATAATGGCTTCGTTATCCTCCGATGCTATGTGCAGTGACTGGTCCTTACAGAAAATGATTGGGTTTGCTGCTTAGAATGTTCCAGTTGACTGTAATTGCTAATACCTACATATATATCTTAAGCTTGCAGGCTTACTTTCATAGTAGATCTCCATTTGTCTACCACAGCAGGAAGTTAAACCAAGTTTCTTGTAATTGGTTCATTTCCTTAGGGCTGAATTACTGTTCCTACATTTTGAAGCACAGGGGCATGGCTAGCGGCCTTGACTTTTAGCTGTGAAGAAGGAGGTGTTATGACTGAAAAATGTTACTGTAGGAAGTGAACTTCAAAGTGCAAAGGAAGAGCAAGTGCCAAGCGTCCCTTTGACAGACACCTTAACCACTACATAAATAGACCTCCCACTTAACTATACTGAAAATAATAATTAGTAATATCATGAGAAGATTATGCCCTCTTTAGCTGTGCAACTATAGTATCTTTGCTTTCCCAATATGCTATACTTATATGTATATATTTACATTCTTGGAGAGTGTGGATCTATGGGGGGATGGCAGATATCTCAGTTGTAATATAACCCAGCTGGAGAACACATACCTATACAAACCCGCATGCAGCTTTTATGAAAAATAATAATAATAATAATAATAAATCACTAGATTTTTGCTGGCTTTCCTTAGAATCACTGACAGAATATTGAGAATACATACCTTCACATTTGCTTATAACCTCCAACAGGAACTGTGCAAAATGAGCAAAACTGAACAAAAATATAGGCACTTCTACTTTTATATATATATATATAAGGTTATTTTATTTGCTAAGTATTTCATTTCCTTTTATGTATTTTATTTAAGAGTTTAATATGTATTCTAAATCAATAATATTTCTGTAGTATGTTTTTGTTGTTGTTGTTTTTTTGTTGTTTTTGTCTTTGTTTTTTTAGGTATTCTGTTTCATGACTTTGAGAAATTATTTCACAACAAACAAAAATTATTTTACCTTTTAAAAAATTAATTATGGGAAAATTCAATTTTGTTTATAAAATTATTTTTAAGGATTAGTATCTGTTAACTTTAGCTTTCTCTTTTGAGCAAATCAAAGAATTAAAGCCTGCATTTTTTTTCCATTTGAAAAGCAGTTAGAAAGTATGAGGGAAAAAAAAAAACGGAAAAAAAAATCATCTTTAACATAGCTTTACTATTAACAATGTTTTAAAAAATGGTAAAATGTAATGAAATCGAAGAAACTAGAAGTTTTGTAATACACTATTTACTCATTTAATCTTTTTTCCAGATCAAAAATGTCTATTTTCCTGATGTTTTTTCTTTACCAATTCAATTCATATCAGTGAATCTGAAAACAAAACAGCCAGAGGAGAGGAAGAAAGATTGTTTATAAGTTCTTACATTGCTCAGAAAAGATGTACTGATGTGGTTAAAACTGTGCAATCCACACTTTGTAAATAGTACACAGTTGTTTATAGGTAAAACCTTTAGGTGAATAAAAATATTTCTTAATAACAACAGAAATATCACATAATCAGTATGGGAAATCTTCATATATTTGAAATTGCTCTCAGGCTACAGGATGGATCTATTTTTATTTATTTATTTATTGTTATTATATATATTTTTAGACAAAAGTCTTACTTTGCTTAAAAATTATTTTTCAGGACAGTTGTAACTACTCTTATGCAAATTAAACTTGATTAATCTTTTTAGCTGAAAAGAACATCGTCTAAATGAACACTTACATTTTGTGAATCACCTTCACAACAGGACTAGCTCTTTTCACAACACAGAGGAAGGAGATCATGGCCATGTAAGATACCCACATGAGAGAGTTGAAACCTCATCTAAATTAGACATGAGAGGTGTTTGAATTTACATGGTTTATCTTCAAACTTAATAATCATATTTCAGCTTGAATTAGATTCAGATTTTCATTTTTCATTATCCATTCTGTAATGATTTATTTTATTATGAAAAGAAAAATAAGAAACAAACATAAAAGCAGAGCAAAGCAAAACAAACAAACGAAAAAACACACACAAAAAAATAATAATAATAATAAAAGTACTTCCATGTATCAGAATTGAATTCATTCTTCCCTAGAGATTGCAACATTCTTTAGAAAAATGAGAATTTCGTGTCCCTGACCTAAACTAGATCTATGTGATTCCTTAGACCAATAGTCTGTAAGTCAATGAAATGTTGCAAGTCCTTGAAAGGTGACTAAGATCAGGCTGTTAAAAGAATTGTTCTGTTAAACACAGAATACTTTTGTCATTTGTAGATCCCCCAACAAAAAAATATATTACTTATATTGAAACTATTTATATTGTTTTAATTATGTACTTTTAGATATCTTCTGTATTTTTTCCAGAATGTGTTATATTTTCTGTTTCTCACTCCACCGAAGTTGTACCTGCATTAATGACGACAGCAAAAAAATTAGTCTTTACCAAAGTGGAGAAGTTCAGGTGTCTGTGACTGCATGATACTTTTTAAATTTCTCCATCCATAGAAAAAGCTTTCTGACAACAGTTTTCTGAAAGGGAATAATTACATGTTGAACAGCAGCAGCAACAAAACGCTATGTACTAGATACTTCTCAATGTACTGCTCCTAAAGGCATGAGGATGGGAGACATACTGAACAGTGGGGAATGTTCTTTAGACAGATCAAAGAAAAGTATCGAAGAGGAACATCCCACATCTCAGATCAATAGTCATAGGTTTTCTACCCCACCTCACAATAGATTCCATTTACAGACATGTTCTAACCCCCAGAAATTGAATAATATAACTAGTCACTGTGGAATATTCATGTTTACCTTATATACCCAAATCTCATCTGAAGTATGTTTCCATCAGAAGCCTCTTCTCACAAACCTTTGACAGCAGAGTATTCTGCATGGCCTGCCTTCTGCATTCTGCTGTGCTTGGTCATGACACCCTCATTGGAGAGGAAAGTCCCAGTGTGGCTCAAGGAAAGATTTATCTCTGGAGATAGAATGAGTGTCTGGTTCAGGCAGAGGGAACTGCACCCAAATCTGAGTGGTCAAGCATTGTCTCTGCAAGTGGACAAGTCACACAAGCAAGTCAGGTTGTTCAAATTCATTAAGTACTACCAACGACAGTCTTAAAACTTGGTGACAACACAAGGAGGTGAAGACAATGAAAGTCCCATTTCTGAACCAGTTCTACAGGTCTTGAAAATAAGAAAGATCTTGAGCACAAACTTTCAGGCAACAGTTATGGTTATGACTGCGGTCTTATCTCATCATTCGCTTTTATATCTGCTGTTGTTCTTCATCCAAATCCAGAAGATATAGATAGATTTGATTTTACACAGATTAGGTTATAATCCTGAAAATATTTTGCTACATTTTATGTGTACTGACTGAAAACAGATGGACCAATTTGCAAAATCAAAATTCTAACCACTGCAAGATCATATTCAGGGTCTACATGGACAGCAATTTATTTTTCTACTCTGGCATTTGGCATAGTAATAACTTTATTCTCATAAATCAATTACCATCATTTTACAGCTCAGAATGTATTATTTGTGTATTCAAGGCCATTCAAGTTACTATAGTTAGGGTTGTTGGGATATGGAAAATTTCTTATTTAATGGGATGTTATTAGACCTATTTATTCAGAGAGAAGGATGTTAACATAGCTGTTGTCCAAACAGATTGACTTCCTGTTTGCATTTTGACATCACAGATATTGATAATGTTTTGTAAAGCTCCTTGAAATTTGTGCCCTATTGATAGAGCGGCATACTTTTTTTCATTAAAAACAGCCTGGGGATCTTTTGTTAGGGTCAGATAAAAGCTGATGTGCATCTTCTATCTCCAAATATTTCAATTCTAATAGGAGTTCCTGCTGTATGTACTACAGCAATTAGAAAACCAGACTTTTGTCCCTTCCCTCAATACTTGTCTATTGTCTCTACTGGTATGCAGCATTAATGCCCTAAAACTGCAAAATGCATTTCTTTTAGCAAAAAAACTGCAGAAGGATGAAGTCTTCACAGCTTTCTTATATTCAGAAGAAATTCAAGACTTGTGCCTTATCTTAATTGATTGCTCCTTCTTCCTTACCAAGAAAATGGGAACATTAGAGGTAATTACAGCATTCCCGCAGTTCCTGTTGACAGCAGGATCATGTTGTGTCCCTACTTTGTAAACACAGAATAAGAAAGTGCCTTGCAGAGCTCCCAGTCAAAAGAGACAAGACGAAATGAAAGCAGGACAAAGATTTTTTGCTTTGTCATAATTGCCATTTTATCACCAGAAGGATAACATGAATTATATAGATATAAATATACCTTAATCATTATTACCACAGAAAAGAAAATATGCAGACAAAACACTTGAAAAGGAAAATGTAGGGCCTAGAGTAAATTATATATATATATATA
>NC_048893.1:133668703-133677133 GCF_011077185.1 Oxyura jamaicensis
CCCTTTCCCTTTCCCTTTCCCTTTCCATTTTTTTTTTCTTTATTCCTGCAGTACTTCTTGAACAGTTTAAATAGGAAACTTGATCTTCTCTGGGTACTTTGCTGTTGTCCACTTCATAGATAATTTCCCCTGAAGCTCTAACTTGGGTTTATTTGCTGGAGTTTCATTTCCCTGTAAAACCTGCCCTGCAACATGGAGAGGAAATTAAGGTACTGGTCTTTCCACTTTTCCTCTTCATCACTTTCCCTTGTGGTAAGAAACACTGATTAAAAAGAAAAAGTTTATTTAGCCAAAGTGAAAATCAATAGCCTCAGTCAGGTATCTGTTAAAAATAAATAAATTATACCTCTCTTTGGCTTCTATCAGCTATCTTTTCCTTGCAGGACCTGCAAGCAAGACTTAGTAACAACTCTCTCTGGCCTACCTGCTCTCTCCAGCCCTAATAACTTTCTGGTAATAAATTACGTCTGGGATTTATTTATTTACTCTAGAAGTGCTGCTAACAAAATTGCTTTTGCAGTATAAGACAGCGCTTGTTCATAACTAAGTAGCACTTTGTGCCTGACAACGGGTTAATGGGCCAAAACAACTCATTTTGAGAGAGTCAGCTGCTTTGGTCCAGCAACTGGTTTCAGAATCTCTCACATCCCACATTCCCTTTGCACATCTGGACTTTACGTAGACAAAGTTTTCTTTCATATAAACTGTTTATTGTTCTGCGAGATTGATGCCGTTAATATTGGCTTTCAGAATGACAGATTAGCATCACCAGTTAATCAGGGCTATTAGCAGATAAATATCTGTAATTTAATCACTACAGTAATTTCTTTTCCAATAATAAGATTTACAAATGCAAGTGATTAAGTAATTAGCTTACATCTCCATAGATTACAATTCCTCTGAGCTTTCCTCTCACCTTTTTTCTTTTTTTTTTTCAAAAGATTTCAGTATTTAATTAAAGTAACTACTCCTTCCTTTACATCCTCTTTGTAGGTGTGTGAGAAGTGTTTTTTTTTTTCCAAACAGAGCTCCCCCTTTTGTACGCAATCCCACAAGGGACCCCTGGTTCCCAGCCCCTTCCATTTCTCTCCAGAGGTTAATACCCACCCTGCTAGCACTCAGCGTCTGTAATCATTCCCAGTATTTCCCCCAGTATAGTCAGTAAGTGGGGGGTGCAAGGGGAAAGAATAACTTACAGGAAGGGGGATGGGGGTGGAGGGGTATGATTGCCAATGGAAAAAATGTGTGCACTTGATAAAATAAGAGCCTGGCTTGCTAAAACAGTCTATCCAAACACTTCTCAAGGATCCCTTTGTTGGTCTTCCACTGACTTGGCCCTAGGGCAAAAGGCAAGTTCTACTCCTTCCAAACTTATATTCTCCTATTTGCAGAGTAATTTGACAGTTACTGTTAATTTCCTAAATGCAACATGAAAGCTGTAGAAGGAAGCCTGAAAAAACGGGTGGGGAGGGGAAAGGAGGAGGGGAAATTCATAAGGAGCAGCAGAGAATATGGACAAAATTGCTTCCATGTGTGGTGTATAGGCAAGGTTTGGGCAGCGATCTGGACCTTCCCAGAGTTTGACCTCTTGAGGCTGTGCCAGTTTGCTGGAGAAAAGGCATTGCTCTTTAATGAAGACCTAATTTTTATTGCCACTCCATTGACTTCAAAGTGCTTCAGGTTGCCAAACATAATTTCACTGGAGGTATTTTCAGGTGCAGAGCAAATACTTCATAAATAATTTCCTTGTTAGATTACAAATTCCATTTAAAAAGGGGAATGGTAAGGGTAGCTTTTCTAAGGCTTTTTTGGAAGCTGACTAAAATATCTTTATTCTTTATAAGTTCTTTATTACTTTCACTTTGAAAGAAAATAATTTAGCAGTTTTATATTTTATTTATATTTTTAAATGAAAATGCAGCTTGGTGAGATGACCAAGTGTGGTGGCGATGTTTTTAATATGCCCTCAATTAAAACATACATTCTGAGTCTCTGAATGCCTATTCCTTTTCCCTCTTCTCATCCTCAAATTGCTACCAAGCCCAGAGACTGCCAGCTATCCAGTGGCTTTCTAGTTGGGGTCTCAGTTAATTATGTAGATTTGTCACACTTCTGCATTTTTCATCTGTTTACTTTTCTCCTTGAGTAAAAATGCCTGTAATTAAAATCCTCTTCCATACATCCTCTTTATCACACCCACCCTGTGTAGAGAGCAGAGGGAGCTGCTGAAGCTGACAAAGTGCTCATGTCAGTCAGAGGGAGTAGGAATGATTTGAATGGTGTTTATGTTTAATGTACTTTGTGAGCAGGGATGAGTTTGCAATCGAGGTGGAAGGGAGACTGGCAGGGAAGGAATGGCAGCCAGAAGCTGTGAGCTCTGAGCTCTCCCAAAGAATTACATCACCAGCAGTCCAAGCCCCACCACTTGCCTGTCACCACAGTGTCTCTGTCACTGCCATTGGTGAGATGATGCTAAAGTTTAATACCTCAATATTAGTAAGCCACTCCCATCCCACAGGACAGAAATAAAGACTCCATTTACTGCTGGGACAGAGAGTAGGTCTATTGCTTTTTGGATCTAATCTACTTTCTCTTTCTAATAATTCTGCAAATTTAACTGATTAGAGTTTTCCATGATTATCTGTTCTGAATGTTTAGTTACCCTACAACATGACAAACACGTGAAAACCTTTTGTAAGGAAGGCAAAGATACAGAATTACCAATAATTTTGCCAAAGTTAAAAATTAAATTTTCCTTTATTTTTCTGGAGAGTAGTAGATTTAAGATGAAAGTTAGTATAAATATTGCAGAAAACACTTTCTTCTGGTGTCACCTTGAAAATCGGCTGGATTTGGTTAGATTATAGACTTTTGACACTGATATATATCAGTTTTATATATTGCAGCTGCATACTTCCAATAGTGCTTGTTAGAGACTTCTTATCTCTAAACCTGCTCTGTTCAGGCTCCAGATCTAAATCCTTGTGTCTGAGCCTTTACTTGACATGGCAGCCACCTAAGAAAAGTGATTCGCAAGTTATGTTAACAGTGGCCATTTTATCACTGCAAAAACAGTGCAGTGGTAAGGCAGCAAGGTGTTGCCTTAGACCTAACTTTTTTACTGATCAGGGATAATTCTAAGCATTTCATTGCTTCACACCTCTGAGGCGCAGAGCCCATTAACATCCTGCACTCATTGTATAAAATAAAACAGCTATAGAGTTGCTAAGGATCTCTTTCCTGGTGGGTATTTCACAGCCTGTGTCTTCCACTCAGGATGAATGTATCAAATAAGTGTACATACTCAACTGCTCTCTACAGCAAAGAGGCCATGAAAATAAAGCCAAGATTCATGGTTTTTAATGTTCTTTTGACATGTAACAAAGGCTTAGTGTAAGGCACTGAGAAAGTACTTATAACTCAAGAGAGAGAAGCGGCATTCCATTTTCACCAGTTATTGCTTTAGTTTAAATTATAGAGATATGTGTGATGGATCTAAGAAGATCTCTGATTCAGACAGTTGGGAAACAATGTTGTCCTTCATCCTAAAACAATTCTGATGGAAAAAATAATAAAATAAAATAAAATAAAAAACATTAAAAAAACAGCCAAGATAATACAAAGCTTAAAAATGAAGAGATGCTCTGGAGTTAGGAGAAAGAAGAAATACATTGCTTTAGTTATTCTGAGCACAAGACACACTACAAATATACCATCATCCGCACTACTGTTACTGAGAAAAAAATGGACAGCAAAAAGGTAGATAAATGCAAAAAGTAGGAGAATATCTTCTTGGGATTTATCACTGGCTTTCTAAGATTGTGGGTTACTTTGGGTGCATCTACATTAGCATTTCAATTCAGATCAGAATTTTTTCAACCAAAAATCTCCTGGGCTGTCCCACTTGTTATACTTTGGTTTGTATTATGGAGTGTTTCAGAGTACACAACCATCAGATGAAACTAAACTAAGGGCATAGTCCAAGAACATGTGGTCTGATCATTAAGAGGAATTTGTTTCACAGGGCTAACTCAGTCAATTAACAAACTTTGTCCAAGTTAAAGCTCTAATCTTCATGCACCATGGACCTCAATCCCTCAGCACCAATATCTTCATTTCACAGACCTGCTGCTTTTCATCTTCACTATCTGCTGCCTGAGTCATACCATGTAGCACTACGATACCACGCAAAGCAAGACTGAGGCTGCATATGTTGCTTTCATTCCATTCTTAAATTCAATTCCAAACTTATCTTCACAATATGTTTTTTTTTTTTTTTTTTTCCCAAGCTATTTAAATATCTGTGATTTGTCAAAGGGAGAACAGGGACTACATTGGTAAGAATTCAGTGACAATTATGTAATACCAGGTAGAAATTTAAACTGCACTCAAAGAGTGAGGAGAAGGTGGGACTAAAGGGGTAGCTAAAGGGGAGCTCTTTGTCAGAAGACAAAGCACCATCTGCATTGCTGGTCACCCAAAGCTAGGAAGATGAATGAAGTTGCAGTGGAAATTCAGTACATGGCTGTTTTTTTCTGAGAAGGTAGCTGAACATGGTATTTCCATTTCTCTTCTGTTTTAAGTTTAATCTAAATTCTAATGACTAATGTTTTACATAAGACAGATACAGCAATAAAGATATTGGATATTTTTGCTACTTGCTTTATTACACAGTACATTGCTATGTTAGCCAAATGTTGCTGTGATACAGCCAGGTTCAGATCATATTATATATAATAGAGAATGTCTGCAATTTTTCTTGTTTCCCTGGTAACAACTGTAAATGTACTAACTCCCTGGACTGCTCCACCCCTCCTGCTGCTGATGTCAGGCACAGGAGAGGCACATGTGCAACTCAACTCCATACCTGTCAAACCAGGCGGACGCTCCGTTTGATCACCCACGTTTTGGTCCCACAAAGACCATTCATTTGGTGATCAGAGGGCAGTGTTAATTTAGTCAGCTATCAGGATACTGGGGGGAGAAAAATATTCACCCAGTTATGCTTTGGTTTTAATCAACAAAGAGAATGGGGAGGCTGAAAGAGCAATCATTTGGCTAGAGCAGAGGCAACATATTCTTCACTGAAAAAGACAGGATTAGAGCCATTTCTGTTAATGTTAATAATTTCTGATAATTGGGTGCTGCTCAACTCCAAAGTATTCTCAAATTCCATACTCTGTCACATGCCTGCCAGCAGGGTTCAGCATGAATAATGTTAATACAATGAAGAGGGAAGAAATGAATGAGAATTTTCCATGTGTTAGCTGACAGGATCACTTTGAAACAAATGACCAGTCCTTATTAATGCAGCTATTATTTTGATAAACCAACAAGAATGAATGTGGTATTCATGAAAATGTGATATGCACCATCATAAGAATTATACTGTAATTTTACAATTAATTAAGGTACCTGTAGCTATTATTGAAAAAGATTATGATCTGACCTTAACATCCATGTAGTAAGCTGTCATGTTGCTGATTTTCACCCCAGCATTAATGAAGATAAACATTTGTATGCAAGTCTGCCTCTGCCTCTTATAGCCATTTTGTTTAGTGTGAGTTCATTTAGATATTTCAGCATTAGCCTCAGTAATTACAAGACAGAATACAGCTATAGTGAGTTTCAGTGTGCTGGGGCATATTGCTCATCATCACTGATGTAAGAACACACATTTACCAATATAATGCAGAAGTTTACTTGGTGACTATAAAAGAGAACAGTTACTTTTCTGTCCTGCAATGGCCATTCATTCTGCCTTTCCTTTTTATTGAAAATGTAAAGTACAGCAGATTAAAAAAATCAGTTAAACTGTTTTTAAAAGAGAAAAATGAAACTTTCTTACAAGGAGGGCACATATCCAAAAGTATCAATTTTTATTAAAAAATAATAATAATTTAAAAAGTTTTATCTACAACATCTGAAAATTCTATGCTGATTTTATTGTAATTAAAAACTATATTTTTAGTTAATTTAGCTTGTAAAAATTAAGTGCAAGCAGTTAGTAACAGTTGCAACTAGTATCAGTAGAAATTAAATAATACTATTGCTACTAATTTGCATTAATAATTGTAATTTATTCAGAAACTGATTGGGCAGGCAAACACAGATGTCTAACTAGTAAAAAAGTTGGACATTTTTAGCTTTTCTTGAGGAGATGGCAAACATTGAGATAAAGAAATAAAATACAAACTATTTTTCAGTCCCCTTCACTTTGCAAAGTTTCATTGCTATTATGCGAAGTAAACAGTATTTTAATCAGAAGAAGGTTGTTTGGTTATACTATTCACCTCTGATGGCAGAATCCCAAAGAGGGGAACCTCAGATATAGCCCTTCCAAGGATACACATACTTTTACTGGCAACTACAAGCTTTCCCTGCCTAGACTCCAGGCTACATGGATGTAAATGAATTCCAGATAGATATCATATAGCTGCAGTTAATGCTGTACTTTGTTCAAGGTAGAAAGCCCATTCAGCTGAGCTCTCAGGACGTTAGTAAGAGAAAATGAGCATGCTAAATTAGCCATTAAATGACTATTTTGGACTTCACTCACAAGTAAACAACTTAGATTACAGTACCATGAAAAAAAAAAAAAAAGAAACAAACAAACAAACAAACAAAAACCACTATCCAATCTGAAGCTAAACCTGCTTTCTCATAATGATTTCAGTCATTATTATTTGCAGTATTTCATGGGCACCATAGTTCTGTGAAGGCTTTAAAAAAAAATAAAAAAATAAAAAAATGTGGGGTGTCATCCAGCTCTAGAGTCAACACTGAAATCATAAAATCATAGAATCATAGAATTATCTGGGTTGGTAAAATACCTTAAAGATCACCAAGTCCAACCATCAACATGACCTACCAAGTTCCATCATTAAACTATGTCCCTAAACACCACATCCATTCATCTCTTAAACAGCTCTAGGTATGGGGACTCCACAATTTCCCTAGGTATACACTTGACCACCTTCACCAGGAAGAAATTCTTCCTAATGTCCAATCTAAAACTCCCTTGGCACAACTTGAGACCACTTCCTCATGTCCTTTCATTTGTCAGCTGAAAAAAAAGAGATTGACACCTTCCTCACTGTAAACTCCTTTCAGGTAGTTGTGGAGAGTGATGAGGTCTTCCCTCAGCCTCTTCTCTAGATTAAACAACCCCTGTTCCTTCACTTGCTCTTCATAAGTCTTTTTTTCTAGTCTCTTCACCAGCTTCATCACTCTTCTCTGCACACTATTGAGAAACTCAACATCATTCTTGTAGTGAGGGGGTCAAAACGGAACACAATATTTGAGGTGCAGTCTCACCAGTGTCATGGACAATCACGGACATATAACAACAGTCCTGCTGACCACACTATTTGTGATGCAAGCATGAGTGTGAGTACATGTGAGCAAGGTGTTTAAGCTCCCATGCAGTCAATGAGATCAAACACTAAAGTGAATGGGGTCCAGACAGCTATTAAGCTCATTAAGTGGAAGGACTTGATTGCCCACACATGGTGGTCTAATGACATTTGAGATGTCAGTATCCTGAGACATCCAGACAGATCTCTTGAAAATATTGCAGGACCTGTGAGAGACTTTGCCTCCCTGAACTGGCAGCTGGAGGACTTTCAAAATGCTACAGTACATTTCAAATAGCATCAGACACTTGAGTGTGGTTGAATAAACTGACTTCTACTTGTCTATTTCTAGCTGCTTTGAACAGCACTGAAGACTCTGTTGACTTTGTAAATTTGACTTAATTGACTCCAGTGGGACTGTCAACACCTAACTCATATGTGGATACCTACATTGCAGAAACATAAATTTCAGTTGCTGAATTCTGTGAGATTCAGCTACCTAGAAAGTGAAAAGTAGATATACCCTAGAAGTCTTCCTTTGCTTCCTGTTGCCTAGACATGTCGCAGATGCCTCTCATAAACCTATGAAAGGTATGCATTTACTTGCATGTACTATGCAAGTGGTATGTACTATGCATGAGGTATGCAACCTATGCATGTACTTGCCAAGTATCAATGGCCACAGAGAATCTCGAATGGCATGGATGCCTGTGTTTAAATAACAGAACTGTTGTTCCAATTTCTCTGCAATTTGGATACAGCACTGAGTAAAGAATGTAGATGTCTCAGTATGGAACCTATTATAACCTGGAAGTAATGTGCACAAAAAGATTTGACACCCATAATTTCATTTTTGGGAAACACCAAAATGGCACAGAAATAAGCACCAGCCAGCAACAACTGTGAGGTTCACATAGACATTAAGGATAAAATAATTTTTCCAAGGCATGTAAACATTTCAAAGTAGGTCTGCACAGCTCTGGCTGTGGTGAGAATTTGATGTATACTCCAATTATTTTCCTTACTAAATTCCTCTTTTTTTTTTTTTTTTTTTTTTTTTTTTTTTTTTTTTTTT
>NC_048893.1:133677233-133766153 GCF_011077185.1 Oxyura jamaicensis
TTTTTTTTTTTTTTTTTTTTTTTTTTTTTTTTTCCCTCAACCAACTGGGATTCAAAAGTTTCTGTAGTATTATCCAACTTCTAATATTAAAAATTCTGCCTCATAAAAAGTGGATCTAAGAGGCATCACAGACTTGCATTCCACTGCGATTTGGATTGTAAAAAATGTAAAAATGCAGATCTACACACCTTAATATTCTCAATAAGACTTTCCATCTTGGGACTTTTTATCCTCTAACTAGATATGACTGCCAAGTGGGTTCAGGTTAAAAAGTAATAAACTTGCACTGGACGTAAGTATTTTTATTAGTATCTTTATATAACTGAGGACAAATAGCATCTTGATTAAATTATAACTCACGTAGACACAATTTAGTAGCATTTTTTCCCAGTAGCTACATTAATAATTTAACATTTACCTTTCTTCCACCTCCTCCAGTCACCTACACTTCCACTAAGAGTTTGATGAAGCTGAAATTCTGTGACAGTCTCTTCTGCAGTACAGTTGCTTAACAAATGCTGTTTATTGATCTCATGACATGTACTGTCCTCAAGATCCAATTTATTTGAACAAATTCCCTTTTTATTGTAGCTTCTCTTACAACTCACAAGCATAATTATATATTTTATATATTTGAATTATAACAACAGCAAAAATCTATCCATTGCTCTGGACATCTGTAAAATAAATCACAATTTTTCACATCCAACATATATAAAAACAAAATTAATCAAATGGAAACCATTTATCTTTCATCAAAAAAGCATAAAGCTTAGACTTTTACAGCTCTCACACATGTTCATCTTCTGCCTCCCAAACCAGCTACAAAACCAGAAAAGAACTTTGCGACGTGCCCAAATGATTAACATATCCATCCTAGCGCACCAGCTAAAGAAGGAAAGTTATTTGCTGAGACAGTTAAAACAGGGTTTTGTTTTTGGGGGGTGGAGGGAGGATTATTTATTTATTCGTTTGTTTGTTTGTTTATTGTGGGCTAAAGAAGTGAAACCCAGCTTGAGTATTTGCATTATTTCTGTTTAGAACAAATCTTTCAAAAAAGTAATCTAAACAATTTAGAGACTAAAAATTATCTGCACAGACTACCACAGAATTCTTATGTTGTCTAAAATTTTGTTTTACACATACACTCCTGGAAGTTCTACTAATAGGTTTTGATGTAAACCTGAGCAGCGTCAATTAAAAATGAGTAATTATGATAATCTAAGAAAGCTCAAATGGAATGAGCCTCATTTCATTCCTTGTGATCTCAAGGCACAAATTTTCATTCAAGCAATACAACAGGCAAATCCACAAAATAATAATAAAAAATGCATAAGCAAATAAATAAGTAAATAGAGGAAAGGTTTCAGGCTTTATACCTAAATAAATTGTTTGCATCTTCTTTACCAAGTTGTCATGGTAAAAAAAAGGTTGCTATCCATTGTTATTACTAAAAAGTAAGGATTATTACTAAAAAATATGGACTGATGTTAGGTCTAAAATAATCCTTTAAGCTGCAAATCTGAGTTAAAATGGCAAATACACTTCTCAGTAACAAGTGTTTATCTTAAAGTTCTTTTCCACAAGACCCTGACGGTGTAAATGAAAGTAATTTTGCCAGTTCCATGGTGATTTTGACTCATACTTTTCCTAAAATACATTTCTTATTCTTTAAATAACACTCTATTTTAACACGTTCAGTAGCATTATAATAATAATACTCAGATTCCAGACAAGCATATTGTAATTTTTTGCTAGATTGTAAATTTTCTAACAAAGAAGGCCTACACTTGTTTATGGCCAAAATTTCCATTTTCTTTCCATCATATGACACTTCAAGGAAATATTTCTCTCTAAGTTATACTACCTCACTTCTATCCTTTTTCACTAAGAGGCAGAACTTCGCATTTCTTCTTTTGAAGAAATGAGAAAATTTGAGAACTTCTCTCAAATTCTTCATTTATATTTACTGTTGATATCATAAAAGTCTATTACTTGTATTTCCTCCAAGCATCTGCTGCCACCCCCACCAAAAAATTAAGAAAATTAAAATAAAATAAAATAAAATAAAATAAAATAAAATAAAATAAAATAAAATAAAATAAAATAAAATGGAACTGTTTGTTGAGAAAAAAAAAAAAAAAAAAAAAAAAAAGCAGAATGTCAAAATAGCATATTAGTAACTTTATGGACTGTTCCTAAAGTCACTTCTCTTTGTTTCACCTATCAAAGAAAGTCATATTGTGTAGAATAAAGTAGACAATAAATAAGAGAATCGGAATTTGTAAGAATCTTTGAAAGCAATTAGGTCAAAATATACTTATGTATAATGGCAGATTTTGTGCTAAATACCATGAAGAACAGTATGGGAGAGTAGTACTAGAGTAAAGCTTTCCTAATGACACAAATATATATTTTTTTTATTTTTTTTTTTGGTAACATCGATTTGCCTTTCTAGGTAAATATGCTTCACAGAGATAGGAATCCTTACATATTTTAAATATGTCTTCCTAAGAGGTTATCGTTGTGACAGTTAGAAAGGTACCACAAGGATGAAACTGCAGTGACTTGTTTTGTCCACTCATTTACTCAAAATTTACATTTAACAGTTTTGTAAAGAACAGATGAAGTTTGTCAGACTTAAAATCATTTCAGTGACCATCTTTTCTACCTCCTGTAGATCTCAAGACATATATATACATTTTTCATTTTATTTACCAATTTACCTATATTGTTAAGAGCAAAAAGATGTTACTTTTTGTTTCTCTTTTACTTAACACAGCTTATCCTATACAAAGTTTTTTTCTGCTCCCCTATGAGACTTTGCAAATTCCTCTTCCCTCATCAAAGAGCCCAGCTCGCTACACTGGGGAATGATGGAGAAGGGACATGAAAAATGTTGGAACTGTACTGTGTTGTATGGGTGAATGTACACTGCATCTAAAATTGGAGCAGATTTGTAACTTTGCATAGTGCTTCACCACAGAACTTGTGCCTCCTGGGTTATTTTGAATAATGGCTCAGAACACATTATGTGTGTGTGTGTCATTTTCCAGATTAGGACAATACTCTTTTGCCAACAGCCCTAATAAAAGATACTAATAGGTAATACTTTACACTCGTTGGTGTCAAGACTTTTTTTCTCTTTCTAGCTATGTTGTAAAGGAGATTTTGTAGATTATATATATATATATATTATTCCGGTCACTTCTGATACATGATTAAAAAAAAAAAAAAAAAAAAAATTAATCATCTCCATAGTATCTTCTCTCATATCAGCCCTCTATTAAAATTCAAGAAAATATTACTTTAATCATCTCCATTTGTCTCACCTCAAAGTAAATCACAGTCCATAAACAATGACATGCTTGGTAAAGCTATATTCCAAAATTTTCCCTTCCAACCAGCCCAAATCTTTATTTAAAAATCTGAAATTACTGTGCAAAATCTGATAGGTCAGATTTTTGCTGTCTTAGACAGAGATATTATCTGAATGAAACAAACAAATAAACAAACACCCTTTCAGGATAAAGACCAATACTATATAAGGGGAAGCTCAGCATTGAATAAATATACATAGTCTTCTGCAAAGGTTTTTTGGCTGAACAAGGATAATTGTAAAAATTCTCCATTACCAAAGATGGAAAATCCAGTCAGGAGTTTAATTACCTCAGTAGGAGAATATGGTCTTTTCTCTGGAACATAATGAAAGAAAGTTTGTCTGCCAGTACCCTGAAAGCTATCATGAAATAAAAATAAAAGCTATTGTGAAATAAAAAATGAGCAGATCCTAAATGGAATTTTTCCTCTATCATGCGTCCTGTCTCTAGGATCCATGGGTACATGTCTTACAGAGGCTGTCCTTTATTTTTCCTCTTATGTACACTCCTAGATATTTTATGTCTTTCTTTTTTAGTAAAAAATATAAATCTAGATTTTTTTTTCCAATAGTTTTTTTAAAAACAAAATTGTTTTGAAAATGTCTACTAGGAAAAAAAAATAATAATTCTACTAGTGATGATTATTTCTGTTTTAAACTTGTTAAATGCCTATGAGCAGGCATAGTAGTTAAAAAGAAAATAAATTTATGATTAGTTTGCATATTTATCCAGAGAGATTCTTAACAGTCATCTTTCAGTGTACTGATAAGACCTCAAGCTGCATGGAAGTATAAGATTAACAGAGTGGTTGCAGCATGACCATACAATTAGTTAACCAACCAAACAAAGAAACAAACAAAGCAGAAACAATAACAAAAACAATGTAGATTTCTGTTATTTAAAATTAAAAATTAAAGGAAAGAATTTCCTCACTCTGAAGATTAGCAGTTCTAGAGGACTCACAGCACCAGTTCAATGTGCTTTCTGCTACTTGAGCGTAGATTTGTCAGTACTTTGTCAGTATAAAAATTGAGCTATGCACTGTTCTTTATCAAATTGTTTTTAAAGGTTTTGCATGACATTTTAGAAAGACAGGGTAAGATGATACTGTATCTAAGGGTTTTATATTTCTCTAGTTTATCAAAGAGGACAAAATCAGTGTTATAAATTACAATAAATTTGGTGGTGATCTGGAGGAAAATCTTTTCTCCTAAGAGGGCAATGGTCAGATTTACAACTCAGTCACCTAGTCTGAGGATATAATACAGACACCATGCTGCCTAGAAAATAAGTGCCTAGCACCACCAAAGAATGTGGATTATCTAAATCAAGCAAGGAGGTTACCTTGCTTGAGGAGTGATACAGAGTATCACTGCCACAGTCAGTCACTGCTGCTTACATCGAGCCCGCAGCTTCACACAGCTGTGTCTCAACTCCTACCTCCAGAGTGCAAGTGTTCCTGTCATCTCAGGGTGCAGGAGGACAGGATCTGTTCAGAGAACAGGCACCTGACATTTACAGCCACAGTGCAGAAATCAGGAAACCTGAATTCTGTTTCTACCTCAGACAGTGTGGAACTGTGAACTCTCATTTCTCTCTTCCATGGAGAGTACCTTAATTACAGAGTTATAGAACACCCAGCCTGCTTTCCATTCTTCCTGCCCAAACTGCACCAGTATATAGCAGATGATCAGGAGCAGATCGAAGAGGAAAGATTTTCCTCCTAGTGGTTGGTACACTCTCTGAGAAGAGTGCTCTTTGTTTATTTTAAACTTTAAACATTTTTTATCCCATCTGGGGGTAAAATGGGTAAGGCAAGGTAAAATTCATAACTATTCCATTAAGTAGGGACCGATTCTACCAATTCCATTTTCATATCCTACCTATTACACAGTCACCCTTGCTCTTACTCACCCTCCAGGTTTTGTGATTACTTCCTTCATACAAACAGCTGTCTAGCTTCACCTGGAGGAAAGAAACCCATGTTTCCCAAATTATGGCTGAGTGTTTAAAATGTTGAGTCAATACATAAAAGACAGGCAGCCCCTCCCCTTGTTGTGTTTTTGAAAGAAAGAAAAAAATAATAATAATAATAAATCTTCTTTTACTGGGTTCAGTGCTGGCAGAATAGCTTAGGGATGTCTTGGGTACCATTGATTTACCAGACTACTCAAAAGACTTGCACAAATTTTCTAATATAAGACCTTTTCTTTCTGTGGACTTTGTGTTTACATCTTAGAGTTTGCATAGAATTTGATGGGTCTGTCCTACTAGGAAAAAAAGTGGAGGGTATTCTCAAGAAATTGTGTAGTAAAACTAAGAGTTAAATCTATCGTACCTCACAACAAAAACACAGAGGATGAAGTTGACTATAGGACCTACATCAGTTGCCAGAAAAAAAAAAAAAAAAAAAAAAAAAAAAAAGCAAGGAAAGGAAAAGTCTGGACTATTTGTTTTGGTTACCAAAAATCCTCTCAATTATTTTAAGATACTTGAAGAACATGGAACAAAAAACAGTCAGGAGATTTTCCATTTTCTCAGGTCACGGATAGCATTCCCCGTTGAACTACAAATTCAGGATGAATGTCAACATTAATGTAGACATATTCAGGTTTGGGTATTTTACAGTCAATTTTACTGCAACATAATTTGGGTTTACCCCAAGTTCCTCTTTTCTCTCAACAGAATTCAAGGACATTTTTGGAGGATGATCCCTTTTCTTGGGAGATGTCCAAGTTTTGAACAATAAAATGTGACAATAATTAGAAAGTAGTTTGAGTGGCTTAATGAACTATGATCCATTGAGTCATGGATTTCAGAACAGGTGTCTGACTGCAAGCCAACTGTGAGGACTGTTTTTTTCTAGTCATGTGTCTAGGTATGTTGCATTATCTGTTTCTCTTTTGGAAGCAGATTTTTTTTCCAGTTGTTCTCTGCTCTGTTGTTTCCATCCAAGACCTGTATTCTCAGTCTGACTGTTTGCACTGCCTCCTCCCCACCCTCACCCCCCCAGCCCCCCCAAAAACATAATCTGTTTCTCTTCTTTTGAAAATGAGTTAATTAGTTATATAATTAGACTGGAGAAAAAGCGATGATCTGGAGTGATATGCATGTAAGTAGGATTTCCTATAATGAAGACTTAAAACTGAGAAAGTAAATTTGTAGTGGGTTTACATGGAAAGGTTCTGGGACCAGGGGGCCATAGGGATGGCTTCTGTGAGAAGGATCTAGAAGCTGCCCCATGTTTGGTAAGGGCCCCACTGCTGATCAGAGCTGAGCCAATAAGTGATGTTGTTTTGCACCTCTGTGAGAGCATATTTAAAACAGGGAAAAAAAAAAAATGCTGCCACACACAACAGTTGGGAAAGTGAGAAGAGTGAGGAACAGCCTTGCAGGCACCAACGTCAGTGAAGAGGGAGAGGGAGAGGTGTTCCAGGCACCACAGCAGAAGTCCCCTGTGGCCTGTGGTAAGGACTATGGTGAAGCAGGCTATACCCCTGCAGCCCATGGAGTACCACGGTGGAGCAGGATTCTATGCTGCAGTCCATGGAGGAGACCAGGGTGGAGCAGGTGGATCTGCACCGATGGAGGCTGTGGCCTGTGGAAGACCCCTGCCAGAGCAGATTCTGGGCCAGACCTGTAGGCCGTGGAGAGGAGACCACACCTGAGCAGGTGACCTGGCAGCAGCTGCTGCCCATGGGGGATCCAGGTTGGAGCAGTTTGCTCCTGAGGGATGGACCCCATGGTACAGACCCATATCTGGAGCAGTTCTTGAAGAGCTGCTGCCTGTGGGAAGCCCACGCCGGATCAGTTCAGCGAGGAGTGCATCCCGTGGGAGGGACCCCACAGCACAGGGGACAAGAGTGACCAAGAAGTGGTGGAGAAGAAGCGTTGTAGACTGACCATAACCCCCGTTCCCCTGTTCCCCTGCACCGCTCGGGGGGAGGAGGTGGAAGAGGGTGGCTGTGGTTGGGGGGGGAGGTGCTTTTGGTTTCTTTCCTTTGTTTCTCACTTCTCTAATTTGTTATTAATAGGCAATAAATCTTACTGTCTCCCTATGCTGAGTCTGTTTTGCCTGTCACGATAATTATTGTGCGATCTCCTCATCCTTATCTCAACCCTTGAGCCCCTTTCATCATATTTTCTCCCCGTTCCTCTTTGAGGAGGGAGAGGGAGCGGTTGTGGTGGAGCTTGGCCACCCACCCAAGTAAAACCACCACAGTGGGCAGCCCCCACAGGCTCAGTCGGGAAGGACAGCAAACCATGGGAGGGACCCCACATGGAGCAGGGGCAGGGTGTGATCGTGAAGGAGCAGCAGAGACAAAGCGTTAGGGACTGACCACAGACAGCCCCCATTCCCCATTCCCCTGTGCTGCTCAGGGGGAGGAGGTGGAAGAGGGTGGATGGAGGGAAGGTATTTTTAGTTTTTCTTTGTTTCTCACTTCTCTGTATTGTTAGTAATAGGTAATCAGTTTCACTTATCTCCTTACTATGCCTCTGTTTTACCCATGATGATAATTGTTGAGTGATCTCCCTGTCCTTATCTCAACCCTTGAACCCTTTTCATCATATTTGCTCCCCCTTTCTGTTTGAGGAGTGGGAGTCAGAGAGTGGTTGTAGTGGAGGTTGGCTACCCACTTCAGTAAAACCACCCAAGTGAAACCACATCAAGTGTCCACATGAACTTCCAACAGTCTGTATTGGTGTGCCTGGGCCAGATGTGAAGCATAAGTCTGAACCCCAAAACACAGCAGATGACAGATTACTAGACTATAGAGAGATATGAAAGAGTGACTACAGAGCTGCTCCAGAGCAGCCCACTCTTCTATCCCATACATCCTGCAGCCCACAACATGTATGTATTAATGGGTTCTCAGATGGTGTATTCAGCCATTCCTCACCTTCCCGTTCCCCATTCAAGGTTCACAAGTCACCTGCTGCTGAAATGTGTTTTGTTGAATACATTGGATAGTGAAAAATCTTTCCATAAGGCCATTTAATGCTGCTCCACCCACTATTCCAGATAATAGACTAAGTTAGTGTTTACACCCAAGAAATGCTGCAAGTGGTATTAGAACAGCTTAAACATTTGTTATACTTTGTTCTGCTCTTCAGCAACTCAGCTACATACTCCTTATACATTGATAGGATATTTCTTCTATAACTCTGAGTTTTGTACAATTAAGTTCTAAAAGGCAAAAGCTGCTAAAACTCAATATTTCCATCTGATTTCATATCCAAAACAGACCACATGACAAGTTGTGTCTGATTTCTGCACAGAAACATGAAATGTTTCTTTCTAGCAAGGCATGAAACCAGTCGTGATTCACATGGCTTATACTTTTGTTCTGAACTTCTGCAGAACTCTGCTCTGTATCTCATTACCAGTCCCCAGGAGACACCCCGTCTCTAGCCCTTAAATGGGGATTTTGTCAGGAAGCGTGTCATATACCATAAAGGAAGGTTTCAGTTTTGGCAAATCAGATATCTCAAGAAAAGTGGATAAATGGTGTCGGAGATGAGCTTTCATAAACAATTTATGTGTGTACATTTCTCACAAAGAATATATGAGGAAATAATTTGAAACAACACAAGAATAGATCTCTGAATGTGTTTTGCAAAATTATAAAGGTACAAGCATTAACCCATTTTAGACTATACAGCAATATTAGAGATATTTATTGCCTGGCTCTTGCCATAGGACTGGACGTTTTCTCTTTTGCTAAGCTAATTAGATGCCACTGAACTTCATTTTCTCATGGCCAGGTCTCTACATTTTTCATCTTGAAAACAGCATGCTTTACATTAGGCTAACGCCACTTCAAGTTGCAAAGACAAGATGCCTAAAACCTCACACTTCTGAAAAATCTGACTGCACTTTGCAATTGGAGTTGCATATGAAATTTTTCTGCAGGAAAATAATAAGGAAAGTATAAAGCCATACTGTGTTCCAGCCTATCTGCATTATGTTCTACAAAGTGGAATCAAACACTGTTTTTTTAAAAAAAAAATCCCATGTTTTGCAATCTTAAATGATTCCAGGTCTACGGACTTAAATTGAATACTTTATTTACTAAAAGGGTTCCACTGTATTCCTCAGATTTTTATTTATTTTTTTTTTTCCAACCCAATGGTTCAAAGAATATCTGACCCTGTTACAGTCACCTGCCAGCTATATGTGCTGGGTACAGTCAGGTTCTCCAAGCATCTTTTGCATTCCTCTTCCATATTGCTCCTTTTCTTATTATCTCAGTTCCATTTTTCTTATTATTTCTTTGTATGAAGTCAGCAACAGCAGAATAGATTTCTATATGCTCTCCTACTACTCTGAGCTTACTGGAGACAACCCAAAATCCCTGGATGCTGCTCAAACACAATATATTGTTCATGGCCGAATAAACCATATTAATTTCAGAGTTAGTTCAGAGGTAGTTATGTCAGGAGACATAAATAGAAAGCAGGATAGATTTATTAAGAATATAATAATAATAATAATAATAATAATAATAGTAAAAAGCAATAGGTCCAGTCTTTATATGGATATACACAAATTCTGTAGTTGTGAGTGAAACTGAAAGTCATAGCCATTATTTCAGTGTTGCTTTTATTTGAATAAAGGTAACACAAACTGGGATGGAATTTTAGCATCCTAGGAACGTAATGCTAACTCACCACTACTAGAGTTTGTCTTCACAGTATTTGCCATACTACAAATACCTATCCAATCCAGAGGTAAATGTGTTACACATGCCTCTTTGCCACTAAACTCTGCAGTACAAATTTAAGCTGGGATCAAAGCAGAACACTCTTCTCTTTATGTGAATTCCCTCTGATTCAATGGGAAAAGGAATTTTCAAGATTTCCTATTTCTTTCTTGCAAGGACTTCCAATATACAACATTTTATAATCCTGCTTTCTCTTGCTCCTTCTTTGCTGGGGAAATTCTCTTTCAATTTATTATAGCATATTGTAGCCCCAGCAATATTGGTCCCAAACTTATGCTGCTCTCATCTCCCATTGCCTGTCAGCTTTCAAAATCTTCATTTTAAACAGCGCTTCTTGTAACAGCAACAGTGTGTATATTCAAATGTAGTGATTTCAAACATACCTGATTGAAAAGGACAAAGTCATATACTATCCAAAATGCTTTCTGATTTATTGTTACTGTTTGAAGACTACATTTATCAGCCTGATTGGGTTAGTAGAGCAGCTAATATACCAATGTACTTACTCTTTGACAGCCTCAGGTAAATATGTATGGTTGAGAACCAAGATTAAAAACCTTCTATGTAGCAGAGGCAGAAACTAGTTCAAAGCAAACATTTAGGAAGAAATAACTGCAATTATGATAAGGTACAGCAGAAAGCCTAAGAATTATTTAATAGTTTCTTCCACAGAGGATGCACAGTAATGTTGTATTTCCTGAAGTGATTAAAAAACTCTATACACCAACCACTGAAGTGTTTTCTGAAATTCAATGACTTTTCTTAATAGTTGAAAATAATATTTTTCAATTGATTAGTAAAAAAAAAAAAAAAAAAAAAAAAAGGAGAAGAAAAGAGAGAAAAAATTATATAATTTCTAGGTGGTATTTCAGAGACTATTGAATATTTTAGCAATGGCTTTTGGACAAAATGCCAATAGGACAGACAAAGTTCAAAATTATCCAACTTACACTGTGCTGGAAATCTTCATAACCACAAATGTGTAGTGTATAATTTTTTACATGTTAACCCAAACTCTGTCTAGCACTTCAATGCCTGTTTTGTGGAAACATGGATGAATTATCAGCTAGGGATTCAACACAGAACATACAATACACCTCATCTAATTTTACATGGTAGCATATATATATATATATATATATATATATATATATACATCTGAGCTATCCATATGTAGGTCTTTTAGAGTTTCAGTGGAAACAGACACTTCTGGGATATCATTCATCAGACCTATGTCTAGCTAGGTATCTTCCAAGTATGTGCTCTTTATGTGCTTTTACACAAATTTGGCCAAGTCAGCTTTCTAATACAGAGTTGTGATGAATTAGATGTGGGGTGATATTTTTGAAGGGTGCAGTACAGAATGATATAATTTCAAAGGTTGTATGCAGGGATGAGGTCTTACAGTACACATTGTGTGTAAAATTGAACCATTTTTAGATAAGATTTTGTTTTTCAGCCAACATTTTGAATCTTTATTGCTGAAGTGCACTTTTTCATATTTTTAATTACGAGTATTTCCAAAGTCTGGGAATGATTGAATATTTCTCCCTGTTTTTTCTTTCTTAATCCTTTCCTCCTCTTTAAACATTACAAAAATCCCAAATCATGTCATTTGCAAATACATTGTCATTTTTGGTAAATGTGCCTTAAGTGTCAAAATAACACGTTCACAGTTGCGTTAGACTTCTTCTACGTTTAGATATGTACAATCTCTGTAGGACACAGATGGACATTTGAATTTTTTCAGCCTGGTGGAAACTTTATACCTGCAATCTTCCATATGCATCAGAATTACTATAATTTAGTCAACATTTTTAATAAAATTTACATTAGGCACGTTGATCCTACAGAAGGACCAAGGATCACAATAGTCTCAGAGAGCAGTCTGCTCTTCACCTTTTGCATCACTTAGTTGATAGGTCACTCTCTGACTGCTAAAGAGTAACACCAGCTTCCCCAAGATAAAAGTTGTGGATGGTCGGAAAGAGAATTCTCATCAGCAACAACACCCAAAAATAAATACGGATTAAACTGCAGCAGTTTAGATCCCTCGTCCTCTTTGGCTCACTGACACTGTTTCAGGAGGTATTGTATTTGTAAGACACTCAGTTTCTCCATGCCACACCAAGAACATATAATGAATCAGTTTAATTCTAGAGAAATAATACTTTGGTGAATTGTGTCTTATCCTTAACACTGTCACAGATACCCTGAACTGAAAAATTACACAAAATAATGTGTTTTACAGTCACAAGGTCATTGGATTTGATTGAAAAGAAACCCAAGATCAAGTTCTCTAGGGTGTGGACAATTTCTAGTGTAGACATTCTAGGTTATCCATGGTAGAAAAAGACAGCCCTAAGTAGCATGCTTTACCATTTGCTCTGTAAATTATTGCCTTATAGATGTAGCCATGAAGTCTCTATTTCGTAAAGGACAGCCTAAGTTGGTGTTTCAACAGAAAAGATCCAGGACAACAGAAAAGTACTGATTCTCTATACATATCACAGAATCACTGCAAGGTTCTCAGTGTAGCACAGGGCAAGGGCTCTAAAGGGTATGGGCTATTAGTCTGATCTCCTGCCCACCCAGTGCTCTGGCAGTACTGAATGGGTGACCCAGAGAAATGTGTTCACAGAAGTTCTCTTTCTGAATAGGAGGGCAGTCTTGTTTTGTGCTACTTTCAGGACAGAAAATTTTGTTCCAAGTTAAAATGAGTTAAAGAATCCTGCCTTAACATCACAAATATATTCATTGGCCTCTAAGATCAGATCTGTGATGAAATGGATGGAGCACAATCTTTCAGTGAGTTGCAGGTAGAATTATTTTATTCTATTCTATTCTATTCTATTTATTTTATTTTATTTTATTTATTTTATTTATTTTATTTTTTATTTTATTTTATTTTATTTTGCTTTTGTGGTCATTTGAGAATCCAAAGGCATGGAAGAGCTAAAAAGAAGAGAGAAGCACTTGCGTAAGTCTGAGATATACGTGACCTAATTGCATGACATATTGCAGAGTAGGAATGTCCCTGATAATTGCCTATCATATGGAAACAGCTGCCTCCATAAAGAAGATGCACATTAGTTGCCCAGATTGGGCACTTATGCCTCTGTTTTCTAACTGCCTGCTTAGTGATTTCCTGTATATAGCAGCTGGCATGGGCAGAGGACCTCAGGGGCACAGGAGCAGTTGATTCAATAAACTCCGCAAGTCCGTCTCATAAGAACCAACAACTCTTTCTCGAGCCTTCTGTTTGAGCCTGCTGTTTACTGAACTGGGACATGTGTGCCTGGAGACTGGCAGCAAGAAAATAACTTATTTGAAGAGCACAAATAACTTTCTAGGTGAAGCCCCTCACTACAGGCAGAAGGATTAGCCACATCAACTCAATTTTCAACCTGAACTAAGGATGAATCCGACTGCCCCCTTTCCCTTGATCCAGTGATGTTTCATTTCTTGTCAGCTTGAAAACTGAAATTCTGAGTCTGGAGTTAATATTGCATCTTCAGCTTCTACTCTATGTACATCTGTAGAGAAGTGGAGGCAGTCTTCACGTTAGCAGAGTGCTCCATCCAGGCTAAGGAGGGGAGAAGGATGCATTCACTGAGAGTCTGCTGCACTCATGTGGTGAGACAGCTGCTGGTGTTTGAGATAACTTAGGTATCTGTGCACAACACTGCACTCTTCCAAGTAGACATCCATGATGCTTGAGCTCTACTCAGCCTGCGCTGCCAAACAGCTTTTATGTCTTGAGACATTTTACGGAAACACCATCACAGAAAACAAGTACCCAGTATGCAGATAGGCTTAACACCTCACTGTGTTTTTTCCAACTTCTCCAAAAATTCCAGGAGTTGGAGAATGACAGAGTAGAAGGTGTAATCTCATGGTCTTGAGGGCTATTTCATTTTCACACCAGCAAAATAAGCCTTTTCTCAGCATCACAAATGAATCTTCTGTTTACCTTATGACTATTTTGTATGTAGTCACCTACCCAGAAGCAGCTATGAAATGAACTTTGGAAATCCTAGCACTGTGTTAAGTTCAATTCAGATCTCCATTCAACAATACAGTGACTGCTGGGAAGGATACATTGTTCTTACTCAACGGTTTGCTTTCGAACAGGTGGCATAGACGAATTATCGTTCTGCTGAGCTGTCATACACTCTGTCTCATTTTTAATGGATGCAGTTTCGTCCACTCATTTAGCTGGTCTTATTTTTATTTTCACATGAAAAATACACTTTGAATTTAAAGATCCCTTCTTTCTTGCTAGCTAATAAATATTCTTGATTTCCTTTTCCTGCACTAATTTATTTTCCTCAACAATCTCCACCCCTTTTATCTGTTTATTCCTAATATTCCCCAAGTTAACATTAATTTACATGGGTTATCCAAATATACTTCATATTTGAAATAGATTAGGACTCCAATTCTTTGAACTACTCATAATATTTGTCAAGAAGCTCTCTCTTCTCTCCCCACCCTGACTCCCCAGATGGATGCAATGCTTTTGGAAAGTACTGGGTTCTCATCTGTGGTCGAGGGATGAAGGAAGACATCTGTACGTATACGTAGATACACTAACAAATTTGTATATGCTTGTGTGCACACATATATAGCTGTTCTGAAAAGCCAGATGGTCCAGGGAGTCAAATCAGCACAGATCTCCCACTGTACTGCAGAGCCAGCAGGCCACAGCCCTGACCTACAGAGATCACCTCCATAGGCATGAAACATTTGTATCTTATTAAAAAAACAGATAAGCTACTTTTCTAGAACACTGAAGTTTGTGCATGAAATAGTAACTAATTTGTGAGCAGGAAAAGAGAATAACCACATTCTGTCAAGAGAGAGGGGCAGAAAGGGGAGAGGTACTGTATATACTGTATATTATTAAACTACTTGATCACATATGTCTTTTCAAAGGAGAGAAGGAGACATTAGCAGCAAACAGAGGAACATTGTCATCTGCAAACATAAATATTTCAGATTTCAGGTACACCGGGAATGTCATTAATGTAAAAACTGACAAGAAGGGGCCCTAGAGTCAGCAATGACCGTGGGAGGCACTTCAAGAGACAGAAGAAGGGGCTCTGACAACAAGCACTGTAATAATAATAAACTCCTTTGAAAGTCACATAGGAGATGGGTAGAAAATCAGGACAAAGAAGCTGTATTGCTGTGTTTTGGTTTCAGTTTGGATGGGCAGAGGAGAGGGAAGAGAGACCCTACCTCCATACAATGTTAAGAGTTTTTGGTTCTGGGGTTAAGTTAGTGTCTGTGGCATGGTCTCAGCCCTATGGTTAAGAAAAGGTGATCAGTATGTTCAAGCAGAGCTGAGCCAGTGAGATGGTTAGGTGAAGAGGGAATATAAAAGGATCAATTTGAAATAATTTAGATTTAGAGTGCAGACAGATGATATGACGCCAGCCAGGTCAACAGGTAGAGATTAAATAGGATCTTCATTTCTCTGTCAGCTGGAATATTATCCTGGAAGGCTGGAGAGGCAATGGAATGAAGGGGATAGAAGGGTCAGCAACTGCTGTTGGAGAGCAGTTGGCTAATTCTCTATTGAACGAACATCTAATTAGAATTATCAAGGTATTTCTTCCTGATCCCATTTCACATCAAAATTTCTTGTTTTAATGAAGTAAACAGATACTAAACTGCTTAGCAAAATTACAATAAAATAAAATAAAATAAAATAAAATAATTGAAAAAAAAAAAAAAACAACAATAAGTTTTGCAACAAAATTTATTTTCCATATATGAATGTAAGTTGTGCTTACATATGAAGTTATTCCAGAAGAATCCCCACATTTTTCACTTACAGGGTTAACAAGGATTATTTATCTCATATCTGTGTTATGGAATTACACAGAAATACCTTTGCATTTATTGGAGGTTGTAGACCTATAATTAAAAAAATAATAATAAAAAATAATAAGCATAATAAGAAATATTTTTGGCAGTTGTCATTTAGTTTTTCATTATTTATGATGAAATTACATCACATACTAGGAAATGTACTTTAGTATATTTTTAATGAAGTCTTAATGATTCTGAATCTCAGTATGACACCCTGCTATTATATCTTTGCTGAGAAATAGAAAGAGGCAAATCAAAACATTATAGATGCAAATTACCTCATGGCAGGGAGTGAGGACCTCTTGTATTATTATTGCCATTTCTTCAAGCAAGAAACTAATCCATTTCAAGAGGATAAAAATAAATAATAATAATAATAATAAATGATAAAATAAAGGAAGGGAAAGAATAGGGAAAAAAATAGGGGAAAAAAAATAAAAAAAAAAAAATGCTTGTTGCTCTTTCAATTTGTTCTTGATCCAAAGCAGGAGCCCTAAAGAACTTCCCTTGTCTAAATTTCCAGACTGAAACCAATCGGTTGACCTTTGGCCTTTTATAACTAACTGCCCTAGAAGCTCTAAGTATTAAAGGAAATATATTTAAAAAGCATGTCTTCATTTGTTTTAATGTTTTGAAATTTACCATGCTAATCAGTAATTTAGAATAATCTTGAAATATTAACTGGCCATTTGTAATCTTTTTATCAACTACAAAGAACACATAAATGGATCGCAGGTTTCCTCCCTGGGGGAGATAAGGGATTTTTCAACTGATACCTCCATGGCTGGAAAGCCTGGGATCACTCCACAACACGTGGATACTTCCAGACATTATTACGTTCACTGAATGAAGAATGTTTGTCTTTATTAACATCCCCTCTGGACAGAAGTTACCCAAATGTAAGCAACTAAACTTGAAAATAATGCAAAGATTCAAAACAAAAATGTGAGTCAGCTAGCAAAAATAGTGCTATATAGTTGAGCTTGATTCTTGCTAGAGTGGTTTATACAGATATCTGAAGGACTGAAATGAAAACTGATGGCAACAGTCTGACATGATAGTTGCCTGGCCTGTCTTCTGTGGACTGATTAATCTCAAATGTGCTTAATCCAAATAAAAACTTTAAAAGAAGCCTAGAGCAGAAGTATAACAGAAGCAGCATCTTCCTTTAGTTCTTGCATCTGAAAAGAAAAAGACACATATCTAATATACAAAAGAATAAGCTGAGACTCAAGCAAGCTAATTTTAGGGAAGAGAACAGCTGTGTATCTCTAAACATTACATCAAGCAGAGGGGCAAAGGTAAGAGAAAGAATTACCTCTTCAATAAGTCGTAACCAACATGATTTCATTCAGTATTGGAGGACATTAACACAACCATTTCCATTCATATATGATAAAGGCTACCAATAAATACTTTAAAAGAAGAGAGTGCATGTTCTGATGCTGTTCTACTGGCCAGCAGTCTCCGATCTGGGTTATTTATCTATTCATGATTCTCTAACTCTGACTGATGATCTTTGTTATGCATTATACTGGCAAACAAGAACAAGACAGTGCTTGTTTCAAGTGTCAACTGCTTTCTGAAAGTGAAAGAAGCTGACATAATCTCATTGATGTTTTAAAAAGACACAATATCTGCAAGTGGACACATGCATACATTAATGTAACTCTCTTATGCCACATGCTTCTTAATTGAATAATGGTGTACACACTACTAGAGTGTGCACATTAGTAACAAACTGGAATATTATTATTTTTTTTTAATCTACTAAACTACAGATGGCCACAGAGGTGTTCTGACAAGGACAGATTAGAAGAATTGAATAGATAAAATCAGTGTGCAGCTCTTACAACATCCACTACATCTGAAAGGTACAAGCATTAAAAACGAAAAATGCTTTCCTTCTAGAATTACAAAATGTGGGACAGCATAAAAAGGTAACACCATCCATGAGATGTGATCTTCCTCCACACCCAGTGCTACCAAAATCTGAATGGGAAAAGGAAGGACAGGTTAATTCACAAATCTGGCTCTATGTCTAAATATGAATATGAATAAATATCTATGACAGTGGCATCATAGTTCTCAGGCTGAAAAGAATAAGAAATAAATAGAAATAAATTTTAAAAAATCTGTTTTGTTGTTGTTGCCTTTTTTTTTCTTTTTGTTATAATAATCTTTCTCTGCCCCCAGCTCTACTAGCATCTCTTAAATCTATTGGCCAGTCTCAACCCCCTTGCCATGGAGCAATATTCTAAGTATATTATGCATGAGTACACATTCTTAAAATGAGTGTTCACATAACAGAGATACTTTAACAGTGTCCTTGTTCTGGAAAAAAGTCATAGGATGACTCACAGAAATTAGGACACACGGCAGAAAGATATAATGTAAAAACCATGGAAGAAGAGCTTATAATTTGACCAAGGCTCTGTACCTTATTAGATACTAGAAACCACAACTGCAGGACACTAATTCATATGAAAAAAGGAAGGAAGGAAGGAAGAAAGGAAGGAAGGAAGGAAGGAAGGAAGGAAGGAAGGAAGGAAGGAAGGAAGGAAAGAAGGAAAAAAAAGAAAAAGAAAAAAGAAAGAAAAGAAATAGAAAGAAGGAAAGAAAGAAAGAAGGAAAGACAACTTCAGACTGAAAAGTCCATAGAATCACGGAATATTCCAAGTTAGAAGGGACCCACAAGGATTGAGTCCGACTCTAGGTCCCCAAAGGACCACCCAAAAATCAGACCATACATCTGAGAGCCTTGTCCAAATGTTTCTTGAACTCAAAGAAAATGATTCCAAGAAGACTTCTTTTCAGGAGTAGACATCTATATAGAGAAGAAGGTTTCTAAGCTCCTTTAGTAGTCAATGAAGATCTAGTCCATTCTTACCATAGTCTGGATATCTATGCAACTGATCTCCAGTAGTATCTCATTTAGGCTAAGCTGAAAACATCTTCATGCTCCTTTGGCTTTATTGACCAGATCTTCACAGACTATAATGGGAGTGGTCTTCAGTGGCATTAGAAATATTTAAGCAAACTGAGCCCTGAAACCTATCTTAAACTTTATTCCACTGAAACAGCTAGCATTTCTGTGATTCGTTAATTTTATTTTTATTTTTTTACTGTCATCATTCTGCCATGATCAGATAATCACTGCAACAAGAACATCTTTAAATGCCATCTTTGTAGACTGTCATCCCTACAATTTTTTTATATTATTTTCTTTACATGCCTCATTTTCTTGCATGGTCATGTGCACATAATAGCCATAGTCATCCTTGAGCATGTACAACAAAAGAGATCATTGTAGATTTAGAATACATGTGAATAAGATGACATTTAATAAGGTGTTATTGCAGCCAGAGGGGTTGTCAAAAATATGTGTGAAACTTCATAGTCATTATGATACCATAAATAGTATTTAAAATATCTAGGATTTTGATTCTTGCCATATATTGTTACTCTGCTCATTCTTTAATGCTGTCATATGCATCTACTCATATCAATATTCTTATAAAAACATAACTGAATTTTACATCAAACCCTTATAAAGAATTATGGAAGACCAGCTTTAGTGACAAAAATTTAGAGAAAATATTTTTTTCAACATCATTTTTTCCAGTATGTTCATATGCATAATGAGAACAAAATTTAAACAGTGAGCTGTGATGCAAAAAGTATATGAATGAAAACCCTTATGACTTATAAATAGCTTAAAAATCTACTGTCAGAATGAAGACTGTAGAAGCCACCAAAGCACCTCCCACAAGTGCTGGAGTCAAGTTTTGGAAGCTTAAAAGCAAGTACTAACCTAACAAGAGCAAATGATGTAACAAAAAATTGACTTCCTTACTGACCAAGATCAACAAGGGCATTTATGTCACATGCCCATTCATTGGTGATTGCTGTGTGGGAAGTTTTAAAGTACACATGGGCCTCATTGAGATTCTGTACCAGGAGCAAAGCAGCAAAGTGTCCCCAAAGATGGCTTTCAAAGATGCATTGGCATAGTCATGCAAAGAAAGATGGTGACTTGGGATGGAGACACAAATACATGCTTGTGTACATACCATGGTTTGAACCTACTGCACGGTGAGACAAGGCAATTAAATTAACTCAAAGGTTGCATTATTAGAAGTTATATTGCCTAGATACAGGTTGGCAGGATTAATCCATTTTCTCCATCCACACTCAACCCTCACAGAATTCACCTACCCAAATGCTGCTTGTCCAGGCTTTGTGCCAAGATGAAAGGAAGAATTACTGATAGGCAGACTTCAGACTTCATGTATTTATAAACACAGAGAAAGAAAAGAATCTGAAAGATCCTTCAGACTTCTCACATAACTATTAAACTCATGTGGAACATAGTGTCACCCCCTGAATGTACTGCAAAAAGGAAGCATTCAATGAAGAAAATGTAATAAAAACAAACATATTCTGATAGGATTACAGCATCAAAAGTGCATATGTTCCACATGTTTTTATTTCTCTTTAAAATTAGAAAAAGTATCTTCGGCTGATGTATCCTGTAGGGCACTAAGCCAGAAAACACTATTATACTATTTCTTGCTTCATAAAGAATTTCATTTAAACTATGAACCTTGTGATAGGTAATTATATGCAGGAAGCAGAGCACATATGAATTTTATATTTATGGTCTACTCTGAGGTCACAATTTAAATTCTAAAAACTGCCTTCAGAAATACCAGTTAGTGTGTCGTTTTTATTTTAATTGCATTTCCTCCCCTCTGGTACAGCATGATCAACTGAAAATCAGAACACATGTTTTATGTAACATATTTAGAATCTAGCAATAAACTATTACCATCCATATAAACATTAAACCCATTTGGAATGCTGCTAACAGAGAAGGGGGGAGGTGGTGGGAGGTGCTAGTAGATCCTTTTGCCCAGGAGAAGAAAACAGCATTGAAAAATTTTCACATGCTCCTCATAACAACTGCTGCTAATGAACTGCTCTCCATCTCCCTGCAGCTCAAGAACTATATCTTTATTTCAAACTAAAGATATCTTTTCAAAAAGTTTTTTTGTTTGTTTGTTTGTTTGTTTTTTTAATGGCAGCAAAATACAAATATATCAGTTCCATTAATTGCAGAAAGTAATGGCACCAATGGCACCAGATAATCATTTGGGCCCCAGAGGGTATGTAGCTACACATCCTGTCCAACCAGGAATATGCCAGCATGGGACTACCGATGCTGGAGACCAGAACTGTGTTTCTTGCTTGTTTTATTTTGTTTTGTTTTGTTCTGTTTCCGCCACAAGGGTTTGTTCTTCATGGTCTGATAGAGAATGTGCTCTCAGGTTAGACAGACAAACTTGGACCCTACTGTGGTCCCTATCCTGGTAGGATACAGTACCCATGAAGCTTATTTGAGGTTCCCTTTGCTCACTGACTTTTGCATCTGGGCCGTGACCATTCTTCAAAATGTTGGCAGTGATTGGTCTCACCCAGGATGGTTGTGTGGTTACAGCTTCCTTGTGGCAAGGTGTATTCTGTCTGCACCGTGATGAGTTTTGCTTAGAAAACTCATCTCCTGGTCCTTAAAACTCATCTCCTTGTCTCTTAAATCTCAAAACTCCAGGATTTAATTGCCTATTCCACAAAAAGTGAGTGGGCAGGCTACAGCACTGTGCTCCTTCTGAACTCAAGAAGAAACAAAATCCACTAGAGGGAGATTCATCCCATCCTAAAAACTGATTACACTCCAGGCACGTGTGATAAATAACTGTAAAGAGGGTTGCCTGTTCACTCCATTGTATGCACAAGACAATAACCTAAGAGATAAAAGACTGCACTCAGGTGGGATGAATCCCATGCAAAATAGTTAAATAGCTAAATAAACATCTTTTCAGATTATTGCTATTTAAGTCTCCAATGCATTTTAACCCTGAATTGGAAGAACAGCCTCTAAAGACAAGCAGTTTAACCTCTGTGATCTAGTTAGACCTTCAACTCTTTACGAGGAGTGATGACGGGACTAGACATTGGAATGACATTTTTAGGTGACAACTTTTTCATTTAAAATGCAGTGAACAATCACTGCCTTGTGACACTTCATGTAGACAATCAAACATTGTATAGATACCCAGACAGTTTCAGATTATTTTAATTTTTTACAAAATAAAATAAAATAAAATAAAATAATAAAATCTATTTTTAGTACCTATTCCAAGGAAATGTCTAGATGTTCAAAACTCCATCACTGTGATTTGAATAGGATATATATCTTTGAACTTGAATTTTAAAATACTCTATATAACACAACTCCCTGCCATCTACTTCCTATCATGCCTTCATCATTTGTCATAGAAAAATTTTTGATTGACTTAACATAGATACTTTCATATGCTGGAGCTGAAAGAGACAGTTCTTCAACTGGTACAAGTCAGCCTAGTTCTATTAACATAAATTGAAGTTGACTGATTTATACCAGCTGACAAAAGAGTCCAGTATCTAATAAAAATCAGAAAGGACCTAGGATTTTACCTGACACTTACAGAGGTTTTAATCAAATTCTACATTGTCTTGTTTGATTTGGGGAATAAAAGATTATTTTTTCTTAGTATTTATTGGGATTCTGGATTCAAAAATTGTGGCAAAGCTTTACAATTCCTCAGTAAGATATTAATTGATAATTAAAAGAAAAAAAATCTTATTAACATCTTATTAACATCTTATTATAAAGAGTGATTACATATTCACTCCCTGCTCAGTAGAATATTTTTCATGATATGGAGATAGTCACATTTATAGAATAGAGTTATTTACCCAGATGAAAATATGTTAGCTCTTTCAACAAACAAATAAACAAAACACATTTTTGGGACATTATTATCCCTATTTCCTGATGCAATTTAGGAAGCAATGAAAAATAATATCCTGATTCTTTAAACTTTCACTACATAGTTAGTCTTCTCTATAGACTTCTATCTATGTTAACACTGATGAAAGTTTGAGATATCAATTCATATATGAAGACACTTCTGGCAAAGGAAGTCCCAGAGCCATAAATCACTAAAGAAGGACAAGAGGATATTCTGAAGAACTATAATGATATAACACTCTTATTCTCAGATTCTTCCCTAAACATCTGTTACAGGTTTGGGGTCAATAAGGACAGTGAGCTCAGTGGACCTTTGCCTGATACAACAGTTATTCCTGCATTGTTCTGCTCAACTGCAGAAAACTGGACAACATGTGACTTCATAGGTTGAAAACAAACCAATATAAAAATATTGAAATAGGATTTAAAATCAATTTATTTATTTTTTATATTAGAGTATATCTATAAAATTTTCTGTTAGCATTAGCCAAACTTCATAGAGTTTAATTTTAAATTCTTTGAGTTTTCAATGAAATTTTCAAAGAAATCCAGAGAAATGAAAGAAAAGAAAATAAGGAAATAATGCAGTTGGAAGCACTAACACAATTTTAGCTTCTTTTTTTGTTTGTTTGTTTGTTAGTTTTCAAAGGCATGGAAAAATAACATAATTTCACACTGAATATTTTGAAAAGATACTCCAAATTCTGAAGAACTAGCCATTTTCAAGAGTGAAAGAAACACTGATGGATCAGTCAAAGCAGAATCTGAAATATCCCTTTTTCCCACACGACTCTGGTATTTGCACAACAGCTGGCAATATTGGCACTTTCAATATGTAAAGTGACTGGATCTCTGGGAGTCTTATGAGTCTCATAAATCTTCTTAGACAATAGGATAACATTAGATTTTTTCCCTTGCTCTCTACCCAACATAATATTAGGGATGTATCAAAGTATGACATCTATACTCCAGAAAGCGTGTTTAGTAATTCGTGCAAATGTACAAATGCAAACAATAGAGAAGAGGGAATCCCATGAGGCAGAGTAAAGCCTACTTAAAGGAACAGTAACAAATTCATATATAGTACAATTTCTTTTTATAGCCAAACTGTAAATAACTTCTCGTTGTAATATGTCATGAGGTATAAGAACATATGCTGTGCTGAATTCCAAACATATGACCTCTGTTGCATTCCTTTCATCTACTCATTATATAATTCTGTCAGCAAGAACAATCAAGTATGATGTGCATAAGTGTTCACAGGATTGAGTTTAGATGTTCTGAAAGTTCATTCCTTTAATATTGGTTTCATTATTTTTCATGGGAAAGTAGTTAGTAAGATAGTAAGTATCAGGATCATTACTCTCTCTCTCTCTCTCTTTTTTTTTTTTCTTTTTTTTTTTTTGGGGGGGGGGGGAGGGTAAATTACTATAATAGTTCAATTTAATTTTAAACATTACATTCTCCAGAAAACAAATAACCAGCAATACTAAAATTCCATAGTTAATTTCCATAGTAATTCAGGATACTCATTTGTTGGCTGAGCTGACAGAAATGGAATGTCAGTTCCTGGAACTTCCCAGCTGCCAACAGAAGTTTGTCAATACAACATCTGAAGAAGAGCTGTTTTTTCAGATCAAATCTTTCCACAGTTCCCTTCATACACACCAGTTACAAACATAACACACAGCAGAAGTAATCTTAATGGATTCAAGTTGAGCATGAAAAGACATTTAAAGATAATCCAAATTTCACGCTGATCAGAACATCACGTTACAGAAGTCAGCATGTTTTAAATGAATTATTATGTCCCTGCAGTATTTTCAACACTTCTGAAGTGTAAGAGAACATTTTTTAACTTGAACCATTAACACTTAGCTAAAGCACTTCTAATAGTGAATGCTCATCTGACCAAGTAAAAACAATGCAGATGTCTACATCTCAGTTACTTACTCCAGGCTCCTGTTATAGTCAACAGAAAGAAGCAGGCATTGTTCTTTTCTGAACAATGTCTAAAATAGATCACACGAATAGTAATCTCAGTGTCTATTCCTCTCCATTGTGCTATGTAGCATAAAAACACATCTCTGAGTTTCACCATTCTTATTGCATTCTCTAGAGCTAAATTTTCATCCATGTTTTGATCTGTTTATCTAAATAATAAAAGTAAGCTGGTTTCCTGTCTTAGAAAGTGTCATTCGTTCCTGATCTAGCAGAAGGTATCTCCACGGCAGGAGAGTTGGAACTAGAATATCATTAAGGTCCCTTCCTAAACAACCCATTCTATGATTCAAAAAATTTAATGACTACTACCAAATACATCTTCCTCTAACATCTGATTTACGTGTTGTTTTTTTTTTTCTTTTCAGATAGACCATCCTGCAGGACATCTTGCTTTCCACTTCTATTTTTACTTTGGAATAATAAACCTATTTGTTATTGGAATAATAAACCTATATGTCTGAAGTACATGAGAGCTAATGAATTATAACTTTGATAACTTTTGTAAAAAATTAAATTGAATTTATCTGGTATAGTCCGTATCTCAGAGAGCTGGAACTAAAGAAAAAAACCCTGAAACAAATGTGAAATATGCACATTTATTGCTTTGGAGCCAATATATTTGCACTGGCAGAAAAGAGAAGAGAATCATGGTTGTGCCGCCTGTGCCCTGGTTTCTGACACTTTCTGATACCTTCCATATATCTGATTAAATATATGATTAAATATTTGTCATTTAGCAGATTTTTCACTTCATATAAGAGCAGCAAGAACTATTTAGGATTTGAAGATGTTTCATTCTTAAATAATGGACTATTGAGAGCACTAAGGAGAACAAAGGCCAAATATAAAATCAATCATCTAGGATATATATAGATGAGTCAGGTCCAAGGCCAGTTTTAGATGTACTGCCTTATGCCAACTGCAGTGGATCCAACACAAAGAACAACTCTTGCTAGGCAGGAGTAGGAACTCAGCCATAAGGTCTCCCTAGGAATTACCTGAACTGTTTAAAGAGTAGCTTGGTGTGCTTTCTTCTCTCTCTTTTTTTTTTTTTTTTTTTTTTTCCATGAAAAACATTTTTAAAAGTTTTGGAATGGAAACAGGAACTTTCTTAAAGTCTTGGAATTTTTATGGGATGGGAACATTTCCTCTTTGGTTTTATGAATAGCTTCATTTACTTATTTAATTGCAGAATTATAAATGATACAAGCAAGTATAATAAAATAAACTGAATACTTGATGAGTTACTTACCAGCATCAACTATGAAAGCAAAATTCACTTTGTTACAGGAAAAAGTAAAAGACTAATAAGTAAAACTTGCTTTCATTCTGAGATTCATCAAAATGAATCTGAAATATCAAAAAGTGAGGATGAATGTATTTATGTTTATATAGCCAACACAAGAATCAATGTGCAGAAGAATCTAGAATTGGTGATCTGCTGGCAACAGGTTCAAAACCTTCACCAGCATGTTTGCACTCCAAACTGATTTAGATATTCAGGAAATCCTCTCTAGAATAAACTTAATCCAAACATTGAGATTTGATACATAGGAAAAGAGCTGCAAGCTCTCATAAAATTTCAACACATGAAGGCGGGGGTGGGGGCTGTCCATTTCTTAACATTGGGAGAAACTGTAGTTCAAAAATGCAGCTCCAAGTAGCTTTTGATTTTCATTTGGTGAGAGTTTGAAATTTGTTATATACAGAAATACTATTGAAACATCTATTGTAAAAGCTACTTTAGTGCTGTACTTAATTTATAACTGTCTGCAAATAGATTTTCATCCAAAGATGAATGCACGATGCATGTAAGTTTTGCATGCAAGAAAATTTATTTTTTCCACCTCTAAAACTTTACATCCTCATTCACACCTACTGCCCTTCCAGGTTGCAATCATTAATCCTCTTTCACACTAAATAAACCAGAGTTACATGAATTTGTTCATTTTGAAGTTCATGTGGATACAGTTTCATCTGACCTGTGCTAGGCAGTCCTTCTGCATAGTGCATTGCACTGCTGTAGTGCGGGTTGGCTGCTCTGTACCTGTTTGTCCTTGACTGCTGTGCTGTGACCTGGCTCAAATTTTATGCAAATGTTGCCAGGTAGCGTCATATCTCCCTTTTGATATCAGAATCACCTACCTACCAGAGCAATTTTAAGTTGCCAGATTTCCTGCAGAAATCTCAGTTCCATTTTTTCCTCCTTGGAAAGTTGTATACTTAGCCCAAATATCCTGAAGAAGGTCAGATGTAGGAGACCCTATTCCTTTAAAGAGCTTCTTCAGACACATACCATCAGAGGTTCTTTGATGGAAGCTGAGAAGAATAGGGCTCCCAGTAATCCCCCACTGCCTGCCTGTCCAGTACACTGTCTGCCAGGAGGAAAACTGTGGGAAGATAATGCACCTCGAGGCATTTTTTCAAAATGAGGCACAGCTGCCAATCACTTAAGAAAACCACAAGCAGAAGGTTCTTCTGGGCTGCCAAGAAGGTGCTTGTCGGGACAGATTTGGAAGCAATTCCTGCTTGCAGCTCTGCTCCTGAGCAACGACATCTGTTGGACTGACATCTCTGCAAAGAGGAGCTCCCTTCCCCACACCCCAGCTTAAGACACAGCATAACAGCAGAAACCAGAATGACCCATTTTGCCCACCTACCAGACAGACATCTGCCACCACTTTGGGGCAGAAGCAGGGACTTCCTTCTGCTTTCTGTCTTCTCCACGGCACTCTGGAAGCACTAACTTCTCCGGGCACCTCTCAAAAGGCAGGCTGCATCCTTCTGGCAAGTCTTGACATACGTCTACATGTGTAGCCTCTGCACCTCCTGGTTGGACTATGGGTGTACTTGTTGCCCATTATGGCCCTGATCCTCCCTCCTTACAGTCCCCTCGCTCAAGATATCAGTATCACAGAGTTGAAAAATCAAGTGCTTTACACAGCAGGCACATTTACTGTAACAGCAGCTACAGAAAGAGATGAGAAGGGAAATGTGGCTTTAGTCACATAGCTGTATGAACGTATTGAATTTCAGGCAGAAGTAAATATTGCAAGGTAATTAACTAAAATCAAAATGTTTCAAAATATTTTTAATAATTTCCTTAGGATCCTTAACATTTTGTGTTCAAACTAATCATTGTACATGATTATTTGTTTTCCTGTGGCCTTCTTAAATATCTAGCCACGTCACATCTAACACAAGTGTGGAAGATCATATCCTCATAAATAGGGCAACAGCCTGAATTTCCTTCACCCAAACCTATCTCACCTATGCTAGAGAAACTTCTTTAATATACAGCTCAGCCAGAATTTACAAGTAGTGAACATCTCAGGAGAATGCCAGATCTTATCAAATGTTCTGACTAAAAAGGTTTAGTGAAGTCTGGATAAACAAGCAGTGTTTTAGATGCCTTACTAAACTATATTTTCGAAGTTCACCCATCACTAATCATAGTCTGATAGCTTGTCAGAGATCATTGCAAAGAATTCCCCACAGTACATAAAAGCTGTGTGAACACAACTAGTTATAATACTTTGGATTTAAATGGAAGTATTTTTGGCAAGAGGGTTCTGTCAACATTTATCAGAGAGATGGGCATGCTTTTTATGTTGTTTTGGTTCCACAGCTAATTTGGACAGCAAAATGAGATTTCCTTGTAATGAGTACAAAGCCACCTGCTTTGTCTCTTTGGAGGAATTTAAAATATTTAGCATATGAGGTATAAGTAAACCAGAAGAGTTCTCATAAATATCAGCAGGAAAGCTGTCTAGGCATAGAGATCTCCTGAGTAAAGGAATCAGTATTTAATAGCTCCCTTAATCTCACTTAATGTTAATGGACAATTGGAGGAAACTACTCATCTGGAAATTACTTTAGCAAATTAAACGTGGCCAAACATCTTTGCTTAAGTGAATCTGAAAGCAAGTCATCCATCTTACCCAGGATTTTAGAGAAGACTCCAAACTCTGAAGACTGTGTGTCAGTTTAGTAAATGAAATTCACTTATGAACTCACATCCACATATTGTATGTTTAATCTATTCCTAGCCTGAACTCAGCAACCAGTCTTTTATCCAGCTAACTACATTTATAAGCATTTCACCTCAAAAATAAATAAATGAATAAGTAAATAAATAATAAAATTGTGGCAAACAAAAGATTTTCAGTGTTATGCTGACTCCATAAATATTGTTTTACAATTTTTAAATTATTTTTTCCTGATGAGACTTTTTCATGTTCATTCACAATGCTTTGTACAGTGCCATGATGCCAAGTGATAATTATTAAGTATACTGTGCCATCTTCCACTTCCACAAGAACTTCACTGAATTTCACAAATATTTTCATCCTTCAGTTAATTATAAAATATTGCTATGCAGAATAAATGTGTACTTAGCCTCTTTCCTTACTACTCAATATTTCTTAAAACATTTTGGTAAGATGATAGAATACTACTCAGCAACATTTTACTAAAAAAGAATCTGAGGTGCAATGCAACAACACAATTTGCAGAAGGTAACTACAAGAATTGTTCCAAATCCACTGCCTTTACAGTAGTACATTGCACTTTCAAACACAATGGACTGTGTTAATAAGAGGGTCATGTAATGATCACATAGCAGGTTTGAAAAGTTATGAAGCATGTAATTTGTCTTCACAAAGAATGACTGTTAGGGAAGAAACTGACACAAAGCACTGTAGAGGACAAATATACAGATACTTGGAGGGTATGTTCATTGGTGGCTATTAACATAATGGAGATGGTATGATCTGTGTCTCAGGAAATCTCTAAACCATTGTTTGCTGGGAAAACAAAATTTATCAAGGAGAGATTACTGTACAAGTGGACTGCTTAAAACTCTTTGATACAAATCTGGCAATTGCTGTTGGCAAAACATTAGACTATTCAGAAAAGCCATCCTTATATAAACTTCTACTAAAGAACCAAGCAGATCAGTGGAAATGTTGCAAACAGAGAGGATGTAATTTTAAAAATCTGTGGTACTCATTTATTTCATGCTAGTCTTTTCTTCCTGTAGATCTTCTTCATCTTTTTAAGGTTTGGTTCTTTCATTTCATTAAATGTACGATTTGTGCAATTAAGATCTCTGTAGATTTATTATGATTATTATTATTATTATGTAAATTAAATGAACTGCTTATATAACCCTTTATTTCCTGACTGGTTTTAGTCCATGAACTTCCCTCTGTGTGAAGTTTTAATCAATGACTGAAATTCAGCTCACAAAGTAAATCAGAAAACATTTTTGACAGTAGGAGACCACATTTGTGCTTTGCAAATTCCAATCACTTTTAGTTAAATTACATGCAGCGTGAATTTTGACTGAAGTGCTTATTGACTTTGAAATTGATAAACAAACTTTAAGTGCCTACTAATAATTCTGCTTATGTATCTGATGATAAATTGAAACTTTGTGTAGTTCTGTTGAAACCAGTAGGGATGAATTTAATGCATTTAATTTCTGTATGAGAGGAAGGATTTGTGTCCATAATGATAATAATGCCTATTGTTTTCTATATTTTAGCACTTCAGTTAGTATAAAAGAATATGGATATGTTGATAGAACAAAATATGATGGAAATATGACAGATATATGATAGAAGAAAAGGGTTAACTAAGCAGCATATCAAAAGAGGCCTGTAGGAATCAAGGACCAACACAAATTGATAGAAAGAAAGCAATTTATTTTTTATTATTATTATTATTTCTGATAGTTCAGAATAAATTTCAAATGTTGAAAGTGAAAATGTTGAAAATGTTCTTCATTTTTCTAACAGGCTAAAAGAATTATTGGTATCCTAAAACTACAAGGTGATCAGTTATCTCAGCTTGGTGTTAAAAGACCAAGTTCAGCCCTAACATAAGATGTCTAATTCCACCACAAGTCAACAGAATTATATGCATTTTATAAAATTACATCATGTAGATTACTGACTCCCAGCTTCACAGGCAGGCTGCACACTAAAAGGAAATGTTTGCCTTGTAAAAGATAAAAATATACTAAGCATCTAAAATAATGATTTCCTAGTATTATTGTTGTTTATATGTAACTTCAAACACATTTTTAAAATGTCATAGCTGAGAGTACATAAAATATTTTACTTTTTCTTAGCCCATAATTCTAATATAAAAGTTCATGTGTTCCTAGGTTTCATTATTGCCATCCTATTGCAAATAAACTAGAAAACAAAGTTAAGAATGTAAACAATGAATTAAGCTTGAACTTCTCATTTTTCCAGAATTCATCAGATAAATTTAAAATCAGATTAGTATCATATCTATGGACATTTGGTTCATGTTCTTTACAGTTCTTATGTATTTATCAGCTTTTCATTGAAAAAGTCTCTGGTGTATTTTTAATCTCTTTTCAGTTCATATTTTTTCAATTTTCAGTTGATATGAAAGATAGATCCTTAAACACAGTTTGCAGTTGAATTTAAAGAAGCTGTTTCTCCTACCCAGACTAAACTCATGTAAACGTAAACCATTGTTCTTCAAATTAGGAACAGAACTTCTTAAGTAGAAAAAAGACTGAAATCTAGAGTATGTCTTGAAGAAAGATGCAAACAAGTTAAAATAATTGCTCTGAATCATGCAAAAACATCTCACATCAAGTTTTAGTTTTCACTTACCACTTAGTAAACTTATCCTTTATTATATATTTTTGCTATGAAATGAAGAATATTTGACATGCAAGAAAAAGAAATGTATACATCACATTGAGTAGTTTATGATGTAATCAGGAAAATCTTACTTAATGTAGAATCATGCATGGCTGAGTAAATCATAATCTAATCATATCCAAATACAATATAACTCCCCTTTTTGATGGTAAATAATTCAATGTGGGAAGAGTAATGAAGAAGGGTAAGTTGTTAGAATCAGGCAAGTATTGTAGGGGAACCTCATCTGGCTTCACCCTCACATGACTGCAATTTCTCACAGCAATGGAACGCCAACAAAAATATCTAATTCACTCCATAAACCTTGAGTAAAGTTTTTGGTGAATCAAGTCCAAACATCTTTTTGTGTGGTAAGAAGACTCATGGTAGTGTTTGTTCTCTCAAAAATTATTGGCACATATAGAAGTATATCTAGGATGAGACACTATTTTGCTTACTAATTGAATTTGCTTACTATCTTACTAATACATAAACAGTATTAATTTCCAATTATTTCCTTACACACACACAAACCTTTTTTTCCTGTTCTGAATCTCAGGAAAAAAAAAAAAAAAAAAAAAAAATCTGGACTGAATGCTGTACTTCAGCTATGGCCTTGTCACTGTTTTACTACCAGAAAATACAACTCACAGTCATGGTTCAGTTGCTACTTCCTCATTTCTCTGCAGGGGAAAGTTAATCAGGTTTCCTGACAGGATTTCTTTCCCTGCTCTGCTCTGTTGTACTGACCACTCTAGTGGCAGTAAGCTTAGGTTTACCCACCTGTTCAGCAATGGAAACACCAGCTATACTGACTCTGTTTCCTTTCTTACATTGTAGTCTAAGACATATGTACACTGTGCAGTGAGGAAAGTATCTTCTACCTGTAAAAGTGCTCCTGGAGTTCTTACGGATACCACTCTTGTCTAATACAGCAGAGGAGGGAAACAGTGTGCATGCAAAGGTTTTGGCATAAGTCTAGACTGAGCATGAAGACTCATTTTATCTCCTCTGGATTAGGTGACCATAGCATATCTGGCCAATTCACCCACTGTTTCCCCTTGCTGGCTGAAAATCATAATATTCATATATGGCATACCAAACTTTTCATAAACCTCAATGTGATGTAGCAGGCTTCATTTCACCCAAGAACTGGAAACAGAGTGGGAATCCTCCATCAATAAATGTCACTAAAACTTGTGTTAGAGACCTGATGACAGCAGCTGCCCCAAATCTTCCATGCATCATGCATGGACAAATGGCATTTAACTCATCTTGAGTCGTAGATCACACATAAATTTCAGGTAGTTCATGTCTAAGCCCTCACCAGTTAAGAACCAATTACAGAGACAAAAGCTCTCTTCAGAAAAAGGAACTAAATATTATGCCAAGCCAATTTGCCCTTCAAGGAGAGCAGAGAATTATGCAACTGTGTAATAGGTTAAAATAGAAATTGCTATTCAGTATAAAATAGATTATAAACAGAGAAATGTTGCAGGAAAATAATAATAATAATAATAATAATAATAATAATAAACGCTGATGTGAATGAGCTTTTGGTAAATTCATGTGATATCTCTGCTATACTGTCATGCTTGGTCTGACAGCTGCCATTGCCTGACAGTCATTTCAGTAAACATGATTATTATTTTTTTTCTCCTAAGGGTAACAATAATGTTTTACACTTACAGTGTAGACATTTCTTTTTCCATTTATAACAATAAAACAGATACCTCTTGAACAAATACTACCCATATTTAAAAAGGGAAAGAGAGAAGAGTAATTTAAAATACTAATATCTGCATGACCAATGACAAGATAAAAGAAACACAACATTTCTTATTACAGAATGTTTTGTTTGGTTGTTTTTTCACAAAAGGTTCCAACAATTTTTACAGAAAAATGAAAAGATTTGTCAGTCATCTACCACTCTTTATTGCAGGAATTACAACATATGCTTAAAAGTTTTAGACAGTTGGAGTGGAATATACTCCCACTAATTTTTACTTCTAAAATATAACCAAATTGTTCTTCATAATGAATAGTCCTCCTACTTAAGGTCTCTAGATCTGCACTGGGAAGAGACAGATGCCTCTAAAGGCTATCCTTTCAGCCTAAATAATATGGACTGGATTTCATCCCTGGGTGCTTCATAGCATTATCACATTAACACATCTGCCCTTCTCTGATCTTGGAAGAAATCTAGGCCATGTTTGAGAAATTATTTAGGAGTTATAAATCCAAGGACTACATACAAATGTCCTGATCTGCTTGCAATTAGGAATGGGAGAATCAATATTTTTGTATTAGGTGCCCACATATATCCTGGGAGGAATATGGCTGTATCATAGGTGCCACCTTTTCCCCTGGGTGTGCAGGAGTCATTTACAGAAATGAGTACAGACACCACCCACTTCCTCCCAAAAGATCAGTTCCTCCAGGAATCTGACCTACTTGATACCAAAACGATGTTATGGTTCAAGACACATGCTCTCACACACAAAGATGTGGAGAGTTGTTTTTGTTTGTTTGTTTGTTTTGTTGTTGTTGTTGTTTTGTTTTGTTTTGTTTTGTTTTTGTTTTTTTTGTTTGTTTTTTGTTTGTTTGCATGTATGTTTGTTTGCTTTTTGCTTGCTTTGGTTTGGTTTTTATTTGTTTAATATTCTTGTTTGTGACTGGACTGGAAAGGGCAACTGTAAATCACATTAATGGTGTCTAAGGAAAGGACTATCTGAAGCCACCCAAATGAAAGCAAATGCATCCTGCTACAGTGTGCCAAGCAGCACATGTTCTTGACTCCAGGAATTTCCATTTCAGTACATCTGAAATGTAAAAGACGTGTATAAGGTCTATTAAGAGTTAGATCCTCAGCTGATTAAAAGAAAGGAGACATTTCACTGAAGTCTGTGCAGCTGCAATAATTTATATTAGCTCAGAACCCAGCCCTAAGCTTCTTTAATGCATGTGGTTTTATTTCTTAATAATTTATTAAGCATGGTTTAAAAGACAAATCATTGATGGTGATTCCTGTCAGAGAGAAAGCTTTCATGCTAGCTGCATTGTGTCTGACAAGGCAACACATACGGTGGTCCAGCCTTTATTGTACACAAAGAACAGGATTCAATTGCTTAAACATTGGCATCTGTTGCCACTTGAGACATCTCAGACTACTCCACCTGGTCTCCAGATGCCTGTCTAGGAGGACACAGGTCTCTTGTAAGTCCTGTGACATACCTGTCAGTCCCATGCAGATGCCTTGGGTGTTCTGGGGCATATCAAACAGCACTAGACGTTTATGCTCAAGCTACTGAATCCCTCCCAAGGTCTACAACAATAGCCAAAATAATATGTATTGCAGAGCTCCTCTTGATTTGTTCTCTGCTCCTTTTACTATTCTAAAGACCTTTAGTACCAGACTTGAATTTGGTAGCAAATTTAGTAAGGTATATTTAGAAAGCAAAAGCTTTGTTGCTGTTGTTGTTTTGGGGACTTATTTTAGGGTGTTTTTTTAATTATTATTTTTATTATTTTTTTGCAAAAGCTGATGACAGATTTTATTTAAAAATGTGCTAACAGTGGAATTAATTCCCTCTATCTTTGGGAAAATGATTCAGCACCAGACAGCAAATATCTAAGAACCAAGTGTGGATAGGTGTCCACATCTGAGACAGGTGTGAAAGCTCTCATATTAGTAGATGGGTTCACTGAGTATGAAGTAGCATATTGCACCTCTTGCCAAGGGGTGCAGGTCTTCTGCAGACCTATTTTATATCTGATAGACAATGAGCGTATGTCTTCTACTTCAATGCACCCCTTATGGTAGAAGATATTTGTGTTTAGATAATGGTAACAAGCCCAGGCAGCTGAGTATTAAGTCTAGAGAACTATGACCTCATCCTAAGTAAATACCTAAGGCTGGATTCACTCACAGGAAGTCAGTAATATTTCATTTGTCTTGTTGTTTCTCAGACATCCACAAGGGCTGGAAGATATGACACAGGACCTTCAGATTATTCCATAGATGGGGGTCAGTTTGGATAACTTTGGTCAACTTAAAAATGATTAGACATCGCATTTAGCCAACAAATGACTACACATGTCACCCTGGGCTTCTCTCCCTCATAACCAGTGGACAAAAGTAAGCACTTCCAGGATTCATATCATCAGAGGTAAAAGAGATGTGCATAGTACAACAAGGTAAATCATGACATTACAATGCACGCTTTCCCTCACTGACTGCAAGACAAGACTAAGGTGACTAATGAAGATGCAGATATTCACAGTGCCAGCTGCCTTTGATTAAATGAATTCCTATAATTTCACATTAAAAAAAAAAATAAAAAAACAAGGTGTCTAAGGGATTTTATCTTTTGGTGTAGTCTTGACTTACACACTAATAAATAGATTTTCTAATAATTTTGTGACAGATTGTTTATAGAACAATTATAAATAGTCTTTTAAAAGCAGGATTTGCTTTATAGGTTCAATGTATCATTAGTATGTGGTGTACCTGATCACCTGATACAAATAGTTCTTATTTGGTATATTATATTGGCAAAAGAAAACTTCATACTGTGTACTATGGAGACCCACCCATTCTTAACTCTAAAAGCCACTGGGAAATCCTTGAAAGATCTTCTCTACTACACTTAAATGTGATTCATTTTCTCCTGTTATTTTATAAGTTATATAAATGTAGATGGGATATTACTCTGGCCCATCTTCTGTCTGCATGCTTTTCTTCTCTTTCTTACATTTTTGAATGTAAAACTTTCATAGCTCATTGAATAGAAAACATCCTTAGAATCACTGAGGCAGTACCTCCATGCTCACCCACCCTTTTGAAGAACTACAAACCTCTATACAATGTGTTTTGTTTTTATTTTGTTTTGTTTTGTTTTGTTTTTTGTGTTTGTTTTTTTTTTTTTTGAATATTTAGATTATCTTCCTGTGAAGCTTTTTGGTGAGCCCAAACTTCTAATGGAGTCATCTGTATCTCTCAGTGCAGCAAAATCAAGTTCAAGTTGTTGTCTTAATAACCAAGTCAGCAGAGTTCTGAAAAAAAAAAAAAAAAAAAAAAATTAAAGAATTCCTGTGGGTTTGCTGTGGAAGAGGTGTTGGATTTAAATATTAAAGACTCAACAGTATTAAAGACTACAAAACAACAATATCATTGAATTGAATAGATTCTGGAGAGCATTTTGATATATAATTTATATAGGTAAATTATTTATTACTTATGCATATTAGTCTATTATGAAGCACCCCTGTGCTGTGAATGGCACTTCAGCTCGTGGACCCATTAACTGGTAATAAAATAAATATTGAGGTAAAATTTATTTTTAGTTTAAATTTATTTATACTGATGACATTAAGCTATAGATAAAGTTTGAGAGCATGGTGCTTACTTGTACTGAAGATTTAAGAAAAAAAAATCATCTATTAGTTTAATGAAAAGTCTTTAATAATGTGAATGTTCTGAAATAAATCTCAGTCAGGATTACAATATATATCATTATGGTCTTCAAATGAACTACGAGGATTTTCTGTACTTAGTGTTGTACATAAAAAGTGTTAGTCTCTGCCCTGAGAAATCTTGGCAGATAAACAAAATAAAAAGGTAAACTTAAAGCCACCACTTAAACACAGGTAAGGGCTTTCAGAATACGAGACATCAAAATACCAGATCAAAAAATAATAATAACAATAATAAATGAGAAACACTGCCCATCCTTCTCTTTAAAACTAAGTTTGCTTAATTAAAAGAAAGGAAAGAAAGACAGAGCTTACCAACACTCAGCTGTCATGATTACCATAGATTTAGTTGAGTACTCTTATGGTTCACTGTTTTAAAACAGCAGGATAGTACCAGTGTAACTTAAAGTTCTTGCTAGAAATTACCCCCTACTCATTAAGAGGATATTTCAAGGAACCGTGAACAACATCTGACTCTGGGGGAGTATGTAAAAATTTCGCAAGAAACTCAATTAGTATATGTGTTGGCAGCCATCGATTTCAATGGAGAGAAAAAAAAAAAAAAAAAAAAAGGTGGGGAGGGAGGGAGGGAACAGGGAGCAAAACAGACCTTCCCATTGGTATGATTTAGTTCATGTTTGATGTGATGAAGACAATTCTATTAATCTGGACTAAAACATGGTTTCACTACACAGGGATGAAACAAAAGTCAAATGTCATGTGTCAAGCCATCTTCTTATTCTGGCTCTATGAGGTCACTACTTGGTAAAACCAAGGAAAAAAAAAAAAAAAAAAGCTCCTAAACTGCATGTATTTTAGACAGAAAGCTTTAGACAGAATGGTGCACCAGAGGGGATTTCATGGGTCATCAAGGCTGCTCCCCAGCTGTCTAATTAGGGTTTTCTGTCTTTTCTACTGGAATAACCATTCAAAGCTATTCCAGAACATCATTTTGGTATCAGGATTTTCTTTTACTCAATGTTATTCATTAGCTTAAATACTTCTCCCTTTCTACTCTGTTTCCACATGCATATTTCTATTTCTACGCTTCATTTCTATTATCTGGAGTAATCAAATCTTCTTTATGCCTCCTCTCTGCTAAGCTCTGCAAGTTACAGTTTTTTGCTCCTAATCAAAACTTTCATTCTTTGACCATCTTATTTTAATCTGAACTTAGCACTTTTGAACAATGGCAGTAGTTTGGCATTATTGGCAACATATGGTGAAGCCTCATACATGAGTATCAATGTCTTTCTATTAGTACTGGAAATTTTTTGTCAGCAATAACAGAAGATCACAAGTTTCTTGCATCCCAGTGTCTTTCATATCACATTTCTTTATTTTACATATGATCAATAAGACTTTTTTCCCCACTCCACAAATGACCTTGAAAATGTTCCCTGGATCTAGGAAACAAGCTGAACTTACTTTGGACTTCCCTTATGTTGTAATTTCAGGAGGAAGGACTAAAATGGCCCAACATACAAGAAGAAGGGAAATATATGTATATATATACACACATATATTTGTGGCTGTGTACAATAATTATTTAATCTAATTCCCAAAGCTACTCACAGCACATATGGAATTGAGCTTGAAATCACTGCCATAGCAATAACTAAACAGTGTTATGACCCTTCTAGACATATGCAAAATGGCTGTTGGAGATTTTAATGCATGGCACCCAGAATCATTGACAAAGCCACATCATATTTACATCTCTCTCAGGAAATCAAGGAAATATAGCAAAAATGGCAAGAAGAATACCTCCTAAGAAGAACTTTCCATACTAGCTAGCTGGTTTTGCTGCCAGTCATGAATATAGTCATGAATAAACTGCATTAAAACACCTAGATTGTAGTTATCTCTGGGGATAGAATTTGGTCCAACATACTCAGAGGTAAATAAAACACACACTAAATAATCATTGCCAGCTATGCAGCTGAGGGCACTTCTGTTTCAAGACAGAGTTGGAAAGGGGGAACTTATTCAGACAAACTTCACTGAAAATAGACAAAGAGACTATTCCAAACCTTTCATTTTTGATTCCCTCTTTTACAAAATGAATATCCTAATTGTGCTGCTTTTTCTTCCTGCGTCTGCAGCCAATGCAGGAAACAGAAGTGCTAAACTAAAATGACACTCCAGCTTTGACAAACCAAACCAAAACCAGGACAAGATGGAAATCCTTTGACAAAGACTCTGCTTGTGCATCTTTTTTTTCCTTTAGATGATGGAGAATCATTCAAAAATTTGTTTCCTCATCTTTAACAAAACAATCTGTAAGGGTCCCGTTGGGCAAGGTCAGAACATGGATAGATTTGCATAGAACAATATCTTGCACTGTTTGGTATTCAACATGTTCATTAAAAATCTAAAAATCTAATTAATCCTGTGTAAATAAAACTAAGAACTACTGATGTTTAGAATTTGGCCAGACAGCTTCTTGGTTTAATTCGCATTCTGTTGTAGATCAACACCTTAATATGGAAGAAGAAATATAATGGTCTGACTTTCTTTTTAGTACTGATCACTGTACAGAGCTTTGATGTTCATTACATTAACTCAAAAAGACATATTTTCTCATAGATTTAAAATTGTAATAATGAGTGGTAAACAAAACAAAACAAAACAAACAAACAAACAAAAAATCTGTTAAAAAACTGCAGTCCCAGAAATCAATGATTGAGTCCAGTGAAAGTCTGTTTTGGTTAAGGTAGCTCTGAGTGCTCAGAAGGACTATAGTTGTTGGTTTCCAGACACTGTAATATTCATAGTAATATTGGCCTCAGAAAATAACACCAAACTGTGAAGATTTAACCAAGAGAACAAATAACTCTTACATTACACAGGAATATGAGGTTTTATTGCCATCATTTTCTCTGTGTTAGCTGCCCTCTCTTCAGACAGCCAGATACTGGTAGCAGCTTTAAGAGTGAGAGCTCTTCTTTACAGCCAAATTTAATGCCCAGCTGCAAACTGTTTTTTCTCCAAGAAAAATATTATTTCTGAAGAACTAAAATAACACCCCATTTTATTAGGGGTTTATTGTTTTGGTATTAGGAAGAGGAAAAATGATGTGTCTTTAAACTTGATATCTGAGCCAATACTTTTCCTGGCATACACTTAAAGCCAAGCTTAAATATTTGCCTGAAATCCAGAAGCTATAGAAAAATAACACCAGCCAGGAAATGCACTTGGAGCCAATTGGAAGTCTTTACAAACTCACTCTATACTTCAGTCTGTATTAGTTCTTCTAAAATTATGGAACTAGATGAAAGTCATACAAAAATGAAAACATCCATGAGCGAGTATAAGAACTACTGTGTGGCTACTTAAGATAATTTACCATTTACAATGGATGTGCTTAGTTAAAAAAACAGGCCAGTGTGAAATGACATTTTTCTTTCTTTTTCCTTTGTTTATCTTCCATAAATCCCTAGAAGACAGTCCATTGTAATATGTCTCAGGCATATACCTACTATAAAGTCGGAAGAAAAAAAATGTATCAACAGTAAGTTGTATACTGTTTATGTTGTTTAACTTTTCTTTTTGGTTACAGAATCTTCCAAGTAGTCCATACAAATGACAAGAAGATGAAGAGGGAAGAGAAATGGAGAGACAGTGAGCCTTATCTCTCCAGAAGAAAAGAAGTTTCATTCTGTGTTTGAGCAGTGACTGTAGCGCAGCTCCTTACTGTGTATTTACAACACAGCATAGACCAATAATGCTGAGCATTGGCACGTCCTTTTAGGGTCTTTCCCTGAGAGCAGATTTCATAAAATCCCATTGTTCTCCCACTATCCAGGCTGTCTGGATAGGTCTCAATACTTCTGAGTGGTATTCACAGGTAATTGGAGTGAGAGTAACTAATTCCATGATTAAGAAATATCAAAGAGAGAGGAACAGCTTCAGTTTTAAACTTTATCCATATCATTTAAACTTGGTGCTACTGTGAAAAAGGGATTAGAATTACCAGCCTCTATCTGGACCAGCAAGGAAATCAGAATGCACAGTGCTGATGGAGATCCATCTTAACAGCCAAATGTCAGGTGAGACCACTAGATCCCACAATGACACTAAACTCCCATATTTTATGGGATCCAAATCCTGATCACTATCTCACTGTAAGGCAAACTCAATTTATAAATTTGAAGCTGTTAAGCTATAACATAATAAGTTAAATGTTCAGCGAGGCTCATAAGAAGAATGTGAGCTAACTGCATACATTTTCAAGTGAAAACTTTGATAATTAGAGACTTTGAACTACTTTCCCAGTTAGGTGGGTAATATGTAGATCACAATCCTGAATGCAGATATTTACATTCTGCCTAAGTATTGTCTCAGATACTTAGACATTTCTTATTACGGTTTCCCAACAGTTACTTCTTTTATAGAATCATCATTTATTTATTTAAATACATCCTGCAACATATGCAAGAGGGTTTTTCTGTTGTTTTTAATAAAATGGTTGTTTTTTTGTTTGTTTTTTGTTTGTTTGTTTTTTCAAATTATCAGTATTTTTTTCTCCTGTCTCAAACAAAACACACACCAAACTAATTAACATCAAAAATAAGCCACATGGAATAGAAAGAATTATGGAAAAATGCAACGTTTACTTGCTTGTTTATTCATTTAAAATTCATTTCCATGTATTCAACTTTTGCAACCAGGTGGAGAAATCACTGAACAAAGCTGATTGACTGAGATGGAGAATTATCTTTTTTGCTGCCTGGACATTGTTTTAGGAAACTAAAACCACAATGTTTCAGAAGAAAATTAATAAATTACATTGCAATTAAAATGATATCTTAAAAATAATAATAATTAAAAAAATAGCCATTTGTTCCTTGAAATATTCTTGGGCCTTGTCTGTATCTCATTAAGTCTGTCAAAGCACGGGCAAAAATGAGATTCATTTAATCAAAAGTGCATTTCTATACTAGATTTCCTTGCAATAAAATCAATTGTTTCTGCAAAGATTTACTTGAACTTCTCTGTATGTGTGTTGTGTTTTTTTGTTTGTTTGTTTTTGTTTTTTTTTTTTTTTAATACTGCTCCTCTCCTTACCAAAGCAATAGCTGTGCTAAATAAACCCAATGAAAATGACACTCTAGTTAAGAGAAAGGTTATTAACAGAGCTAAAAGTGTTTATGATAAACTCTCTGCTGGGTGTTCAGAAAACTCTCTATAACCAACATCTTATATAGACTGTTACTGGAAAATAGATAAACTACTGAAGTGATAACATCTGTCATATCCTATGCTCCAAATAGCAATTACCAGTTAAATATATTGAAAGGTAGCTACATTGTTGGCTTTTTTCCTGTGGGGTTTTGTATAAATTATTTTTTATTAAAAAAATAACATAAAGCCCAATATAATTTAACCTGTAGGATTTTTTATTATTATTATTATCATTTTTTTGATCCATGTTAAGGACAACAAACTACTGAATGATTACCAGAAAATATTGTAAGACATTTCCCTTGTGTCTCTTCTTTCCTTTCTATCTGTATTTGTAATTACTTTCTTGGCTTCCTATCTGTTTGGTGACCAAGCAGTTGTATTTCATTCAAACCATACTTGCATAGTTGTTAGATTGTTACATAATGTCGAGTTCCTGATTTGCAATGCATTATGCCCTGTCTCCTGTGATAACCCTGTCTGCTTAATGGGACAGATGATGTCTGTGAAAGCCATAAGCAGCCAAGGTGGAACAACACTTCTTAATTTTGCTTTTATTTTTCATAGTTTTTTTTTAACTGTTAGGCTCAGGAGAGAGGAAACACACATTGCTGTTGTCACCCTGTTATATTGCAGACCATAACTTTAAACTTAAGAGATGGGAAATCAGGAACAGGTCTGCAGAAGCTCATGTTCTTCAAGAGAAAGATAGCTGAATCGAACACTGGGTAAACATTTGTTTATACATCACACTGAGGGTCACTGGGGGAGGCCTGCAGTTATATAGAGATGCAAAAGATGCAACCAGTATGAGACTTGGACAAGTATACAACTGAATTGGAGAACAGTGAGTATCTAAGGTCAGGAAGCTGGAAAAGAGCCTTAAAGATAAGGTGAAAGATTTTGAAGCAAAAGAAGGCAGAGTGTGCTAAAAGTTACCTGTCACAGATCAGCGTAGCCAGAACGGTGTGCTATAAAATAAAAATATACCAATTTATGGAAAGTTTTATAGAAATATTTTGCAGGCAATCTTGTGGAACTCATGCTTTATGCACTAAAATAATGGGAATATTGTCAAGAGATTACACTCTCTTCTCCTTGGTAAAATCCTGATTAAAGCCCAAACAGAAATATTCAGAAACATCAAAGTCACAGCTTCATCTTGCTGAAGAAGAACTGGAAGGATCAGGCTGTGTCCAACAATTTTCTGGCACATGTATGGTATGTGTTCTGAAATTCCTTGACTTATTTTCAAGGAGTCTGGAATGTAACCACTGTTCTAAAAATCATCTGTTATCTTGGATGGGAAGGACTTTGTGTAAAGGTGAGATGGGTTTTGCTGCTTGTTTTATCAGCTACTGTGCTAATTTCAAAAGTACTTAGTTGACTGAAAATTATTTACTTGACTATAATCTCAGTTGCCAGTAGAGTGCATACATTTTTTTATTATTATTATTATTTTTGTGAGCCTCCTTTTAGTTGCAACCTGATTTCCTAGAAATTTATGCCTCACTGTCTGCTAGTCTCCTTTTAATGCCTTTCATATTTTTAGTCCGATTCAGCCAAATTCAAGAAACAATCAAGGTCTTCAACATGGCAAAATCTTATGAGATATGGGGACTGGCTAAAGGAGAGAGAGCTAAATTCTGCATCACTGAAGGAAAGACATTAATAGAAACTCAACTTCTATATGTTATGTGGTGTCTCTTGCCATGAGACAATTGGCAGGTGTAAGGATCTGTGGCACTCTTGGACTGAGCTGGCACCAGGAAGGCAGGAGAGAGCTATTCCTATTTTCTACATTTACTTGTTTAGAGCAGCTAGTGTGCTTGATACAGGCTGTGGGCAAGACTGTGGGATCAACTTGGGCTTGTCTCACTCAGAAACCACATAGGACAAGCAGCCCAAGCAGGTGGCTCTGCCCTCCTGCTCTGGGGGCCAGGCCCCAAACCAACCTCCCCAGCAGGCCCAGCCCCACCAGGCCTTTGTGCTCTGCCTTGCTTGCCTTTGCACCATGCCAGAGCCACGAGTACCCACACCTTCATCCCAGGGATGGGACATGCTACCTGAGACATTCCCAGGTGGAGGTAGAGACCCAAAAGTGTGCCCAAGAGGTACAAGTAGCCATTTCTGGCCATAGACCAGTAAGAACCAGAGGTTTCTTCTAATTACAGTGGTGCAGTGCAACTACCTTGTCCCTTCCCTAGGAGCTTTTCTTCTGTCAGCACAGTATTCCATGGTTGTAAAGCTTACCCACATTAAGACAACAGCTGATAAGGAGTTTAGCTAATTATAAAATGACTGCAGTCCCTGAAACTGGTAAGTGCAAAACCATGTCCCAAGTTAAGAGCCCTACTGCTGGGAGAATCATTTTATTTATGCTAGGCTGGAACTAGTTAAAAAAACTGTGTGTGAAATGTGCAGGCAATATACTACTGCATAAGCCCACTTCACTGAAGCTAACTTTATAAGTCCTTGGCCAATGTTTACTTATCCACAATAAGCCTACTGTAAATAATTAAAAGGCTTCTTTGTTTCCTTTCTAGTTTGTGTGCTGTAGGGTTGGTTTATTGTTGTTGGGTGGCAAGTTACAAGGATTTCCTAGGCCAGCTCATTTATTTTATTTGGCTATTGGGCCTTGTTGCCATTTGGAAATTTCCTGATTTCAGTTGTATTTTCTGGGCTGGTTTCAGAGTCCTTTAAGCATGAGCAATCTAAAGAGAGAAACTGTAACATTTAATCAAGCACTGTGGCAGTTAATATGAGCCTCATACAGCAGCCCTGCTTGCACCCTTGAGCTCCTGCTGTCTTTCATCACCAGCCTCCCCACCCTTCTTCCTCCTTGCATTACAGAGCAAAGGTAGCTAAAAAAGTGATGTGGTAGATCAGGAGATGAAAGGCAGAGACCATTATCAGTAACAAGTTCATGAAATCTCACAGCCCCACAGGAAGGCCACATCATCCTCCTTAAAATACTCAGGGAAAAAAAAAAAAAAAAAAAAAAAAAAAAAAGGAGTTTGTAATGGTAGAGATCTTAAGAGTTATTTAATGTCACTTATTTCATAGAGAATTTGTTATTCAATATAATAACAATATAATTATAATATAGCAATTCATGTTAAAATTTGATGATGGCAATCCCATTTCCTAGTATGAAGTGCCAAAGAGACACAGGGTTCTTACAAATTGGATGTAGACATGAGCCTTGAAGAGACAGAAGTGATGGCGCACTTCAGAACCACCACTAAGGAGAAGGAGGAGACCAAAGGGCAGCAGACAAACTTCTCTCCCATAAATGCCAGGCCTTCTCACAACGTTAATGTCATGCATATTCAGAGGTGTAACATCCGTGGCAGATCAGTTTTGTCTTTCAAAATATACCATCTTTTATTTTTAAGGGCAGTCACCCTTAAGCTTAAAAAAAATTGAATGAACATTAACATACTCAAAATATACCGGGTTATGTAGTGGAAGTGTATGGTCTTTTTTAAAGGGTCATTTTACAGGGCAAACAATTAGGTCCCTAAAACATCAACTAAAGATTCTTGAACAGAATTCTTCCCCTCGATGATGGGCTACATATATCAATATCATTATCATTACAAAATGAGCACAACAGTATGAGAATTAGCTTTCTCATTTACCAGAGTTAAAGAGGTGATGCTTAATAATTGCACTGAGTCTGGCTGGAATGGACCAAACTTTCCCCACAGCAGCCCATATAGGGTTATGCTCTACACTTGTAGCTAGAAGAGCATTGGTATCTCACCGATGTTTTGTTTCTTGCTGTCTCTTGCTCTTTGAGTAGTGCTGGCACATCATCAAGACTCTCTTCAAACCCCAAAAAGCCAGTAGGCTGAGGGTGGGCAAGTGGTGGGGAGGGAACATCGCCAGGGCAGCCGACCTAAACCAACCAAAGGAATATTCCGCACCCTATGACGTCACTCAGCAATAAAAGGTGGGAAAGGGGAAGGAAGCTTCTTGTGAAAACATCTGTCCTCCTGAACAACTGCTACGTGGATTGAGGCCCTTCTTCTCAGGATGTAGCCAGACATCACTCGTTGGAAAGCAGAGAATAATTGCTTTCTCTCATTTTGCTTCCATGTGGTCTTTGCTTGTTTTTTGTTTGTTTGGTTGTTTTTTGTTTGGTTGGTTGGTTAGTTTGTTTTGTTTTTCCCCTCTTGTTTTTCCCTTTAATTAAATTATCCTTACCTCAGCCCATGAACTTTTTCTTTTCCCATCATTCCCTTCCCTTCCCCCTCCCCCCCCATGCCATATCATGGGTTCAGAAATGAATCAAACACACCCTCCTACCTTTGGAGCCTGCTTTAGAAAACATGATCATTTAGGCCAAAGAACAGATGAAGCAGTTCATAGTAAACAAGCCTTAAAAATGGCCTGATTTTGTTCAGTCTGTGTCATTTCATCTGTGACAGCTGCCCAAAGTGCCCAAGGTGCCAGTTATTTTGACTATGCCACCGACTCTGTTCTGGGGCTGTATTTTACAGACTGGAATTCTGAGCTGACAAACACGTTTTGCTGTTTGCCATGTGCTCCTGCATTTGCTCATCCATCTGGATTGATATGCCTAGCAAGAGATTAGTACTATGGGCCCTTGATCCTTTGCAAAGGCCTCTAGGCAGTTCCGTCTCACACATGATAAATAATAAATAACATTAATGGAATGCCAAGAATGTCATTAATAATTTTCAGATATGCAATTCATATTTAGGAGCATTTCAGGCATTATAAAAAGCTCAACTACCAATGACACTAAAATGTTCCTCTCAGTGTGTAAAAAAGAAACTGTGGCCACTAAGAATGTATCACTATTGTGTTTATTTGTTATTGTTATTACATTTATTTATTTATTTATTTATTTTTAATCTGAGACTCTAATTAGAACTGACTAAAAACTTGACAGTTGAACATCGAGAAGAACTGATCTTATTGTAACTTAAAAGCTCATAGCCATGAACAGGATTGTTGGGGTTGTTCAAGGCTAATGATATTGATACAAGTAGCCCATGTAAACAAGGAGACTTTACAGCTAATAAGTGAGTCACTACATGTAGTCTGAATGTGAAATCAGTTGACAGTAAATGGGTCCAGGAAAAGATACATAAATACTATAGAACAATCTGTATGGAGGACAGTCGTTAATGAGTGACCAGAGAGGAGACCAAAAATGCACGGAGGAGGCTATTAATGTTGTTATGTACCACTGAAGCATGAAATAGCACTAGAAGTTGTATGTATAAAGAAATGAAAAACTGACTCATGCTTTTTAGTGTTTTAGGTAAAATTTAGTAAACTCCTTTAGTTACTGCACTTGGAAAATAAGATTTCTCAAATCAAGTCCCAACTCTTCTTAGTCACTGAACCAGCTCAGCCGATGCAAAACGATTACTTTTCTTCTGTCAAATCTACATGATATCAGAAACAGGCCTAGCACTTTGTAAATGGAAGAAAGCGAAAATGGTTTTATAGGCTAATTCAGCCAAGGTGATGAACAATACTAGTGACACTTAAATCTAACTCCATAATTAAATTATCCCTGTAATTATGGCTAGAATACCAATATTTTTCTGAATGGGAACTCACAGACAAACTTCTGCAGCAGCATGAAGACCAGCAAATTCTTGTGCCTGGGAAGAAATCACTGACAGCAGAGGGGAATGGGTGCAGGAGTCCATTTGAAACAATAGGTACTTAAATGCAGGCTTCCCTAAGCAATGTTGGTACTCACATTGCAGTCAAAGGGGATTATCAATACAATCAGTGGTTCTCAATATATTGATCTCTCAATCCCCTTTGATGGGATTGTTGTCAACCTGTATAGGGTATACCTCCTGATACACACAGTAGTTGCCACCCCAATAGCACATGGGTCTCCTAGTGGTCCTATGCCTCCTGTGTCAGACTTTATGTAGATACTTCAAATACTAGAAGGCATCTTGGGTGGATCAAAACACCTAATTTTAGGTCAAATAAATCCAGAGGGCTTTTCAACTGATGAAAAATAGGAGTCTGCTTTAGAGTGAGTCCCAGTACTGCATGAGTGAGTTTCAAAAGAAGTTCCCTTCTGGAAGGCCAAACTTTATTTTTACTTTTAATAAATTTAACACCACTAATCCTTGGAACATTTCCAGAGGACAATATATGGGTGTCTAAATGTTGTTGCTAGCCACCATATGAGGCACCCTAGGGTATTCAAGACGTCTGCTTGGAATTTGCAGATATGACACAGGGGGTTTGGAAGGCCTCCATACTTTCAGAGTGGGTTTGTTTCAGTTGTCAAACACAGATTTCTTTCCATTGTCTCTTGAAACACCCTAGCTTACCACACCTGGCCTCCATCTGCAGCTCCAGGGTGCACAGGTCTCCCAAAGTTCCCGTGATACATCTGCCAACCGTGTGGATTTTTTTTGCATATACTGGAACACCGCAAATAGCACCAAGCACTTAAATTTAGTCAACTGAACCAGTGAAGACCAATGATAGGAAACAAAAGACATAATACATGGAGCTGTAAGCAGCAATAAGCACAAATGTTCTCTTCTGGAGAATTGGATTTGGATCAGAGATTAAATTCCTCACATTAGTCCACAATTGGGCAGCTCAGTTCACCTCAAATAATTAGTGGGTGTAGTTTGGATCTTGTATTGAATTTTGTTTCAGAAAGAGTAATTTCAAGATGATGTCTTAAAAGAAGTTAGGACCAATTTCATTTACAGTAGCTGTCTGCTGTTGAAAGTGTCTGTCTCAAATCTGCAATGAGTACAAATTCCTTTTCACTAAAGTCATTTGCCAAAACACTGTAATTCATCTCAGCAAGTAGGGATTTTTAAATTATTTTAACAGCTTTTTTAATTATCTTAACTGGTTCTTGGAATCCTGTGACTGTACTATACCTCTTTTTGTAAGAAATCAAACAGATAGCAAATGCCTAGAGCTCTGTAAACAGTACAGATTCAAGCAATCCTCCAAAGAAATTATCATTTATCGTTTACTCCTATTCCAGAAAAACATGAGAAGGAATTTCTCCTTTCCCCCTATATATTTATACTATCCCAGTGTTTTTGTTTTTGTTCTCTCTTTCCTATATTTTTTCAGTGTTAATGCATCATGTCACAGAAACTTGGTATTAGGTTAGGACTCATCAATATGGAAATATATATATATACATATATATTGTATCTTTTGTCTGGTACTTGAGAGGCAACAAATGAAAAAAAAAAAAAAAAAAAAGCACATGAATAGTAAGAATGCACACATAACTTCCTACAAAAGTCATCAGTGTTCCTGTTACTTAAAACATGCACCATGACACTAGGATTGTGATATGTTATGTTTTATAATCTGCACTCTACCATGGAATACTTTAAACATAACAGAAAAAAAAAAAAAAAAAAAAAAAAGTAATCTTACAATATTTTAAATGTATCTGCATAATATCACATATATTATAGCATATGTGCAACAGATGTTTTCTTATACTGAATATTGGAAAATAAGTTACATTCAGAGTAGGAGAATAGGTGATGAAGAGTGGTTTTTGCTGAGTTTAGTGCCTGAAATCTTACTAATATATCAAAATGCTGCTTACTAACAATGGCCAGATTTGATCTTTAAAACTAAAATACTGGAGGTTCACAGATCCCAAGGTCCAAGTGAAAATAAATAAATAAATAAATAAATCTGAAGATTCTTTTATCTTATATTGTCATAATGCTCCAAAAATATTTTAGGACATCATATAGAAGACCATAAAGTTTTGTCAGTGGTGCCTTTGGCCCATCTTTCTTAGAAATCATCTGATGTAAGATCATGTAGTACAGTGAAGGTAAGGTTTTCGGTTTAGATGGTTTTTGTGGTGTCTTCTAACTTCTGTGAATGAGCTGGACACTAAATTTTCAGTATTAGGTCATTGCAATCTGTCAGTGTTATCAAAGCACAGGACATTTTTCATAAATGTCCCTAAGCTAAGACCCATTTCCTTTCTTGTTTAAATACAGTAAGATTTAGTTCATTTCCAGGGCATTGCCCTGGCTCCTGTGCCCTGGCTCCTGTTAATAGTCATCTGCCCCAAGCTGCTCAATAACCACTGCAGCACCAGCTGAGCATCTGACTTCGTACCGCTTCAGAAGCTTCTTCTGCAGCATGTTCATTATGAGGAGGGGAAAAGGACTCCCAGATCTAACTCTGGCTCACAAAAATTTCAGTGGGAATTATGCCACTTAGGTGAAGGGGAATGATGTCCTTTTCAAAAATTCAGTGCCTGCTGTAAGAAAAACACATATAATTCTTTGGGGGTGTATGCTTAAATTTTTCAGTTTTACACATGGTGGTTGGTATGGAAATGTAATTGAAAACATAAATAATAAATGTATTACTGGCACAGGAGGTAGATGTAGTTTCTTGAGTTGTTGGCTCACGCCTGTGGGAACAGCAGGGTGGCATATTTTTCATGTGGTTTAAAATCCAAGCTGTTTTAAATATTACTGAGCATCAAACAAATTAGTAGCTGAAGTCCATTAGGCTTCCTAAGAATTTCCTTCTTAGATTTTACCTGGAACTAGCCAACTAAAACCACACTAGTCTACTCATCCTTCTGGAATTACTTAATATGGAATTACTTAGTATGTTTCTAGGCTTACTGATGTACTCATTTCCATGCTATCTGACAAATAACAAGTTTATTCTTGTAACACAGACATCTCCCTTCAGCAGCCACAGCACTGAATTTCAGAGGGGCTTGTTTAAATCACATAGGAAGTCAGTAGCAGGACTTGGAACAGAGTCTAGACCTTCTTAGGTCTATACTTGTATCTGAACCACAGAACGACTCCTATTTCACCCTTCGATGACTAATTCATTAGCAAACACTTCTCCCCTTATATCGCCCAGTGAGACCCAAAAGACAGGCTTGTGACTTCTCTAACTGTATTCTACTTACTACCTGGTAAATATTTTCAGTATCAGGGGCCTGAGCAAGCAAGCAGAGTCCAACCTCATAGCAACACAAAAGTTGTAAGCCTCTGAAGGTTCAGAGGTTCAATTTGGAGACCTTCCAAAAAGTTCAGATGCTTATACAGAGTTTATCCAAACGATCTGAACCCTCAAGAATGCAGACATAGGCCTCCTGAGAACAGACATTTTAGTTAAATTTCCATTCATTTCTGTTTCCTTTTATGCTAGAAATGCAACTGGCCTTTGGTTTGATTGTGTTTTTTGTTGTTGTTGTTTTTGTTTGTTTGCTTGTCAGTTGTTATTTTTTTGTGTGTGTTTTTTTTTGTTGTTGTTTGGTTGTTTGGTTGGTTTTTTTGGTGGTGACAGTGTAGGTTTTTGTTTGTTAGTTTGATTGATTGATAGAGAGTGTTCTTAGAGCCAGAAATATTGCATAGGAGCACAGATTTACACTGAAGCAAAGTGCAGTGGGGGTCTTATCAGAACTCATAAAGGTTTGGTTTCAATTTGTGAGTTTATGTTTGTATGTGTATGTGAATGCCCACATATGCACATAACTAATTTTTCAATCTATACTCACTTGACCATTCAGAGGGGTAGTGTTGCAGTTCATTCCACCACAGCTCATCCCCATATGAAAAACAGATAAATTCATGACTCTTTGAACATTTTTCATTGACCAAAAAGAATCTAACACATTCAGAAATTACTTTCAAAATCTGGTTGTCTCTACAAACAAAGAAAATAACAGCTATCTAGGGCTGATGTAGGCAGGTTCAACATACCACTCACTTGTACGCATGTCTGGGAGGCAATACTGATGAACTTTTAGTGAACAATTGCTGATGCAGTTCTTATTGCTATCTTTCAGTCAAAGACGGTGAATTGGTATCATTCCTTCACTGTTTGTGTGTCAAGATAGCATAACATGGCTAGGTCTGCAATGAGTGCAAGAAGTAGGACCAATTCATTACCTTTCCAATGTATTTGGTACCACAGGATTGAAAAAAATGTTGTTTCTGCACAGAACATTAATTGGTTTATGATAGTTAAATACCTGTATGAAAGATAACAGGTCTTTATTTTCTTTTGCTTACTCTTTTATTTTAGTTATTTTCTTCTGTTACATCCTATGTAATAATGGCTAGCTTTTCAGAAAATAAATCCAAATTTGGGGTACTGAGACATTTGAGAATCCCACTTTGTCATTCATCAGTGAAATTGCACATGAAATTTTGCTGGTCCACTTCAGAAGCAACTTGGATCCTAACCAGCAAGAAAAGAGGAACCAAGATGCAGCATCATTTCTGTGATTTATAGGAAAAGCGAATGAAAATTCTTCTTTAGGCTTTAGGCCAAAGAAAGCCCAAAATATATCAGATTAGCTATAAGAGAGTATCGCCAATGGACATATAACTACTATACTGGCACAGTAAACTGGTACTGTTTTCTTAATTTTTGTCTTGTTTTTAATAAATTTGCTCAGTAAATTTTATAAATTTTTAACTCTTTATATCTTTAAAGAATGTTAATGGAAGTGAAAAAGACAAATACAGAAATTTTAGAAATGTATATTAACCTGTTTAGTAGGTACACAATCTTTCTCAAAATTTCTAAACATAGCTGGTTTTATTCAAAAATTTTGAACCTAATAGCCTTAACACATTGTACAAAAATATTTGTTCAGGTTCATTGTTCACAAGCATTTTACTTTCACTCCATGCTCCTCCTGCCCCACACTTTCTCCATTTAAATAAACACATAGGAAATTAACAAAGTCTGTGACCTAACAAGTGGCAATTCATAAATTCATTAGATTAAAAAAGACTAGTAACATAGCAATTCCTTTAATAGGTTTCCTTCCAATCTCTAATTTACATTTCTGTCTGCCCTGGCAAAGATATTACTTCGTTAAGACTTTTTTTTTTTTTTTTTTTCCTAAATTAGAGAAATTTTAATGACTTCTCTTATTTATTGCTTCCATATGCAAGTAGTTATCTTTCTTGCAAATGGAAATGAGACCCAAAATTGCAACAAATGGGGCCAAGCCGCTGAGTGCATATGTTCCTTTTTGGAGAAAGTACACATGCCTGATCGAATTAACTTTAACCTCTCTGTCCATTGAACAGACATCCTCTAATGTGGGGGCTTTTAAAACTGTTCTCGTTAAATTTATTTTGAATCGCTGAGAACACTCTATCACAGTTTCAGCAAATAACCGCTGATAATATTAAACACCTGGTAAGCACAGTACCCAGGGGACCCTGTGCTGCCGTGTTTGACCTGTGACCTCCTGGAGTGAAGTTCGGCCCTTGTGATCCACTCCGATGCAGACAAGAAAGCTATTCTGAGGGAAAACACCTGCTTGCAAAGGCTGACCCCAAGCCAGTGCATGGCTGAAAAAAGTCAGCTGGGTAGAAAGAGACCAGAGCCCCGTGCAGGTGTTTCCTACAGCACCATACAGCCAAAAAAAAAAAAAAAAAAAAAGGAGAGAGAGAAAATAAAGGATAATATGGGTAACAGTTAGGTGCTCTCTCAGCTGTTTATTTGGGTTTGCATAGCCTGAGCTTCTCCCAGTAGAAGCTGAGGAAATGAGGAAGAACCTACTGGTTCTGCATTTCTAAGTCTGCCAAGACGGGGCAGAGTAAGCTAGAGCAGATCCACAACCCTCTGGACTCTAATGGGAGGTATAGCTATGGCAAGAAAGCAAATTCTAGCTACCCATGGCTTTTGCTGCTGTGTGTATATTCAGGAAAAAAAAAAAAAGAAAAAAAAAAAAGTTTAAAAAAGTTATGAGTAGTTATGAGTGGATGTCTTCTTCCTCAGGAAAGTCTTTTTGGCTCTTATTTTGCTCTTAGTGAGATGTCCTCTAATCTACCCTTACTGAAGAAATGCAACTTAAATGAGGAGTTAAAAGGAGCAACAACAAAACCTCCTTCTATGAATGAGGGAGAAGTAAATCCTTCACTAGCTAAGTTAAGGTTTTTGCAGCATTTTATTTTATGCAGCATAATCATGATCCTTTTTAAGTACAGTGATTCTTGCTTTCATTCAGCATTTTTCAGTCACATGTCACATTACTCATTTTTTGTCAACAGGTCTGCACAACGATAGGGCAATGAGAGGAAAATATTTAATCTATCTCTTTATTTATTAAATGAGTATCATGAAATAAGATGACAGGGATGGAAACCTAACACTTTTGAAATTCTTCTGTTAATTTCTTCATAGACTTTTTTCCAAGGTCACCATTGGATGCAGGGCTTGAATGTCACTCACTTGCACACTCACAGACTGTCAGCACACCTCCATTCATCTGATGAGAGCGCCTTCAGCTGGCATCAATAAAATCCTTCCATTTCCGACAGTCTCTGGCTCTGGAGCTCTCAGATATTAAACAGCCAATTCTGGACCATTTAAAAAGAGAAAGGCGGCAGAGGCAGGGGGAAAGGAATGGCTGTTTCTGTACAAGAAGAATTCAGCTATGACTTGTCAGAATTCATTTCAGCTTTGCCTTTTATAGCCTTCAGATCCAAATTGCTTTCCATCACTCTGGCAAAGGCTGGATTTGTATGCCTGTCCTAAATGTGGAAGGTCAGTGCAGTGTTCATTGCACAACCAGCCTCACTAATGTAACAGAATTCAAAAATAAATAAATGGGGGGGGGGGAGGAAGAGAGAAAGGGAAGAAAGGAAGGAAGAAAGAAAGGAAGAAAGGAAGAGAGAGAGATAGAGAGAGAGAGAGAGAAAGAATTATTGGCAAGCACACTGATACTAACAATTTGCCTTCATCTTTTGCCCAGCATCTTGGGCCTGACAAAGACCAACATCTGAAAACAATCATTGGAGCATACTATTATTATTATTATTTTTTTCCAAGCCATATCAAACTACAGTGTAATAACAAGACATTTATTCTGTGGTATTTTAAGGTTTAAACAATTTGCAATCTACTTCCAAGATGACTGAGATGGAAGCAGGAAGAACACAAGTTCTTTAAGTAACTTCCTCACTGTTCCCTAGTCCTACACTGGGAACACTTGACACCCAATTGCATTCATCCTGCTGGAAGTAAATGCAGGTCATCACTTCGCATAAGCCTGTTGGTATGATTTCTGCCAGGGCTGATAACAATGTCCTATTGTTGATGAGCCTCTGTCAGTTCCACTTAGCAGTGAGAATGTCAAATTGTCAAGTGTTTTTAAGACTGGAAGGCGAGAGACAACCAGTACCAATTTCACTTGGAGCCAGAGGGTTGAAACCCCCCAGATGTCCTCACTATGCAGGGTAACACAATGTGATGGGAGGCTTTAGCCACTGGAAAAACAGTGAAGACATTTTTTTAAGATTACGCTCTTGGGAGTGTAAAAGGACAACATCTTTACTTATTCTTTAGAGAATCTCCAGGCTGTCTCTAACAACAGCATAAAAATTAAATTAAATCCAGACATTAGACCTGAAAATTTCCAGTCCATCTGTAAGTCCTCTGTTCTTAGGGGACTTCCTTCTACCTGCCTACAGCACCACTATTGCTTAAATTTCATTACTGTTCCTCAAATAGTGGTGCACAGTGATTATTCCATACAGAAGGAAATCTGACCTGTAAAAATCACTATAGGTATCAGGATGCTTACTCTGTGGCCATGAAGTCACATGTACTGACAGTCCAAAGCTGGGCCCTAGCACAGCAGTGCCCATGTCTCACCGCTGTCTCCGCCAAGACTCCCTGAGCAGAATGAGTGTAGAGACACAGGGCTGGCTTTAAAGCACCTGGATCCCAGAAAGGTCCACCATGGTAGGTAGAATCAATGTGCCTCTGAGGTTCCTGGTCATTTAGTCAGAGAAAGGGCCCGAACAAGGTGGTTGCCTAGAGGAAGGAAATATTAGGAAAAGGGACAGGGACAGAATTTAGGACTGCTGAAAGCAATATGTTCCCTTTTTCATCCCTCGGGGCCATCCTTTTGGGCTGAGCCTGGTAAGGAAGCCAGCTCACTACAAGTCACCTTCTCACTGCTCTGCAGATAAAAGGCAGTCTGATTTTCAGAACTCTTGACTTGGCAGCTTTCACTGGCACAACATGAAATGTGAAGAAGAAACACTTCAGAAAAAATAACACTGTAAAAAAAAAAATATTTCCTTCATGCTTTATTAATCTTTGTCTTCTGGTTTAACATCAAGTAATCAGCTTTCAACATTGCCTGTTTTAATAGCCTACTATTCTGCTCTTCACTGTTAGCTCTCTTCCAAACTATTTCTGCTTAAGCAGTAGCCAAATACAGCAAACAAGACAACTTAACCTGATGTAGTCCCAGGGCTCTCTGTTCTTTCCTGCATGCTGGATTCCTGTTCAGTTTCACCACTGGTGCCTTACTCATCCTTGCTATTCCCTGGTATTCTCCACAAGGCAGTCTCAGTTTCCAGCTGAACACTAATCCTACCAGGATCTTTTCTATAAAGTTTTATTAACCATTTCATGGTCTGAAGTAATTGTTATTGTTTCACAATATTTACGTGTTAATGAGAATTATGGGGGAGGGGAAGGAGAAATAAAGAGACTGTGTTTTCTTCTTTCTTCAACATCTGTCTCAAGTGCTCTGCCAAAAGTATTCTATTGAATTTAGGAATTTTTTTATTATTATTACTTATTAAAAACAAACAAACAAACAAACAAAAAGCTGCTTTAGGTGAAATCATCCTCCACAACAGCCACCTGATAATGAGACTATCCAAACTGTTAACAACAAGGGTGAAAAGCAACTAAGAGTTTTAGAAAATATATCGTTCTTGGGCATATGCTACCCACTAACTAATAGAGGTTAAGACTTCTTTTCCTCCCTACAAAGACATATCATTCCAAAGATGCTTAAAACAGCCATATTTCTTGGGAAGCAACAGGTTCTAGTGACAGAGCAGCAGAGCACTGAGACATTTTGTCTGGTGTGGTAAGGCTACACTTACCTTACTAAGATTTTGCCCAAATCTGGGTTTAGGGTTTAAACGTGTTTAATGAGAAGCATTTTCTTACCCTGCTGCACTTTCTGGATGTTGCTAGGAAAAGACAAAGCACAGTACAAAATACTGCTCTTATGATAATCAAAGAAACCCATGAATTCCTGCAGATTTCAAGGGATTCTCATCAGGTTGATTTCCTTTATTTGCCCTTTAATTCATTTTCTTATATTTTCCCTTTAATTCATTATCCTGATTTTCCAACAACATTGGGGTTTCTTATCTCCCCCACTCACAAGAAAACTGTATTTGTACAAATAAAGAATGAGTGTGAGCCTACCACAAAGGAGATGTGACAGTCTAAATTGTACTGGTAAAACATGTTCAGAACAACAACAACAAAAAGCCAACCAATCAAACAAACAAACAAAAAAAACACTTCATTGGTAGACCTTAAAAAGAAAAACAGCACCTCTCCAGTTGTTATTTAATCAGTCCCAGGTACAGATTTGCTATGGGTTGGGAAGGGAAGCAGAATTTCTTTTACTACTGCCTGCCAAATGCATAATTGTTGCTGTTTAGGAAAGAATGTTCTCCTTTTTCCCAGCTTGTTTGAGTGGTAAATTACCTTTTCCTTAGTTTTGTGGAAAAACATTCTCTCTGGAAAGCAAACCTGATAGTATACATACTTTGATTTTTATGCCGTTTCTATTAAATATGTTTGGCTGAGTAAAATCTGATCTCCTTTGGTACTACACATGTGTATAATCAAGTAGTAAAGGCTTGCCACAGTTCTCCACATACCAACTTGCAGTATTTTCAAATATTGCCTTACTCAAACCATTAGTGATACACTTACAAAAGCTCTTACCTGACATGCTGGAAAAAGTTCACTTGAACAACTCTGAAAAGGCAAAGAGAAAAAGAAAGAAAAAGAAGGTGTAAGAAGGTGAATAAATTATTGCAGCCCTGGGGCAGTGTGTGAGTTTTACGGGGCTATTTATTTTGCTTTTCAATAAAAATGTGTAATAGACCCACTGGACCTATTACTTGCCCACTGGACCCATTACCTCGATTGAACAAGGGCAGTGCAGCTTAAAGGCAGGGCTGATTGGCAGCCCAGACTCTTGTAGCCCAGCTTGGGCTGCACCAGGGTTTGCAGCCCACTGCCACTCCTGCAGGGTCTGGTTCACACCTTCCCCAAAGTGAGAAAATGCAAAGACAGATAGATAGGCTGCAGGAAGCCCTGGCGCCAGAGTGGCAGCGCAAAAGCACATTACGGCCATGAGGAAAAGCAGGTGTGAACTTCCTGTTGTTCAGCCAAGTATCTTCACAGACTGAAGTTGTTTAGCAGGCCAGGCTTGGCCAGGCAGAGTATGCTGTACAGCTACATCTGGAACATGGTGTCCTCCGATAGGAAGGAATCATGTGATTATCTCTGCTTCTTGAAGCCTCGATCTAGCAACATGCTGAGCACTGGCATAACCTGGCCAAGCACAGAAGTTCAACTTACATACTTAAAGTTAGTCATATACAAAAGTGCTCTTCAGCTAGATCTCTCCCATTTCTCAAACTCTGGTTATATTCTCAGCAAAATGCTCAGTACTTTAAAGCATTAAAAGCATTTTAAATAAGAGTTCAGACCTCTTGCAATAATTAATCATTATAAACACAAAATTTAGAAAAATATTTTTAATACTGATAATTGTGAATGAAATACTTCATATTAGTTAAGTTTCATATCATTTATGGCCTCTTTTGTGGCATGAGCAGATGCAGAGACAAAAATGCATTTTGCTTTGTATTCTCAAGTCTGATATGTGGCAGGAATGGGAAAGAACCCAGTAGTTTCCCATGGAAGGCCTGTATACCTACAGCATATTTAGAAGAAATAGAATAAAAGAAAGCTTATGACACAGCTGGAAAAATTTCTACTGAAAATATTCCAGTTAAAATGGCTCTGGCACTCCATGAAGTCAGAAGATTCATGTGGGTTTCTCTTGTAAGAAAATGGGGGTAATTTGTTATTATAACATAAATGCTTAAAATAAAAATGAATAAATAGAAGAAAGAGGGTTTTTTTCCATCTTCCATTTATTTATTTATTTATTTTTAATGATAGGGCCTGTTTATCAAGCATGTATTTTATGTTTTTGGTATTAAACATCATACCTAAATCTACCAGAGTAGTCAAACATCCTTCTGCAGCCAAAAAGACAGTATCATGGAATACAACACCCACATATATGAAATTCTTGTCACACGCAGACTTCAAAAACTCTTGCAAGGGAGGTAAATATCATTGTGTTTTATAGCTGTAACTTATGAAAAATTATTTAGCTCTCCAAAGAGATATTGGCAGAATGCACTTTCATTGCTATTGCAGACAGCTTCATCAGAAGGTTTGCTTCAGTTTGCATTACTGAATCCTGCCCCCAAATTATTGAATCATGCCCCAAATTCACTCGTGGCTAGGACTAACCGAGAAGTTCAAAGTAGTTATGTATGCAAATACCTCAAGATACCTTGATAGACAACTGTGTCAAGATATTTTGCAATCCTCACAACTGAGCCATTCTCCCTGCTTGTTCCTTCCTCAGCCATCATGCAGTTTGCTCTACACTGAATTGAACTCTCACAGTGTCAGGCTTGGAGCCTTTGTTTTCCCCATTACTGCTAGGTTAGGTGCTACTCTACCAGGTCTAAAGGTCAATTTGGAAACTGTGAAGATGCACTTCAGGTTCACTACTCATATGAAAGGAGAGAAGCCACATGCTGTCATACAATTCTATTTGGTATCTTCCCCCAAAGGACATCTGCTCACTGCATTCTTGCTGCATTTTTAAAGTAAAGTTAATGGTCTTTAAATGCTGGAAGTTGAGCACGGAGTTGCTTGGCCTTCTTTTGTGGCAGCTGAGGTCACAGGAAACATATACTCTTTTTCTGCTTCTTTAATTCAACCTCTAATTCTTTTTTATAAAAAAAAGATTTATTATTGTTTGTTATTACTATAATGGGCCATATTAGAGCTCCTTCTCAAATATATAACCTATAACAAAAAGTTATTTTTTGAATAGAAGGAAGTTGGAGCAACTAGAAGCAACTAGTGTTGACTGCTGCTCTTTTGAGTACTGGTGTATATTCATGTTGGAAATGACATTTCTATAATTCTACACAGAAAATAAAAATAAATAAATTAGAACTTTCTAGATGGTTCTTGGAAAACTTCTGAATAATGACAACTGGAAGGCTGGAATTCACTTAGAAATGGTGCCTTATTTATTCTGTATTTGCTTTTTTAGTACATAAAACAATCAAAGCAGGGACATTGCCATTTAAGTGCTAAGTAGGCTGCCAATAGTGATTTGTACTTTAATCTTTTTAAATATTTCTGGATGTTTTTGTCCTATAAAAAGGATTGTAAAAATTGAACGTAACGTGAGCATGAAACAGAGGATAAACTGGAAAGAAATTCAGCTTCTGGGCCAAAGTCTAAAGCTGTAAAACAATCCTTCCTGGCCACTGTCTTGGCCCATATATTGGGAAAGAAGCCACCAAACTTTGTATTCCTTCTTAGGGCAGTGAGAATCATTCACATGCAGCTGCCAAACCAAAGCATTTTTTTTTAGAAAAGCTGGCTCAGCCTGAACTAAATTAAACAGGTTTTGTTTCTTGAAGAAATGAAGGAAACAAATAAATAAATAAATAAATAAAGTGTTTGGGTCAATTGAGAACAGAGCACTTCATTTAGAGGCACTGCATATAAAAGCAAATGAAGCAAAGAGCCAGATCCCAGAAGGAGGGAGATGTTTCCCTCCTTTTAGCTGTGAGACCAGTAGTTAAAGTACCATATCAGGCACAGGAGACCTGCATTCCACACTGCTTGTGAGAATGTAATGGATAGCCTAACTTCCAGTCCATAGCTACTTCTGCCGTATGTTAGTCTCATTTTCTCAAATGAAGTATGTTGCATGGAACTGCATCTCCATACAGTGATGAAGTCCCTGAGAGACATGGGGAAGAAGGGACTTGGTTATTGAATCAGGTCATCACATGACCATGTAAGTTGGAAAGGACCTCAAGAACTCTCCTGACCCACATTCCACTCAACAGATTTACCTGTGTATCAAATGTTGTCTGTTGCCTCTTATCCTAATCTTCCACCATTCTGGGATGAGTTTGGCTCCATTTTCTCTTGTTATGTAACTGTAGACAGCAATTAGATTCCACCGAATCCTTCTCTTCTGCAGGCAGAACAGACCCAGCTCTCTCAGCCTTTCCTCAGCCGGCATGTTCTTCAGCCCCTAAACAGCTTAGTGGCCACTCGTGGGAATGTCTATGACTACTGGAGAGCCCAAAACTGAGCACAGTATTTCAGGTGTGGTCTCTCAAGTGCCAGATAGAGGCAAAAGATCATCCTTTCCACCTGCCAGCTAGGTGAGAACATAGCTAAAACAGCTGAGGATGCCTGTGGTCTTCATTGATTGTCTTATGTTCATACTGATGACTTATGTTCCTCTTATCCACCAGGACTCCCCATATCCCATTTTGCACAGCTGACTTCCTGGATCAGGTGTCCAGGTGTCCAAAAGTGCTAGACATGTAATGACTATATGCACAAAAACTCTGGCAACACAGTCCCCTGGTCTCCTCATGCTATTTCTACTTTTTTTTTCTTCTTTTTTTTTTTTCTTTTTTTTTTTTTTGTGGTGAAATGTTTGAAGTACTTAAGTGGGCAATGAACCTTACCCACCACCTTATTCCCCTGTGATACTTGTTACCGCTTAATATAATCATGTCAATAGAGCAGTAAGAACAGTATGGCAAGCAGCTAAAAGGGGTTTTTGACTGATGTGCAGCCAGGGGTAGGGTGAGAGTGGTGAAATACTTTGGATTAGTTGAGATTAACCAAACATTAATACATCTAAAATTAAAGAGCAGAATGTTATAATCTTTATGAATATACCATGAACTGGTGTCACAAAGGAAGCAAAAAGGCAAATTGTGTGGCACCTAATGACATGCATTCAGTGAGCATCCCCTGAGGAGCTGCTGACACTACTACAAATTGCTTCATCATTTCAGTTCAGCTACAAATGCATCCATGCAAAGATGGCTGGAAACTTCCCTTTCACTCCCTCACATACTCATACATGCACGTACATGCACATTCCCCCCTTCACACACACAGACATCTGATGTATACCATAAATTTCCATAATGTGCTTAGGGATATAAAGAATTATTTAAAAAGGCTAATTACTATCACTGTCTTTTTTATACCATCTTACAGACTGCAGAGACTCCTTGAAAGCTGGATTACCCTTTCATACCTTGTCTTTAGATAAAACACAGAACCATGACTTAAAGACTTGCACCATATTTCTGTCCTCATTAAAAACACTGTGCAAAGTGACTGTACGCTTTTGTTGGAGAGGATGGAAAAACAAATACTGCACCAGTGTTATACGATGTACTTCTATAAAGATCATATTAATGAAGGAGATATTATGGGTGATAATTGCCTAGAAATCTTCTCATTAAGAATATGGCTCATATGAGAAACACAGCATAACAGATGGGCATTGAAAAAATCATTATTCTTTTGCACCTAAATCTATTAAAATACTATTAAATTCAGAATATAACTGAAATCATTGGGATAACAAAAATACAACACCTTCCCCTTTATATGGTGATTTTTACTTCATTTTTATCTATGAATACTGTGTGCAAAAGCAATATGAGTCTGTGCATGGGTGGAGCACCTCTCTTATGAAGACAGGCTGAGGGAGTTGGGGTTGTTCCACCTGGAGAAAAGGAGGCTCCAGTGAGAGCTGGGAGGGACTTTGTACAGGGCCATGTAGTGATAAGACAAGGGATAATGATTTTAAATTGAAAGAGATTAGATTTAGATTAGACATTAAGAAGAGTGATGAGGCCCTGGAACAGGTTGCCCAGAGAAGTTTTGGATATCAGGGATGATTCCCATCACTGGAAATGTTTAAGACCAAGCTGGGTGGAGCTTTGAGCAACCTGATCTAGGTGGAGCTGTCCTTGCCCATGGCAGGGGGTTGGAACTACATGATTTTTAAGGTCCCTTCCAATCCAAACCTTCTTATGATTCTATTATTCTATGAAATATCTCCAGAAATAGGTTCCAAATTATGTGACTCAGGTTTTCATAAAGCAAAAAGTGTACCAAAAATATATCTGCCTTCTCTGGAATTTCAGCATCATCATTAGCCTTAACAATGCTAAACCTCAAACAGTTTAACACTGCTGAGGTACAATTTGGGTACAATTTTTGTGCGGATACAGCCCCAGAAACTCCCTTTCACAATTTGGTTTGGGTGGACACAGACTTCACCTTTATGCTTGTGAACAACAGATGATTTACGCTGCATTCAAGGAGCAGCTCAGCTGAGGTGAGGCTGTGCAGGAAGGACCTGAAGAACAAGGTCACATGCCCAGAAAACCTTTCAGTACCTCATCTTTTGGCTGAGATTTGGGGCTCACCTCTGGGCCACTGTTTTTCCTGATGATGCTGCCATATTGACTGTTGCATAATGCAGAAGGCTGACAAATACAGACCATGAGGCTGTCTCTCTAGCACACTAAAAGGTGTGTTTCTGTTCACCTGTCCACAAAAGGCAAACCTGCCAACAGCCCACAGCCTGCGAGTATCCAGTCAGCACTGTCTCTGGGCATGTTTAAGAGACAAAGCATACTTTAGTGGTACATTTGGATGGGCCTGAGCAAACAGGTCCTGACACACTGCAGCTGGTAGGTTATAGTAATATTGAATATGGCACTTATATGCTTTCTTGGTGATTTCTGCTTCTGACTAAGTCTCTTAAAATGCTACCTAAGCTTAACAGTAACATAAACAGTTGTAACTCCTATCTGACAGAGATGGTGATCTGAGTTTCAAAAGAAGAGCTTTCCATTCAAAATTGCCTTGTTGTCTTTCCTTTTTCCTAAATAAATTTCTATTCCTGGGAAATTGGCACACTCAAATACTTCTCTGAAACACATCTACACCAATGCACATAGCACGGGGAACAAATAGAAGAATTAGAGATCTGTGTGCAGTTGCAGGGCTTTGATCTAATTGCAGTTACAGAGACCTTGTGGAATAGCTCACATGACTGAAATGTTGTCATGAATGGCTACATGTGTTTTAGGAAAGACAGGCCAGGAAGGTGAAGTGGTGGAGTTGCATTTTATGTGAGGGAACACCTGGAAAATATGGACCTCTCCCTTAGGGTGAATGATAAGCAAGTCAAAAGCTAATGGGAAAGGTTTAAAGGACAGACTAACAAGGATGATACTACTGTGAGTGCTTGCTACATGCCACCTGATCAGGAGGAGGAAGTAGATGAGACCTTTTACAGAAATCTTGATGTAGCCTCACAGTCACAGGCTTCGGTTCTCTTGGGGTTTTCAACCACTCTCCATCTGCTGGAGGAAAACACAGCTAGGAACAAACAATCCAGTAGGTTCCTGGAAAACACTGAAGATAACTTTCTGACACAGATGATGGAGGTGTTCTGCTGGACCTTGTACTAATAAACAAGGAAGAACTGGTTGGAAATGTAGCTGTGGCTACCATGACCAGGAGATCGTGGAGTTCAGTGTCCTGTGAGGAGGAAGCAGGGCAATAATTAATATCACAACCCTGGGCTTCAGGAGAGCTAACCTTGGCTTCTTCAGGGACCTTGGAAGAATTTCAGCGGAACAGGCCCAAGAAGGAAGAGGGGTCCAAGAGAACTGTTTTCTATTCAAAGATCACTTCCTCCACGCTCAAAAACAGTGCATCCCTTTATGCAATAAACTGAATAAAGAGAGCAGGAGATCTGCATGGATGAGCCATGAATACCTGAAAAAAACTGAAACATAAGCAGGAGGTATATGGGAGGAGGAAGCAAGAACAGGCAAATTCAGATTAATATAAAGACAGAGAGTAGGCAGAAATCTCATGAGGAAGGTCAAGGCCCATTTGTAATTAAATCTGGCTGGAGATGTTAAGGACAACAAGAAGGGCTTCTTCAAATGCATTAGTAAAAAAAAAAAAGAAAACTAGGGAAGATGTGGGCCCACTAATAAATGGGGTGGGGACCGTGGCAACAGAGAATGTAGAGAAGGCAGAGATATTGAATGCCTTCTTTGCTTCAGTCTTCACTGCCAAGGCCAACCCTCAGGAATCCCTGACCCAAGAAATCAAGGAGAAAGTCTGGAGAAAGGAAGACTTTCCCTTGGTTAAGGAGGATTGGGTTAGAGAACATATAGGCAAACCTGACATCCACAAGTCCATGGGCACTGATGCGATGCAACCATGAATGCTGAGGTAGCTAGTGGACATGACTGCTAGGCCATTCTTGATCGCCTTTGAAAGGCCATGGCATTCAGGAGAGGTGCCTGAGGCCTGGAAGAAAGTGAAGGTCACCCTAGTCTTCAGAAAGGGCATGTAGGAGGATCTAGGAAATTACTCACCTCAATCCCTGGAAAGGTGATGGAGCAGCTCATCATGGATGTCATCTCTAAGCATGTGGAAGACAAGAAGGTGATCAGTAGTCATCATAGACTGACCAAAGGGAAATCATGCTTAACCTACCTGATTTCCTCATCTGGAAAACTGGCAAGATAGATGAGGGGAGAGCAGTGGATATTGTCTGCTTGGACTTCCGCAAGACTTTTGACACTGTCTCCAATGATATGCTCATAGGCAAGCTCACAAAGTGTGGGATGGATGAGTAGATGGTGAAGTGGATTGAGAACTGGCTGAACAGCAGGTCTCAGTGGCTTGCAATCAGTGGCAGAGTCTAGCTGGATGCCTGGAGCTAGTGGTGTCCCCCAGGGGTCAATACTGGCTCCAGTTTTGTTTAACTTATTAATCAGTGACTTGGATGAAGGGATAGAGTACCTCCTCAGAAAGTTTGATAGAAAACTGGGAAGACTGGCTGATATACCAGAAAGCTGTGCTGCTATTGAGAAGGATCTTGAATGCTTTAGAGATGGGAAGAGATGAAACTCTTGAAATTCAGCAAAGGTAAGTACAGGGTCCTGCATTTGGAGAAGAGCAACCCTATGCACCAGTATAGGCTGTGGGCTAATCTGATGGAAATTAGCTCTGTGGAGAAGGACTTGAGGTTTCTGATGAGCAACAGGTTGACCATGAGCCAGCAATGTGCCTTTGTGGCCAAGAAGGCCAATGGTATGCTGGGCTGCATTAGGAAGAACATTGGCGGCAGGTCAAAGGAGGTAATCTTCCCCTTCTACTAAGTTCTGCTGAGGCCTCACCTGGCATACTGTGTCCGGTTCTGGGCTCCCTGGTACAAGAGTGACACAGGGCTCCTGGAGCGAGTCCAGTGAAGGGCTACTAAAATGAGTAAGGGACAAGCATCTCTCATATGAGGAAAGGCTGAGGGAGCTGGGAGTGTTCAGCCTGAAGAAGAGAAGTCTCGGGGGGATCTGATCAATGTATATAAGCATCTGAAGAGAGAGTGTCAAGAGGATGGGACCAGACTCCTCTCAGTAGTGCCCAGTGACAGGATGAGAGCAACAAAACACAAGAAGTTCCACCTGAAAATGAGAAAAAAGTTCTTTACTGTGGGGGTGACTGAGCACTGAACAGGTTGCCCAGAGAGGTTGTTGAGTCTCCTCTGGAGATATTCAAAAGTCTTCTGGACACAATCCTGGGTAATGTGTTCTAGAGGACCCAGCTTGTGCAGGGACCAGATGATCTCCAGAGGTCCCTTCCAATCTCAATCATTCTGTGATTCCACTTTTCATTATTTCCTCATCTCCATGCTACTTCAGGTGCAGTAGAATGAAGATGTCCTACATCAGATCTGTGAATTGTGAATTAATCCTCAGATTTTTGTTAGTCTGCCTTTAAATGTTTTTTTTCAAGGTTTAATGTCTAACCATTGGACAACCTTGATGTTCATAAAACACTGGAAAATTATTCATGACCAGACTAACTCTTTACAGGTGTTCCACTACTGTATTATGTTATGAAGTACAGAATATTAGGCTCTGTTGGGCGACCCTTGTAAGTATTCTCAGATTTAAAGCAAATTAGGTTTTGATCTGTAAAGTTTAATGGCTTCATGGGTCTTTTTTCTTTTCACTAAGCTCTCCAGATATATGCTTTTACTTTGCCGTGTACACACACATTTAACCTTTGACACTGTCTGCAGAACTGGATACTCTATGTGTGAATGTGTGTGCATGTGTGTGTGTGTCTGCACATTACATCTTTGTTCATGTGTTCATGTGTTCACGTATATATGTATATTTTATATGTACATAAGTACATACATCTGAGCCTTGTCCCAGATTTCTTTGGTTTGTTTTGTACAATGTGTCTTTTTCTTACCTAGTTGTGGTAACTTGCTCTGTCTGTATTTCTAATATTTATTGGAAGGACTAACTAAAAATCTTAGTTTTAAATTTGGACCTAAATTTTGCCCACAGTTGCTTAACTGTAATGAGAAATGCAGAATCTAACCCTGTATTTTAGTTCAGATCACTATCTAATAGACTGACAATAAAATTATTTCACTCCTACAAATGCAACAAAACTAAAGTTGGATTAATTTTACCTACTTTTAGGCATATAAAAGTTGAGCATCCACTCTAAACTAGAAAGTCAGATTGTATCTGATGTCACTGCAAGGAGCAACAAACCTGTAGAGGGCAACTGATCCTAATAATAAGTATGTGAAATGGTTGGAATGAATTGCCTTCAACATGTATGCATCTCTCTTTGTAGTCACTACAAATGGAGTCTACATAACTACTTGAATTGGGATGCCCCTCTGTTAGATGTCTAAAATTAGGCTGAGACATATCCCGCCTGTTTTGTTGCCAAGGCGAAATAATTCATTAATATCATGACAGGTATCTTTACAGTTAACATGCTATCCTGAAATCTCTGCCTAAGCACCTCTAGTTCTGCTGAGACTGGTCTTAAGAACTCCAAGACTGGGCAGTAGGAAGCAGGGAAGGTGGCTGGAAACACATTAAAAATTAACCTGTTAATGTGTTTCTCTCTTGCTCTCTGAGACATAGCAATAACAGATACAGATAAACTAAATAACTGAACTATTGAGATGTAATAACTGGTTTTCTGAACAACTTAAGAAAGCCACAGCTGGAAGGCAGCATTGCCATTTAGCAACTGCCCCTTAACAGGATTTTTAGTATTCCTGTATTGCCAAAGGCTGAAATGCCAGGTGGAAGACAACATGACAAATAAAGGCAAGGACATTGTGGCACACACTGCTAATACAGACAGGTGAGCTGCAGGCTTCAAGATTCCTGTCTCCAGAGTGAAGAAAACAGAGAGTTAAAAATGAAGGACTAGAAATGACTGATGGTATTCAATACAGTCCTTTGACGCTGCTAGCAACTATATGCACTGGTCTGTCCTAATTTCAAGTACTTGCCAATGCTAAATAACAAATGTTAAAGATCCATGGTACAAAAGACCCAAAGCCATAAGGGCCACAGAGGGAAAAAAAAAAATACAGAAGACAAATCAAGGGCGTTGTCAATAGCCTTGATGATAAACTCTGGATGCCAAATGAAAGTACAGAGCTAAAGGGTAATTAGGAGGGACAGAAGAAATGATTGTTATCTAGAAGCTGTATAGGCAACAATGTACTTATATAAATGCATATAGATGCATATATCTATATGTGAGAAAGGAGGAGGGAGTCCAGAGGAAGTCTAATATCTCACTTGAACTTGAACAGAAAATTCTGATTAACTGAAGGATATGAAATACCTTGAAATACTTTTGTTCTAATTAACTAATACTTTGTGTTATCACTGCATTTTGAGGACACATGGACTTACTGGGCCACAATTTGGTAAACCATGGCCAAGTTAAAGGAGGACGTAGCTCAGTGGGGCTGTGAGCTGAGAGCTGGATGCCTAATGATACAGGGTGAGTCAAGTCCAGTTATGTTCATAAATGGAATTTTCTAGCCAAAATGAAATATCATCAAATTGATTACAAAGACACTTAGTAAACATACAGGCAAGAATATTCCAGAGTCCACCCCTTGGCTTGAAGACAGCAATAACTTCTGCTGATTTTATTTTGCACTCTGTGAGAAGTTGCTGTGACTTCAAAGGCACAATCAATATGCCAGGTAAAGCATGTTTGCAAAACTTTACAGGACTTAGAAACTTAGCTAAAACTGTCTTAATAATCAAACAGCATATGTAGTCCTTACTGAGTTTGGCAAAACACATGGATGTTCATACTACAGGAAATTAAGCCATTTATGTTTAGATGCTTATATGCAAATATCTGACCTATGTCAAATTTAAAAATTTTCGCCAGCTTTATACCTTCTGGAAACTGATCAAGACCATGCATACATATAGTACACCATATTTCAGGGTCAGATACCTAAGCAACAACATTTCTGGTGTTTGTTTTGATCAGTAATTTCCCCCAAGATTTTGGGCTCTGGAAAATCTATTTTTCTTTGCTTCATTTCTACCTTGTAAAAAGTGGAATGCTAATTTCAACATTGGAGAAATATATCTTAGGTTAACTGAATGAATATATTGTCATTCATGAATTCAGTTTTTTCTTCATGTTTTGGTAAAGGAAGACAAAATAATTGGCATGAAAAGTTATGAGGCATTAGATAAAGGTCAGATGCCAAATTATATCAAATTATACAGAAAGGTATTTCCTGTGATTTAATGTATCACTAAGTAAGATATGCATATTTTACTATTTCTACTCTATTCTGTACCAACATGTAAAAAAAGGCAACTGAACAAAGGAAAAACAAGAAACTGAGTTTATTACCACGAGCATGTCTTTCTACCAAGTGCATTCCAATTCAATCTGCTTCAGCAAACTACAGGGACAATTGCCCAATTACAGGCAATTAAAGGTTTTTCTCTATCAGAAGAGGTGACGTGATATCTGATTCTTAATTATGAATAAATCTTGGTCTATTCATACCTGTAGTCCCCTAATTAATTTCTAAAATATTTATGAATGGTTTAAGAAAACAGCCCTGAATTTAATGCTATGTTTCTTAAATCATTACAGTAGTGTTATTAATATAGTACTGTATATGGGGAGCTATAAGATATTTTAGCTATTCAGTCACTTGTGTATGAAAAAATCCATAACTACTCAGAAAAAAAAAAAAAAAAAAAAAATGGTTTACATGTCTGAATAATACTCCTGTGGCAAATGTCATGGCAAACTGTAACACAAGTCATCATTAGGTTAGTTTTTTGATGTTTTGTTGTTGTCATCAAGAGATTAGTAAAAATATATCATAAGTGATAAATATGTCTAAATATCTATTAATTACTATAATGTACAAGTAAAAAAATCTAAATATCAAGTTTTTAATGTTTATAGATATTTGCACATATGCTAACAAATAACATATTTACAGGTTTAAAGGTTGTTAATCAAATTCCAGTATATTGCAGTGTATCAAATTATCAGCAAACATTTTACTAATTTGCAGTAGAATGTTTGGTAATCAAAAAGAGAGGGCATTTCACAGTCTACAGCTTGTCCATACCATGCACATATTTTTCAAGTAGGAAAATGTGAGAATGGATGTGACAGCAGCACACATTCATTATTTGTGCAGACATACCATTTTCAGCAAGCTAAGTAAAAACATTCAGCAGCAGCAATGTGTGGGAAAATATTTTACATACAAGAGCTCATTTTCATATGGGTTCATTTTTACGGTAATTTTTTTGAAGACTAGGGGAAAAACGTCTGGATAAAGTTGATTTTAGCCTAGGTTACTTGTGGAGAAAAACACATGCACAGACACCCAACTGCCACTGAATAACATTGTTTGGTTTTGATCAACCAAATAAGTGTGTTTAAGAAAACATACCGTAAATATTATTCGGAGAAAAAAAAAAAAAAAAAAAAGATCAGACAGGATAAAATTGCAGGTTATTATTTTGTTCATAAAAATACTTCAGAAACTGCAGAGTTTTTAGTTTGACAGTATGTACTTGCACACATAAAGCAAATGTAAGTCTGAAAGATGAATTCTCCTATTCACAATCTAAAGGGAAAGTATGGAAAAAATATTATGCTATTTAATATATTTGTATATAGCATTATAAGGGCTATGCAAGAATGTATTCTGCTTTTACAGAAATATAACATACCAGAAAACAATATTATTTTCTCAGATGAATCCAACATCATAATAAAAAAGGATTTTTTTTTTTTTTTTGAAGTAGGAGTACACCTTCTACTGATTATGGAACATAAATTTACTTTACACTTTTGAAATGCATCCAAAAAGAGCTGAATCACAGTAATTTTCACTGGAAATACCAATAAACAACATGGTTTTACATGCATATGTAAAAATTAAATACTTGTTTAAAGGCTAAAATGTGACTGAACTATTTTAAATGGCTTTTCATTTCACAAACCGCAGGCACCTACACAAAATTAGTCAGCTAAGGCATCTAATGATTTTAAAAACATCAAAAAAATAACCATAAAACATTAACTTCATCTTTAACCTCATCCTGCTAGGCATTTACTCTTGCTATGATTTTACGTGTATTTAGTATAAATATTTGCACTGATAGTACTGTATCATCCTGTTCTTGTTTTATTACTCTATGTCTACTATTAGATCTCATTCTAAACCCTACTAACAATAATATTGTCAAACAGTGAATGATCCAATTCTCTATCTGTATGTCTACGAGCTGTGCACCAAAATTCCTTAAGTACATCTCCCACCTCTTGCACTAATGTTTTAGGCACGGATTACTCAAAGATTTGTTTGCTAGCTTTACTTTACTCAATATGGCTGTTTCCATTGAACACCTGAGCTTATCTGCAGCAGGAAACATTAAGGATGTGGAAGATAAGTCTCTGCAAGACTGGGACTTCAGTTTGTTTCCTAACAAAAAGGGCATGAAGAGGTAGAGATTGGGAGCAGAGTGGAGACGGGAGAGCATCTTCTTGCCAACTCCATGAATGCATGCTTGTGGTGGTTTTACTCGGGTGGGCGGCTGAGCTCCACCACAACCGCTCTCTCACTCCCCCTCCTCAGAGAGGTGCAGGGAAAAAATACAATGAAAAGATCTCAAGCACTGAGATAAGGACAGGGAGATCACGCAGTAATTATCATGACGGGCAAAAAAGACTCAGCATAGAGAGATAGCAAGATTTATTACCTATTACTAACAAGCTAGAGAAGTGAGAAACAAAGGAAAGAAACCAAAAGCACCTTCCCCCCATCCACTCTCTTCCAACTCCTCCCTCCTAGCGGCACAGCAGAATAGGGGAATGGGGGTTATGGTCAGTCTATAGTGCTTCTTCTCCACCACTTCTCAGTCAGTCTCATCCCCTGTGCTGTGGGGTCCCTCCCACAGGATGCACTCCTTGGTGAACTGATCCGGCGTGGGCTTCCCACAGGCAGCAGCTCTTCAAGAACTGCTCCAGATATGGGTCTGTACCATGGGGTCCATCCCTCAGGAGCAAACTGCTCCAACCTGGGTCCCCCATGGGCAGCAGCTCCTGCCAGGTCACCTGCTCCTGCGTGGTCTCCTCTCCATGGCTTATAGGTCTGGCCCAGAATCTGCTCTGGCAGGGGTCTTCCACAGGCCACAGCCTCCATCAGTGCAGGTCCACCTGCTCCACCCGGGTCTCTACAGGATGCAACATGGAACCCTGTTCCACCATGGTACTCCATGGGCTGCAGGAGGACAGCCTGCTTCACCATAGTTCTCACCACAGGCCACAGGGGACTTCTCCTGTAGTGCCTGGAGCACCTCTCCCCCTCCCTCTTCACTGACCTTGGCATCTGTAAGGCTGTTTCTCACTCCTCTCACTCTCCCAGCTGCTGTGTGGCGCAGCATTTTTTCCCTGTCTTAAATCTGCTCTCACAGAGGTGCAAAACAACATCACTTATTGGCTCAGCTCTGGTCAGTAGTGGGGCCCTTACCAAACACGGGGCAGCTTCTAGATCCTTCTCACAGAAGCCACCCCTATGGCCCCCTGCTACCAAAACCTTGCCATGTAAACCCACTACAATGCTAGAGCTCACCCGTGAAAGCTCACAGTTAAGGTGTGAATGCAACACCATAGCTTTAACCATAAGTGAACAACACCACTGGCTACAGCAGTGGTCTAAACCTTCATAAGAGTCTTGCAAATATGCAAATATGATGTCTGCATTTTTTAACAGACATCAGTGCAGAGTCATGCAGGACCACATCAACCCCTTTAACACCCTGAGAGTTTTGCTTGCCAGAATGTTTAGATAAGCAAATGTTAATGGCATGTACAAGTGCTGGTGAGAGTGCGCTCTCTGCTTTCAAAACTCACAGGGAATGGGATTATGGGTAACATCTTCAAGAGCACTTAAATGCATGAGGAACACACAGTGAAAATTTCCAAGCCCACCATGGGTGCCATTTAAGAATAACCGTCGAACACAGAATAGAGCTCAGCTAAAGAGAAATGAGAACATGGCACAAACTCAGCATCATTAATTGCAGCATCATAATGTTGCAACACTCAGAGAAGACTTGTGGTGCATGTGTAAATAAATACAACTTGAAGTTCATGCATTTTTACATGTAAATTATTAATATACCTAGTAATATTAGTTTTTAATGTTGTTTCACAGATAAAAAGGGATATCTACATGCATACACGCATGTGTATGCACATCTGTATATATATACATATACATATATTTTACATATACATATATATATATACATATTTTTTTAAAAGGGAAATTGTATTAGTGTCTCCACGTGTGTGTGTATATGTACATAGCAGAAAAAAATATTTTAAAAGATTTTCAAACTAGAATGTGGCATTTGTCTGGGTGTGCATGTATAATCTCTGGTCACTGGTATCTGTAAGTAAATTAAAAGCATTTCCAAGACTGTTACATTTTTTAAGGACCATAAGTCTTTTTGGAGCTCACATTGTGTGAATAGCAAACATGTCAGTCACACCACAAAGGGTAAACCAAAGTGTAAGCGTAAACTTTTAAAGCCTTGCTGTTTCTCTCTAAAGGAACTTTAATCTGTGTTTAGCCACTCTGTGCACCTATTCCTAGCTGTTGAGTAATGTGGCTGTGCTTGTTTCAAGGGTTTAGCCAACACTTCCAACCTAAAAATCAATTATATGAAAAACAATAAAAAAAAAAAATCTTATTGCATGCCAAAAAAAAAAAAAAAAAGGGGGAAAAAAAAAAAAAAAAAAAAAAAGATACAAAAGGTTAAGCAGAGCAGCCGGCATCTGCACACTAATGACATGATTGTTATGATAGGTGTTTGCTTTACCCTGGAGTGGTAACATTATAATTCATCCACCGCTGAATGAGCGGGGACAATTAATGCAGTCAATGCGTCCCACGTGTTCCCCGCAGCATTAACAAGGCAGCTCCAGGCCCCTTGGCAGACACAGGACTGAAAATTGAGCCGGCTCCCCGGCTGAATGCGACCCTGATTGCCTCCGCGGGGGCCACCTGCTGCTCTGTGCTGCCTGCCTTTGCGCCCTGGCCCTGCTCCCTCAGTGGCACCCCGGAGGAGCAAGGCCTGCGGCCGTGGACAGCTGAAGATGATCTGGCAGGCTGGGGACAAGTGGCAGGCCTGGGAAACCCGGCTGAATGGGGCACAGTCCCCTGTGGGCCTCTGGGCTGCTGGGGTAGCTGGTTTGTGTTTTTTTTTTTTTTTTTTTTTTTTTTTTCACAGCTCAAGGTGCCACTCAGTGATGGGGGTGAAAGTGGTTGGCACCTTATTGTGCTTGAGCCTTGAAGTCTGTCAGTATCCCATGGTCACGGAATTACAATTTTCTTGAGGTTGTCCTCGTGTTCGTTAAAAAAGCACACAAAATGAATTTGACCCAGTTGCTGGTTTTGGGTACTCGCTGCGTCTTGGTGTGCTCAGCTGTGGGTGGCTGGGGACTGCACTCGCAGCAGTAACTTGGTGGTTTTCATCCTCCCAAGCTGGCTCCTGGGGAAGACAAGTCTGTGGCCAAAGGGGGAGTGTGTGACAGCAATGGAGATTCACGCTTAAAAATAGGAGGAGGAGTCAAAAGGGAAGATAGAGGTGAAAGAGGCGAGCAGTGCCAGGTTCTGACTGTGCTACAGAGGGGCAAACACAGGCTTCATTATTCTGTAGCAGAAGCAACTTGCACAGGAAGTTTGAGGGGGTTTAGCAATCTGCTTTCCTTTGCCCTCCACTAAGTGAAGGGCATTTGCTTCATGAATATTCCATTACCCTGCTGTTCCCTGCAAGCCTTCAACCAACTTTTGAAAACAAACAAGTGTACGTACTTCTAGAGAATATCATGCAGGCTTCTTTTTTTCCTTTCTTTTCTTTTCTTTTTTTTTTTTTTTCTTCTAAATAATAAAAAAATGCCAGTTGTTTTTTTTGCAATGTCTTAAGATACACCTCACTTATAGCATGGAAGTGTGTCACATGTATACCCCACGCAACTTGCATCTTCCCATACCAGGTTATTTATCTTCAGTTTACTGATTTACATTATATTAAAAAAAACACTTCTTCCCTAAAGCATTCCGGAAAGAACCTCAAAACTCTTTTCAAAAGTATACTGCTATTCCTGGAGAATGTACCACCGATCAACGTTAGATGTTTGAACTCCTGACTTGGTGTTGCCATCCAAACCAGCTAGAACAAGGTCAGGATCACTTTCTGCATTTGTAGGCCACACAGCACAGCTAGTACTAAACAAATAGGAAAATTTCCATGTATTATTCCTATTAATTATTTTTATTCATCTGAGGCTATACTCGCTGTGGTATGTATTGCAACAGATATGTCATTGGTTAAATGCGGGAGAAGTGGGATCTCTCAGTTCTGGAGAGATATATGTGTTGCCAGACCATTTTGCTTTTCATTCAAGATGGGCACAACCCCCCCTCAAAATAACAAAAATAGAAAAATGGAAATCAATATTTTAAGATTTTCTCTCCTTTCTACACACATAAGCACACTTTAAAATATGATTTGGTGATTCAGTCATTCTTACCCTGTATGAGGGTATCTGAATGAGTTTGAGATCCTAGACTTCTGTCTCATCTTCCCTCCAAGAAAATGAAGATAAGAGGACTTGCTTGCCTCAAATAGATCTGGAAGAGAAGCATGATATTATCATGAAAGACTCAGATCATAACATGTCTATGTTATGTTATGTTATGTTATGTCTATGTATATAGAAGTATACTTGGTGACAATAATGTGATATCGGTCAAAACTTGGAGGGCAAGATGAACAGGGAAAGGAAGATTATTCCTCCAAAAGTAATAAAAGGAAACTGATAATTGAAATTCCAGATTTCAAAAAGGAAACATTTTTATTATTTTTTTCTTTTCCTTACAGTGAAATGATATTTTTTCATAGAAAACAAAATAATTAAAAGAAACAAAACTGTACTCTGAGAATTGTCACTCATTAAAAGTATTTCTCAGCTGGTTCCACAAGACTGAAAACTCAAATGCCCTAACTCCCAGACCAGAGCCCACCCACCAAGTCATCTGCCTCCCCAGTGGAAACAGATCATTTTGATGTCGTGAAAATAATATTACTGCATGAAATTCAGATTCCTAAGGATATTAGAGTCTTTTCACTCTTGAATTAATGATCAAATTTAGTTCAGAATAGCAGCAAGCTTTTTTTTTTTTTTTTTTTTTTTTACTGTGTGATGGCTGCTCAAAAAAAAACAAAAACATTTGGAAATAAATTTCTTGGCTTTAGTCTGGTTGCCATTATCTGTTATGACAAGTCCTATCTTTGATGAAATAAGAGATTTTAGTGGAAAAACCTTAAACCATGTACCACTGAACTTTGAGCTGGACAACACACTTAACAGCTAGAGGCTGTAACCAATTCCTTGTCCCTGAGAACCTAATAAAAAGTTGAACATACATTACTGTTATCTATTGATTATACCACCAACACAGCTACCAACCTGGTTGGGTAGAAGGAAGACTATGTCAGGATGGCCAGAGCATAATTTCCTGTCTTGACCTAGAGTCTAGCCAGTTCGTTCTGAAGAATATTGCATTGCCCCATAGTCAAGTGTACAGTGCCATACATTAAAGGCTTTGTTTAGGGCTATATTCAGACTTCTCAGTCTAGCAAAAAAATGGGACATGAATAAAATTCAGACCTTTATTTCAAATCAACCCCTGGGATGTCTGAGGTTTCTGCAAGCAGTCAATTCACATTCAGTTCAATGGAAGCAGAATTGAGTTAAAGAGTACTCAGTCCCTAAAACTAGGCAAAGTCATGCTTCCGCTGCTGTGGTAAGCCTAGCAGGTCTTAGAAAATGGGAATCTCAAAGATTCAACAGGTAAAAGAGAATTCAAGGGTATCTAAAATGTATTACTAATAAGAAAGAATAATCAATTTTGTGCAGACCAGGTGTAAGTTATTGTGCATTTTGAGTCCCGGAGTTTACCAAAGGTCAATGTTAATCTATTGAAATATCTGTTTCATCTTCTCAAATTTTATGGGTAGAGAGAGAGAAATGGTTTGAGAAAGACGATCATTGGTCTACTCAATGACATCCTGAGATGAGGGGAAAATCTTAGCTTTTTTTTCTTACTTTTACTTTGAATAAATTTTGATTGTGCTTATATTTTTATTCTTCTAAATCCAGTCCAGACCCTAGCTTTATACCACTTTCCCCTTAAAAACTTAGTTTTCTTCAGTTTTTCTATGTGTTGAAACTCATATATGAATCTTTTGGAGAATATCCACCTGGAGTCCAAACATTAAAGTATTATTTTCATGCTCTTTGACTTCACTTTTTGGAATGACAATGTTGTGGAGTAAAATATTCTTTGTTATAATTCAGTGAATGTTGGCTATTGGGTTCTTCCCTGTTGTGGTTATACTAGACACTTGTACAGAAGTCAGTCAGGCATAGTCAGTCTCCATAATGCCCATTTGATAAATTATACATGGGTACCTAATGTACTCTCATAAATTATTATAGGTTCTTACTGCCCTATGTTTTATGATGATATGTCATAGCACAGAAGTAGACAATATATTGTCCAAGAAGATGCCACGGACTCTGAGATGGCATTAAAAAGTCTGCCACTATGAAACAACAAATTAAATGCTGTAAAAGTAGAACACTTGACAATGACTGCCTTAATTGAAGAAAATGTACCTAATGAAAGTAAGCCATTTCAGGAGTCCGTGTATCCATGAGTGAGAGATGGGGTTTGATTTAGGATCCCTTCTGGCTCTCTTTTTCCCCAAGCAATCAGGAGCTTTGAGTGTTCATTCTCTGGGGAGCAGGCATGCCTTACATCACTTACCAACCACGCCTCACATGATTAAAGGAGGAGGTAGAAGCCTTTGAAAGGATTTTTGCCCAGTACTTCTTTCTAGGAGGATGCTAAATAATATGTTTAAAAGGTGTTTGTTTTTTTTTTAAAAAAAAAAAAAAAAATAAAAAATAAACTAGAAATATGGGACAAAGAAAGGGTAGAAGGTCAAACTACAAGATGCAATAGCCATATCCTGTCCCAAGGATGAAATGCAATAAGAAAACTGAGGAAAACTTTAAATGGCTTTGTGCCTCAAGATCAATATTCATCATGTAGGAATCCACTTTCTAACATGTTATATCTATCTCTATAAAAGGTTGTGGGATAACACTCTAATAAGTACTATGCAGTGTCAGAAGGACTGACAGAACTCAGTCCAGGGACTCTGCAGTTGTCTTTCTCCACACAAGTGAAAAAATAATAACTTTCACAAAGGAGTAACATTTAATTTTAAAAGTCTTAAGTTATTTGAAGTGTAGAAGACAATGGAAATATTTAGTTAAATGTTTAGCTAAAATGTTGGCATTTAATGTGGGGATTTAGAAGTTATTGGCATTAAATATTGGCATGTTAGGATTTAGAAGTTTTTTCGTTCAATGGATTTTTAAAAATTTAAGTCAAAGGCACATTGATCTTCATCCAATTTTCCTCAAACATATTTAGGCTGTACAGCAGAACTTCGCTGTGGTCTGATGTGGCCTTGAGGTTAGAAATTGGAAAACAGTGGCTAAAATTCTTTCCCACATATTTTAGTGGATAAATCTCTCTTTTTTTCTTTTTTTCTTTTTTTTTTATGAAAAAAAAAAAAAAAAAAAACTTCCATTAAATTTTTAGGTTTTTTTTTTTTTTTTTTCCTTGAAAAAAAAAAAAAAATCAAAGTATTTTACTTACAGGATAAATTTGAGTGTTCTGGGGAATATCAACTCTTTTATGGGTAAAATGAAATAATAATAATAATAATAATAAACATGGCTTTTATAAATCACACCACATCAAATCAGCTGTAGGAAAAACAGCTCACCAGTTGGATCTTAACATTCATTGGTGTGGATCTAGAACCATATTGCAAATGACACTGTGCTCAGGAAAAGGTTTGTGATGAAACCAGAAATACTGTACGTGAGAGTCTGGGAAAATTTTTACTACCAAACATTGAAAATCACCTGTCCTTACTTATTAGGCTGTTGTAGAAGTTTGAGGATTTTTTAATACCCTGTTTTAATTGGAATTTAGCTGGCTGTGTGCTTTGTCATCTAAAAAAGAGTCGTTTTCTTTACAGTGTGTGGATGGAATGTAGCACTAGATTTCGTTACAGTGTGTGGATGGAATGTAGCCTTTGTATAAGAAACCCTAGTTCTTCAAAACTTGTCAGTAGATCCTACCTTACATTTATGCCAGTGGATATCTGACTTGTATAATGTGGACTTGCATATTACTATGACTGTCTGCATATAAAAATGCTGCAGTAGTTAGCACTATAATCAGCTAATGGCACTTTTTAATAGGATCAGATGTAGAAAGGAGATTCAGTCATTAGAAATGAGGTGGTTACCAAGGCAAGGTCATGTGTTAAATGTGGAAAATAATAAAGTAACAGGTAATTATTATATATGGCTGGTTAGGAAATTTTATATGAAAAGGTTTTGAAAATCTTTTTTTTTTTTTTTTCTTACTTTTGTAAATAAATTGAGAGTAAGGAATAAATAACTCACATAAATGCAGGAGTGACAAATGCAATGTTTTATCTTGACTGTGGTCTTCTGTGTATTAGTCAATGCAAGCAGTTAACAGACACTCATCAAGAAAAAAAAAAAAAAAAGGTTAAATTGAAAGAATCACGTGGTCAAAAACAGGTAGGTAAGTAGAACCTTCTGCTGATATCTGATATTCTGCTGATATCTTCTGCTGTATTTTTTAGCAGGCCTAGATGGCCCTTCTCCAAGGATGGTTGTACCCTCGTGTCTCCAAGTATACAATGTTTATCCCATAATTCATTGCAGTGGTGCTATTAATGAGAACAGAGAAATACACCTAGCTGCTGTGAAGACATAGGCAGCTGTCAGAGCCACCAGGCAGGAGACAGGCCCCAGCACAGGGACCCCAGGGTTCTCTGCCCATCCAGCGCTCCCCCACCAGGCAGGGAAGAAACCCTAACATAGGGTCATTCAAAGCAGTATTTCTCTTTGGTTTGCTTTTTTTTCCCCAAAACAGGAAAATTAGCTATAACTGCCTCAGATAGCTCCCACTGAAGCTAGGCCTTTCCACTGACTTCAGTAGATCAGGCCCAATAAGTTGAGAAATGATGTGCATGGAAAAAAAATCAATTTTCTGTGATTGCAGGTGTCATGACTATCCACTATAGAACAAACTACTAACATCAAGAAAAAGCTTATTGGCTTTCCTTTGAAAAATGGTGAATGAAGAACAGGTTCCATCCCAATTTACAGATATCTCTTATTTTGTGTGAATTTTAAAAAGACCTGAAGTAAAACTTCAAAAGGCCAGAGGTTTTCTAGGCTGAAGAATTATAGTTACAGAATAGTTAGTCAAATTAAATCAAGTTACAGAAGTTAAAGTGTTGGCCCATGGTATCTGTAGGGCAATGGTGACTGCAGTCCCTCTGCTGCCTATTTTATCAACATATACATGTTGGCTGATATTTCATTCTCTAGTATGTTTATGTTCTAACTACAGTTAGACATTCCAACATTGGTAGCTTCATCCAACTGAGTGTTTCTCTTCATGTTAACATGCTGTTTATTATTTGTTTCATATTTTCTCCTTAAAAATGTTGATATACTGATTTATTGTCCTTTTTGAATGGTCTCTCCCTGCAATGGAAAAGACTCAGCTATCTTATTGTGTTTGAAGGTTGGTACACCTCAAGGGAACAAAACTCATATGACTGCATCAGACCAGCAATGAGTAAAAGAACATCATCACCGTGGCAGGATTTACAGCTTCCTCTGACCACTATTAAGTACCAGTCCAACAAATATAAGTTTCAGTCACAAGTGGGAGGCAGCTAAAAGGGCTGGAAGCTGCTTGGAAAAGACCTCACAATCCCTTTTGAAGTCATGATTCTGTAATGATGTTGTACACAAACATATGGGTGCAATAGAAAACGAAGGATGAAACAAAAAGCACTCTGGTCTGCATGGAAATTCAGTTTGCTACAGAAATGAAACAGCATTGCACGAAACATTCTGCTGCTCTCTTGCATTTTTATAGTATTCAACTTTTTGAAAATTTTCAGAATTCAGTTATTTTATTTCTTAAATATGATTCAGAACCTTAACACATCTAATAACAGTGGATCAATAGGCTCATTGCCCTACAGTGTATCACAGCACCAGCAAATACCTACGTTATGAAACTAAGTGAATTTACTGGAGCATAAACCCCCAGTGAGTTGTCTGTAATCAACCAGCAGGCCTTCAGGGCAAGAGAATTAATGTATTTTAATATTTTACATTACCTTCCATATGGCATAATGCTATACCCCATCTGTACGTGTGAGTGTGCAAACAAATGTAGGATTTTTTTTTCCCAGAAATATTTCCCTTAGTAGAAGATCACCTGCCTTCTAATGTCTTTTATTGTCTACTGCTTTGAACAAACTCAGTACAAAACTTAGTCAGAATGTCAATCTACAACTGGCATTACTATCTGTAGAGTGGAATTACTATCTGTAGAGTGGAATCTCAAACTTTTTTCTCATTACAATGTTGAAATATGTGCTTTCTTCTGTTTTAATGGTCTCGGACACTTAAAATGGAAGGCAACCTTAAAAGAAATTTCTGCATTTTTGTGGAACTTTTCAGTGAATCCTGAAAAAGCCACTGATTCAGAGCATGTTCAAGGCTACAGGTAATCATTATTGTATAACTGTATTGAGGAGGTTTACCTCTAATATAAACCTTCATGGAAATAATGGCACTGCAGCTATCAGCGGTATGGTCTCTAGTTGACAACGTACTCAGTAAAATAACTCTTAGTAGGAGCAGGTGAAGGGTGATGCCAAAAGAGAAAAGCATGTACACATTCATATTTATATAAGTATTATACTGTTTCCCATGGAGGAAATTACAAATAATTTTTAATAACTTTTCTAGCCCAGAGGAATGAATATTCATGGGGAGGCAGCAGAGGGGAGGAAGCATCCTGTGCTGCATCCTCATCTCCTGATCAATGGTTGGGATTTCACCTATTTCACCTCCTCATGTGCCCTGCCTATAAGTTGCTTTTAGGCTTATGCAGACCTGGTTCACAGTGAGCTCAGCATCAGAGGTGCCAGGGACAGCTCTGGCAGGGAGGCTATCACACAGCTTTCACATATTTGACTGCATCAGGCTGAGTGACTTTCATGCCAGAAATTCAAAAGGAGCTTTTTTGGCATCAAAATTAGAAAATGTCCAACACTAAAAATGGTAGACTGCTAATGATTTAATGTAAAAGTAAAACATTTTGAAAAGGCAGGCTTCTTAAGTGAAAGGAGATGCTGCAACACCATCAGAACTACCACTGATTCATCAAGATAGACTGCAGCCTGAATATCACACATCAGATGTCATGATCCATAAATAATAGAGGTATTATTTACTACATCAGGAAAAATGAATAATTATGTTTGATCTGTTTCAGAAAAGAAACAAACTACAGAGTTAAAGTCTCATTCCCAGTACACTTAACTATCACAGTTGAATAATAAAAATAAATAAAATAAAACCCAATACACTTAACTATCACAGTTGAATAATAAGAATAAATAAAATAAAATAAAATAAAATAAAATAAAATAAAATAAAATAAAATAAAATAAAATAAATAAAATAAATAATAATAACAAAAAGAATAGAAAACCTTTAATAGCATTATTTTTTCTGCATTCAGGAATTAATATTGCTTTGCTAATATTGTAATTGACTGATTTAAACATTGATGTTGTGAATAGAACAATGGAATTTACAGAAGAAGAGATACGTGGTGTAGGTAAATATATAAATTTTCTTGGCGGAACCAGTGAAAAAGTTTTTTTCTAAAAATCTTTCCTGCTTACTGTTTGTTTGTTTGTTTGTCTGTTTCTTTTAGTGGTGGTGGTGGTTTTGTTTTTTGGTTTTGTTTTGTTTTGTTAGTAACCATGTAGCAAAATGGAGCATGGAAAGTACATTGTAGAATTAAAACTCTTAGTAACTTTTTCAGTCTTCTCAAATTAACTCCCAACTTCCTGCTACATTTAAATTTGATCAGTTTTAAATGTAGAAAGTATAGGAAAAAAAAATCCTTGCAAAAACTGGTGATGCAGATGACAGTTTTGGCATTAACTTCACAGCTTGAGACTGACAGTTCTGGCTTTTTTTTTTTTCCTTTGATCTGAAAAGTTGCTTTTAATTTTGCCTATTTCTTAGAATAGGACTATTCTCTATTGAGCTCCTTTTCTGATAAATAGGTTTAATTCCACAAGTTGATGATCATCCTGTTCTTAGCAATACGAATCTTTCTAAGATGTCTCCTTCTTAGAGCATTCATATCCACCTCAGTATAAGAAATTTTAGTTTGAACAACATGTGACTATATGTATTTAAACATCAATTCAATCATAAGCTTCACAAGAAATGCATACATATACGTATACATATATGTATACGTATATGTATATGTATGCATTTCCCCACAGCATTTACCTCAGGAAACTGGCTGCTCATGGCTTGGACTGGCGCACGCTTCGTTGGGTTAAGAGCTGGCTGGATGGCCAGGCCCAGAATGTTGTGGTGAATGGAGTCAAATCCAGTTGGAGGCCGGTCACTAGTGGAGTCCCCCAGGGCTCAGTACTGGGACCAGTCCTCTTTAACATTTTCATCGATGATCTGGACGAGGGGATCGAGTGCGCCCTCAGCAAGTTTGCAGACGACATCAAGTTAGGTGCATGTGTTGATCTGCTCGACGGTAGGAAGGCTCTGCAGGAGGATCTGGAGAGGCTGGACCGATGGGCCGAGGCCAAAGGTATGAAGTTCAACAAGGCCAAGTGCCGGGTCCTGCACCTGGGACACAACAACCCCAAACAGAGCTACAGGCTGGGAGATGTGTGGTTGGGAAGCTGCCTGGCAGAGAAGGACCTGGGAGCAGTGGTTGACAGTCGGCTGAATATGAGCCAGCAGTGTGCTCAGGTGGCCAAGAAGGCCAAAAACACCCTGGCTTGCATAAGAAACAGCGTGGCCAGCAGGTCCAGGGAAGTGATTGTCCCCCTGTACTCGGCTCTGGTGAGGCCGCACCTTGAGTACTGCGTTCAGTTTTGGGCCCCTCGCTACAAGAAGGACATGGAGGTGCTCGAACGAGTCCAGAGAAGGGCAACGAAGCTGGTGAAGGGTCTGGAGAACAAGTCTTACGAGGAGCGGCTGAGGGAGCTGGGACTGTTTAGCCTGGAGAAGAGGAGGCTCAGGGGCGACCTTATTGCACTCTACGGGTACCTGAAGGGAGGCTGTAGCGAGGTGGGGGTTGGTCTATTCTCCCACGTGCCTGGTGACAGGACGAGGGGGAATGGGCTAAAGTTGCACCAGGGGAGGTTTAGGTTGGATATTAGGAAGAACTTCTTTACTGAACGGGTTGTTAGTCACTGGAACAGGCTGCCCAGGGAAGTGGTTGAGTCCCCATCCCTGGAGGTCTTTAAAAGACATTTAGATGTAGAACTTAGGGATATGGTTTAGTGGAGGACTTGTTAGTCTTAGGTCAGAGGTTGGACTAGGTGATCCTGGAGGTCTCTTCCAACCTAGACTATTCTGTGATATGTATACTTATGTATGCATATGTATATATGTATATAATATGTATATTATATATGTATATATATGTATACATATGCTTATATGTATACGTATACATATACATGTTTTTTGTGCATAACTGGCCGTCCTTTGGAATTTCAAATTCATAGATTCGGCCTAAAAAATACCGAAAGCACAACATTCTATTTTTCTTCAAAGAAAATTTGAATTTACTATAGGAAGTAAATTGCAAATACACAATGCCATTCTAATTGATAATTAATATGTATATGTATAAGTGTTTTGAAAACTGAAAACCAAAGTGACTCTCATAGGGATTCTAAAACAATCTGAGATTAAAAATGGATAGGAATCCAAAAAGAAAACCTGAACAATAAAATACTAATTAATAAGGGTTTCCCCTGCACTTTACGTTAATTGTTATTCATTAATTTGTATTCACAACTTCTCTACAGGGTGAATACCTTATTATTAGAGAAAGTGAGGTAGCAGAAAGGAGAAGTTTACAAGATTTAACCCAGAAATAAAGAAAATAAAATAAAAGAGGAAAGCAATGCTCAAGTAGAAATTTTAGTTCAGGAGTTCCTGGCACAATAACATATTATCTAGGTCAGTGCAAATGAAATGAAACAGTATTGCTGTAACACAAAAGCAGTAAGAGAAATGATGCTTCCTATCATAGGAAGAACATATTACCTTGACCACTGCCCACTGAAAGGTTGTGCAATCAAGATGGAAGTAGTATGTCCAGCTCTCTTTTCGGTCTAGTTTGTACCTCTCTCCTACACAAATCTCTTATTATTTCCTTTTTATTACTGTAAAAGGAAAGACAGCAAAACTAGTTTTTATGGTTAAGACTGTAGGCTCTTGAATCATGTTTCCTTGGCTGCAACACCAACTTGCTCAATGACCTGGAGCAAGGTAGCCAGACAGCCTCAGTAGGATTTTCAAGCATATTAGAGCTATATTTTATAAAGTTATTTAGAAACCTGAAGATGTAAAAAGACATAGAGTTCAATAAAATACAAATACATTGCCAATTCAGGTACTTATCAAAATCTTTCTAGGATATACTAATGTTCATTTTTGAGGATCTAAGTGTTAGAAATGGTTAAACACATTAAGATGTTAGGTAGAACAGTTTACCTTCTGAAAAAGCTTTTTTTTTTTTTTTTTTTTTTTCAGATTTAGAGCATTTCACAGAGATGTGCCAGAGTGCTATGACATTTTCTAAAATTAAAAGACAAACATGATTGACTTGCTCTTATCCCTCTATAGTAGTAGTCAATATTTCATTGAAATAAAGTAAAAAGTGCAACTTTTTTCTTGTTTTATTTTGACAATTTGTTGCATATTTAGTAACATAAAAAAAAAAAAGATGGAAAGCATATTTATGTCACAATATTACAAAAATTAACTGAAAAATGAATATTCTGGTGTTCCAATATGAAATTTTAGTTTGAGGGGAAGTTTTCAATCTAATTTGGTATTAAAAAAAACTATAGAGTTTCCTAAGCAAAGGGAAGTCTTTGCTTTTATTTTAATCAGTTCTAGTAAGATCTCTGAAAATCTGGCACTTAGAGCTGGCTTAACTCTATCGGCTTTTATGCTTGTAATATTCCTACTGACTTCAAATTAATCAATTAGCCTAATGCTAAGTATTTTTTAAAAACTCATTCACTTTCTGTTTACTATCAGTATAATGGAGAAAGTGATTAGAATATCTATACTACAGAGGTGTTCTGAATTAAGTTCTTTAATTTAATTAAGTTCTAGAAATTAGTCATTCCAAGATGGGTGGAATGGAAAGAAAAAAACATCCTCTTATGCGCTGGAGCCTCTGGCTGTAGACCATGAAACTGTAGCCATTTCTACCATTTGAAAATCTAGAACTTTTGACTCCCAACGACATGACCTGGAGCTGTATGTGCCTCTTTAGCATTGGTGAAATGTGAAAATTTTGTTGTGTATATGAACCTTGCTTTGCTCATATTCTATAATGTGAAGTCCAGTAGTCTCAGTCTTCAATGTTACTCCTTACCAGGATTGTTTCTGTCAGCTCCTTGTACGTCTTCCTCTTGCTCACCATCCTTTCCATCTTGGCAAAACTTATTGTTTTCTTGTCAACACATATATATGTGTGTGTTTTGTAATTTCCACTGATGTTTTTAGAAATTTTGTTCTGCTTCAAGCATGGTCAAGACTTACATATGTATGCATCTGGGGCATGCATATGCATCCTGGGACACTCATCTCTAGAGAGAAAAGGATTAAAATGAGAAGGCCCTCAAGTTTTAATACTGTCAGCTTCCTGAGAATCCTTTAAGTTCAAAACCAAAAGGCCCTGAGAGATTGGAGAGGGTGGGAAAATAGCTGCTATTCCTCCTTTTCTGATCCTTCTATGAGACACACAATGAACAGCAAACATCCTCCTATTTTATAAGTGGTGAAGTTTTGGAAGTGAAAACATCACTTCCACGTGTTCTTGATGAGGTATAGGTAGATCAAATCTGCTGCATATTCCTCCTGAGAGGACACATTCCCTCAGAAGCAGGTCATTCAGGAAAACCCAAAGAGAAGGCCTCTCTGAACCACTTAGAGTGTGGTAAGGGTAAATGACAGTCCTTAGACGTGGGACTCATCCAGGAGGTTTTCAGCCAAAGCCAGCACGAAAGTTCCCACACTTCTCAAAGGTGAAGCAAATCAGGTGGCTTGTACCTGAAAACTAAAAGTATGTGTCTACATTATGCGTTCAGGGAAATACCAACATGGCCATCCACAAACAGCTGGGTTTGGAAAGCTTCAGCCTGGGGTGCTACTTGCAATATCCACAGTTAGACAAATCATAAATCATACATTAATTTCACTGCCTCCACCCTAAACGTGCCACTGAAACTCACATTTCATAGTGAAGTTATTACTGTAACTACCCTAACCATGAAGCAATGCTGTGGGTGTTTTGTTTCCTTGACATAGTGTTAGTGAAGTACTAGTCACAGTGTCTCAGGAACAGTATCCCCTTATAGCATCCCTCCATCCTCCCTCTGAGCATGGCCTGTTACTGCCAGATGGGGCTAGTAGGACATAGCAGCAGGAGCAGGGGCAACTCTGTTCCCAGCTGGGGCAGTGACAAGGGTATGATGGGCAAAGCTAGCACATAGCTGCAGCCATGCCATATAGCAGAAAAATGTGTGCCACCCCAGAAGGTATCAATGCGCCTGTGGTGGTTTTACCATGCTAGGCAGCTGAATACCACAACCGCTCTCTCACTCCCCCTCCTCAGATGAGGAGGGGAAGAAGTAAAGGAAATAACAGCTCACGGGTTGAGATAAGAATGATTTAATTAAAGAGGAAATATATATATATATATATATATTATTAAGGAAATATTATTATTAATTAAACAATTCAACTAAAGGGAAAAAAGGGAAAGGGGAAGAGGGAGGGGGAAAGGGCATAACTAAACAAAACAAGTAAAGGCTATGTGGAAGTGCAGAGGAAAAGAAATTACTCTCTACTTCCCACAAATGAGCAATGCTTGACCACGTCCTTGAAGCAGGGCCTCAACGCACGTAGCCGGTGTTCGGGAGGAGGACAGACGTCTTCACAACGAGAGCCCACCCCTCCCTTCTTCTTCCTTTTTCCACCTT